>NW_028288902.1:2365000-2665000 GCF_059628265.1 Tinamus guttatus | reverse complement strand
CTACGTATTGGAGCCATAAACATCTAAATTCATTAATAACCACTCTTACACTGTGGCCCAGAAACTTCACGATCAAGTTTAAATTGAAATACGGATTAGATGAAATGTATTCCAGATCTTCACCCTGAGCGTGTAATACTAGCCCAAATTCTCTTCAATTCATGTCTTCAACTTTTTTACATTATAAATAAAAAATATCAATTTAAACCATGCATTTGACTGCTAAGACCAGAATGACCGTTTTGTCTAAATAATGTTACTGCTTCCTGAATCTTCATGTATGCCAAGCAGACAAGAAAATGCAGCATCCATTTTATGATCTATCCAGCTCTTTTCTTCTCCTATTTGCAAACGTTTATTGACACAGATTTTAAAAAGAGTTAATGATTTTTAAAGAATCTTTTCAGGCAAACTGCAAACAAGGAGCTTTCCTGGGCTAGCTCTGTCTGGGTGTCTCAGTGCCATTGGAAACCTCTCACAATTGCTCAGTGTACTTAAGTTTGATAAATCTTTGGAAACCTCCTGAATAGGATTGCTGTGATTTTACTAAGGAATTAGCTGCTGCCATTGCATCACCAATTAGTTTTCCAGAACGCATTAAATCCTGCTGCTTCGGTTTACAGAGCAACTCAAGCATTACTGATGAAGCATAAAAACTTACTTGGAAAAGCAGTGGGGGACGCCGGGTGCTGACAGGACCCACCGCAGCACGCGGAGCACAGCGGCGGCGCTCGCAGAAAGAAGTGCTTGCAAAGAGCTGCAAAGAAAGCACAGAGCTCATTGACCAGCCACCGAGCTGAGGTGATATTCATAACCACGGCCCTCCACAAAGGCACTGCGTAAAGCCCTGCCCCATAAGCTCTTTTTATTTTTTTTCTCCAAGATAGGGATATTTTTAAGGTAAACAATATTAATCCAAGTAATTGCTCTTTATACGGTTATTCTCTCTATATAGCTCCAATGTTAATATGCAAAACTTTCACAATACACTTGTCATGACAGTGAAGCCCTGCCAATGTGAAATTCACCTCTGTGGTTGCTATAATTATGATTGTTTCTAAATATTAGGTTTGAACACATTACTTGCATAATGAGCATAATGGACCTGAGAAAGTTGTTTTAAATAGCTATAGTAGGCATAATATCCTAGAAAATATCCCTTATGAATCGATAAAGAAAAACAGCATCTACAAATGAATCCTATCCCTTTGGCTTATACTCCTGTGGTGTTACTTGTGCTCAAACGAATGAGGACTTGAAAAAATAATGAACCTTTAAAACAAACAAAAAAAAACATAAAATGCAACAAGATGATTGAGTCAGCCTTTCCACAAACTACAGGGCTAGATATTCTGCCATCCTGATACTGAACTCCATCTTGATGAACAAGTGTTCTCATGAATTTAAACAAAAACCTTGCTGAAGAAGACTCCACAATAAAATAAAAATAAAAAATAAAAGCCCCTGCAAAATTATCCCATTCAATTAGGTGAAACTTGGTAATATTTCCACAGAAATTTTTGAACTCATGAATTACAAGTTGAGGTTGAGAATGAGAAGTACATAATGGTATGTGATATAGCCCAGAGAGAGACCTGGGTAAATAAGAATTGAATAAGCTGTGTCAGAGGGAGAACACATTCCTGTGTGTAAACATGGAGAAATGGGAAAGGTTCTTCTCTATTCACTGAATTCCAGCTTGTATGCAAGAGCTGCAGGCACAAAGACAAGAAGATGGATCAGCATTGAAACTGAAGACGAGAATTTTCATTGAGAAAACCCTAAACAGGCCCCACATTTCCATGGATGCTGCTGCGAATGGTGTCGTGCTCTAGTAGAGCACCGTGATGAAGCAGCATAGATCTCCAAGGACATGGAGATCTGACATGTCTGCTCAAACCGATGGGAATTTTGCTTTGGTCTTTCTTGGGCATTTTCCTTAATTCTCCCAGCTGCTATGTTTTCTGTCTGCATGGTGTGTTTGCCTCCAGCAGAAAACATCTGTTGAAGAAAGAAGATGTAGAAGACACCCCCATACAGATCCAAACCACGCAGCTCCTGAGGCAAAATCTGAAGATTGATTTATTCCAGGTCCTGTGGAATGAGCAATGGCATTATGTCTCCCTAAATCTATGGCATAATACCTAGCTTAGAAGCTTCTTTAACACATCCCTAAGAAGCACAGGTGAATTTGCATTGGGAACATTGAACCACATCCCCAGGTGATGCCTGTTGGAGCAGCAGCACCGGGACCAACGCGCAGGAGCTGCAGAAGTTACATGAGCAAAGAGTCAGGCAAGACACAGGGGCACCAAGCGGCCCTGGGAGCCCTGCGTGGAGAAAAGTGCTAATGCAGCACCCCAATACAGGCAGTAAGTTTATTTTTTGTCTCTGATGGACACAGCAAAGAACACTCATTGTATTAAATGGCTTCCAGTGTGTGTGAGAAACCGCATTAACGGAATGAAAACTGCTGGTGGAAAACGATGCATTTAAAGTATATCTATTTCAGAATTGTACTCAGGGTGATTTTAACATGGGCTATGTTTTAATCTTCTGGGCACATACATCATGGCCACTCTATCGAGATTTATTGCTCATCGATCTACAGAAAACACTGTTTGCTAATTAAATAAGGCTGAAAATTTCCGCAGTGTCAGAATGTGAGTTTGGTATTTATTGGTCAGAATGAAGCATACAGGAACCTAAAAGTAGGTTTTGCCGCAAGCCATGTGGACTAAGCATTAACCATGGGCAAAATCCTAATAATTCATATGCAAGATATCTACTCCTTTTTCTGCTCAGCATTCCATCTTACAAACACAAAGACCGTGTGGTACTAAGCACTTCACAAAACACTGAGATTTTGCAGGTTTGGCCTCAGATACATGAAAATGAGATATTGGAATATGATATAAATGCCTTTTGGCACTCCAAAAATTATACTATATACTATAAAGCAAGTACTCCATGCTTTAAAATAAAATTTATCATGTCATAAACATAAGAGGATGAAATAACTAAAATGAAATCAATAATTTATTTTCACATTTTAGCATAACATAAATTCCTTGATGCTGCAGCTGCTTACAAAATTTTAGTAATAATTCTCTTTTACATTCAGTGTTGTGAATTCCCATTTTACAAATACACGATAAATGGATACTAAACATGCAAGTCAAATGCAAGCTCCTCCAGTGCTGAAACTCAAAACTCTGAGAATGTTTCAGACACTGATATTTTAAAATACACTGCAAGTCTTAAAATAGTCTAAGTTCAAAAATCCTTCCGTAGTAAAAGGTCATACTAACAGAGGGGTTGCAAGACTTCCTGCCAATTCTCCACCATTTTGAGAGCAAGTTCCTAAGTGCTACCCAGTTGGAAGGGATAATATTCTAGGGAGAGCGCTCAGGCTGTGTGAAAACAGCCCTGAAAATCCTCCAGCTTTGGCTAAGCCCAAAGCAACAGCTCTCCGCAGTGATGCCCGAGCTCCAGCCCTGGCAGGAGGCCCAGAAACTTCAAAACTTTTCTGCCCACGAAGTTGTCACCAGAAAACCGCCATTCCCCACACCTGCCCATCTGGCAATGGGGGCTTTTGCAAAGCCACAAAAGGTCTCAGGCCTCTGAGAAGGTCTGACAAAGGAGACGTTTAGGACGACAGGTTGTGCCCTCCTCTGGAAGCGCCTCTCTCTGCATTGACTGTAGATTGCACAAGGTGTTTAGACAACTGGATTAGGTGTGATGAGACACCTACTTTTTTATGGCAGCTAACACAGTCAGTATTGCCGTAGGTACACCGTAAAAACAGAAACGATAGAAATCAGCCATAAGGGCACTGTTTGCTTTGAATTTCAACAATTTACAATTTTCTTAGAAATAGTTTCCTCAAAGAAGCTGAAAGCGGGGTCACCTGCTGCAAGAGGGCTCTTCGCTGGCTGCTCATCGCTGCAAGCCTAACTCAAAACCTCACCATAGGTCAAAACACTCCATTTCTGCCAGCATTACACGTTTCCTACTCGAACATTACCAGCTGAACCACAGTTTACTTGCTGCAGGGCTACTAGTTCCAACTAGTCTGAAGTTAGAGAAGAAAAATAAAGAAGAAAAACAAAGCTTCCCCCCCCACCCCACCCCATTCATAGGGGTTTTAGCCTTTTTACTTGTGTAGGTAATGATACTCATTAAGGAGATGGAATATATTTTTCCAGGATGAAATCTGAGATTTTTCACTTAGCACCAGATTCCAGGGGCTGAGACTTCAACAAAGAACACCAAATTGCCCAAGGCTCATGAGGAAGGTGTAAAGTCCTCAACTTTACACCTGCATCAACAAGATGCAGAAAACTACAGAATTACACAATATAACACCAGGAAAAGGCAGATTCACGAGGGAAATGATGACCCACAGTCCACATCACTCAAAATATTGACTAAATACATGAGTAAGCACCAATTCCAAAGGCCTCTTCCTTTCTCAGACAGGGCAGCAAGTTTTGCCAGAGGCGAGAGCATTGCCCAGCCAAAGCTCAGCCCCTCTCCCCATAAGAAACCTCCTTCCCCAGTAAATGCCTGCAGAACAGGAGGGTCTTGAGACTGGTTAGGCAACAAGTTATTGATTTAGGGAAACAAGTTCCAGAGACTGGTGAAAATCTCAAGCTAGCTGGGAGTTACATCACTCAGCTCTTCTCTGCCTCTGGTTTTAGTGAGAGCTGCAGCGTTACACGGCACTTCAGGACACGGTCTGGCTGCCAGGCGGTTTGCAACCAAGAAATAGTGAGCTTTTATTGCAGCGAGATTTACTAAAAGGGGGTCCAAGATGAAGAAGGAAATCATTTAATTCCAGTAACTCAAGTGTCTCCTGGTTTTTATCAGGAAGGTATCAGGTTTTACCAGAAGTGGGAAATAAAACATATTGACTAAAATAAGACTATTAACCTTATTATTGCACTGAGGAGAAAAAAAAATGATGCTGGTCCAGAGATCTGGCCTGCAGAGGAAGGCCTGCTTTCCTTTCCCTGCACTGCTACTCATTGTAACTTTAGGCAAGTTACTTCATTTCTTTTTGCCCTCTTGCCTCCTCTTTGCAATGGAGTCTCTCCCATCTCACTGGCACGCTGCGATGACAAATGCATTAAAATGTAAAGCACCCAATGCCAAGAAACAGACGCCACGTCCATAATGTAAAAAAGACGCTGAATATTACAAGACCTATTTATAAGATTAACTTTTTCTAAATGTTTGGGGCATTTTGTTACATGTACTGTACTATACTGTGTTCTATTCTATTCCTGTAGGCAAAATCCAGTAAGCTCAATTTTTCCGCACATTTTGCAGTGCAAATATCTCACTCGTGCTCATATTATTTGTTTCATTATGTTTTTCAGGTTTATATCTCTATTTTCTTCTTTATCAAAACAGTAAGAGTCAGCAGAACGCCGGCCTCCCGCCCCACGCGTCCCAGCGAGCACGTGGAGGCTGTGAAGCACGTGCTGCCATTCTCCTCAAGGGCCCAATACTTGGGAAGAGCAGAGGTTCTCGGAAAGCGTGTCCAGGTATCCGAGGAATTGAGCACCTCCCACTGAGGCCGCTGTGGCCTCGTGTCGGGCAGCACTTCTGGAAACCAGGTCCGGGATGGACCTCTTGCGGCCTTCTTCATGCTACGACGCGCCACATCCCACGTCCTCTGCGTGATTTTACTGAGGAAAACTGCCAGATCTTTTAATTTATCCAGAAGGCAGTGATATCCAGCGTACAGGAGAGGGATCAAATCCCGGACTGGTGAGCCCACCACTTAGAGCAGGGCCTGACAGCGTGGTGAGAAGCTTCATCTTAAGCTTTCCTTGCCCTTCCAGGGGAGCTGTAACATGGATCGCTGCGAAGCGATGCTTTACAACAGGGCAGTTTTTACATATGTCAATGTTTACATGTTTTACATGTTCCCCCTTGGGAACACCCGTGTCCAAAGGGCAGCAGCAGCTTCCGCACAGCCTCACCCGCTCGTGCCTGCCAATACTCCCTGCACACACACGTCCAACAAAGCAGAAGGCAGGATTTTATACCTATTTATTAAGGCAAAAGGCTTTGAAAGAGAAGAATCAGGCCCGCAACATGCAAGTTAGGGGAGATGCAGCTCAGGGAGGCAGAAACACAGAACTTAACCCATCCGCTGGAGCTGCTGGGCCCACAGCTCCCCGCTCCACCACCAGCACCGGTTTGTGACGCTGCTTCAGAGCACAGGGCAGGAGATCCCAGCACAGGAATCCTGGTCAGCATGAACTGACACAGGAGGCAAGGGGGTCTGCCCCCTGCAACACTCCTGCTGCTGCTGCTGCTGCTGTGTGGTCTTCACTTCCTTGCAACGTGCTGTGATACACTAAAGTCAGAATAATTTAATTTGAAAAGACTATACTTTGATTACATTCTCTTTTTTAAATCAGTGTAGCAATATAAAATGATGATTTTAATCTTTTACAAAGAGCATAGAGATATTGCTTTAAAGAGCCCTCATTATATGAGGTATCTCATGGTGTGAGAGTTTGTGGGTATTTCTTGCTCAGTTTTTCCCTTTAGAAGAACTTTGGAGAAGTGCTTAAAATACCTATAGAGATAAACACTTGAAATGATCAAACTAAATCCCTCAAAACTTGTAAAATATGGGTATGGAAACTTGCTGATAAAACTCCGCTGCTGCAGGGCTCCTTACAAAGGAAAAGGCGGCCCTGGCCAGATGTCACAGATCAAGAGTCCCATCCCACCCGGCCTCCTTTGCAGCCATGGATCAGAGCTTCCCAGTTTACAAAAAGAACACGGGATTTTCATTCTTTAGGACTTTTTATAGAGTGTTAAAAGGCATTTTAAAAAGAGACTGATTTGTTCGTGTTTTTCTTTGATAGAAGCTTTAGATACATATTATTTTTGGAACTGTCAAAAGGCTTAGCTTATTCAGTTCAGTCCCCAGTGTAATTTTATATTCTTTGCTTTCTCAAAACTTTTGGTGCCCTCACTGGAATTTTGGGCTATATCAACAATATAGATTACTGAAACCAATAATCTTTTTTCACTTCCATTTTCTATAGCAGTTCTATTTTTTTTTCCTTTTAAAAACCCTGAATATATTGCCAAGATATTTTGAGCACTTTTAGTCCCTGCATGACTTATAAAACACTTGCTAGTTCAAAAAGATAAATAATAATGGTGATGCTTTATCATGTTCAGCAGTCTTCTTAAGGACTCAGGGCAAATATTCCAAAATTCCATGTGGTTTGGAAAGGGTCCAAACAGGAGAATGTTTGTTCATCCTAAAACTCATACAAAGAGAACTACAAACCTTACCTAGCATTAATTCCCTATTCAAAGCACCTTTCATTACTCCCTAAAGCCTAAAAATTCTTATTCCGACAAAGCAGTTTTGCCCCGTCACTACAAACAAGAGATGTGAAACGCTGCCTACTCACGAGTTTAAGGGTCCAGAGCGTGAGCAGTTCCAGCAGAGCACGCCCACTCTACAGAAACGCCTTAGAAACCACAAAATTGCGCTCAAAAAGGCACTTCTGACCTAATTTATATCTATGAAAGTTGATAAAGTACTTGGCCACCTCGGTCAGATCAGGATCTATCTATCTATCTATATGTTGCGCATCTCGTACATTAGCGACTTGTTTCTGAGTGCACAATATATGCGGAAACCTAGATTTTATCACCGCTCAAATATGGGGTCCTGCTCCTTCAGATGAAAAGTCTCTCTGAAATCCCTGGGAGCTGCGGGATCAGACTGTCGCACACTGAGAAAATCTGCCCTGGCAAAGCACCGCTGAACTCACAACTCCCACTTTTGTCCCACGGGGCAAGAAGAAGAACTAATCCTGGAAATAGGCATTTGGAAAATCGGGCATGCAGTAGCATCTATAATAACTAGAAAAACTTCATCTGTTAAGATGAGTGGCAGGGAATCTCCCATCTGCCACGGTGCTGTGCAAGTAGAAACACGGAATTAGCTTTAGAACTTTTTGAGAAAAAAAAAAATGGGTACAGATTTCTGTAAAGAGGGACTTATCCTGTTTCCGGAGCCAGCCCATACTGGCTTATACATAGAAATACACTTAAATAACTGAGGTCTGGAATATCCAGAAATGTACATTTCTTTGACCCTGTCTTGCTTATCTTAATGGTACACCAAGTAAAAGGCACAAAGTATTTTTTCGGATGTTGCAGAACAGTTGGTAGGGCTTAATCAAAATAAAATAAATAGTGCTTGAAAAACAAATGACTGTTAATTCTGGTTTCAGAATGAGCCTTCTTGAGTTATGGCTCAAAATCGTACTTCAATAAACCCGCTTCCGTCTGTCCTACTTTCATTTAAGTAAATTTAAAACTGCATGATCACGTATCAGAGCTCTAAAAGTCCCACGGGAGGCTGAAATAAACCGACATACCACAATGAAAGAGCAAAACACAATACAGATCGCGAGCCTAACACTGAATTTTACGAATTAAATTTTAAATGGCACCCGGAGGGCCCACCAGTGACGGAAACCCGCACGCCTACAGGTGTTTTTTAACTATTTTGTTGCGGCAGATCTCCCGTCACGCGGGCCCGGCGCGCGCACAAACGCGCCCGCAGGTGCGCGCAGGTTAACGCGGCGGCGGAGCCGAGCGGGGCCCCGCGCGCCGAGGGGACCGCGCCGGAGCCGCCGCGAGCTGCCAAGTTCTGCGCTCTTGTTGCCCTGGGGCGAATATCGGCCCCGCCGAAGCTCCCAGCACAGGGGCAGCTTCGCCCGAGGAGCGCGAGGGCTCCGGCCGGGGGAAGAAGCCGCCGCCGGCGCCCGCCGCCTCCCCGCGAGCCCCGCGCTCACCTGTGGCCGCCGGCGGGAAGGGGCCGCCTCTGCCCGCGGCCGCCGCGGCGGGGCCGAGCGCCTGGGCAGCCCATCTGGCCGCGAAGGGCCCCGGCGCGGGGCCGGGCTGCTCCGCCGCCGCCGCCGGGCACAGCTTGAGGGGCACGGGGCTGGCGGGCAGCGCGCGGGGCTGCGCGGCGCTCGGCGCCCCGGCGCGCAGCAAGTTCTCGATGAGGAAACTTTTGCCGAGGCTGCCGAAGCCCGGCGCGGCCGGCAGCTCGAGCAGCGCCGAGGAGGAGCCCACCAGGTGCCAGTACAGGGCGCCGGGCAGCATGGCGGGGGCCGCCCGCCCCCCGCAGCGGCGCGGGGCGATGCGCGGAGCGGAGCGGCTCTGCCGGCCCGCAACGTGGCTCCGGCCCCACTCATTATGTCGGCCGGGACGCGGCCAACAAAGCGGCCGGGCCCGGCCGCCCCCCCGCCTCTCTCCCTCCCTCCCTCCTGCCCTCCCTCCGTGGCTCGGCGCGGGCAGGGGCCGCACCTGCGCGCGGGGAGGCCGCGCCGGGGGCCGCGCGACCCGCTGCTCCCATGAGGTAATGAGGAGCAGCCATGAGCTCACGGGCCGCGCTCCCGCGGGAGCCCGCGCCGGCCCGTCCGTCCCGGCGGGAGCGGCGCCGCGCCATCCATCACGGCCGGGCGCGGCGGAGGCACCGGCGTCGCCGCGGCAGGGGCGGCCGGGCCCTCGCTGCGCCCCGCTTGCTCGGGGTGCTGCTCTCACCAGCTGCAGCCCCTTGGGGAGGTGGAAGCGTCAGAATCAAGCTGGGGAGGATGTTTCTGCCCCCGAGACTCTAGGCAGTCGCACAGGAGAAGTGATTTAATCTCTTGGATGTTCCAGGCTTGCTCTCGTGCCTTTGGGTGGCTCTTGGGTGTTATCCCGTCAGTGCTTCCCCGGGGAGGCAAGGCCAGCAGCGCTGTCTTGCCCTGTGGCCCCATGCAGTTAGACACGCAAAGAAATATTTCCCTGTAAACTCAAGGTATTAGCGTATCTTGCCTGTGAGCATTTGGGATGCCTGTGTTGTAGCGAGGGGTAGAATTCAGCTAAATGGAGTCTGGAGTGTCTTTCCATGTCGTATGTACCACTGTAATATGAAGAAGAAGCATATATTTATTATGTTTTTATGTTTTTTTAAGGGAAAGAAGTGAGTATTCCCGGAGGGCACCTGTTTTTGAGCATTGCAAGTCAATGGCTTTCTAATTTACCCCTCATAAATTTATTCACACTTAAGGATTTATTCTCTTTTCTTTCACTGGCCAAATTCTCACAAACTTCCCAAGGGACTCAGACACCAAAAACCATAATTCAACACTTGAAAAAGTGCAGTTAGTCCATCCAGCTGCACTGCTGGATGGCATAATAAAAGGTATTCACCACCAAAAGAGTGTTGTCAAAGACAGTAGCTTTCAAAGACAAGTTTGGAGCTTGGTTTCCTTCAAAGCCATTTCCCTTCCCAAGTTGTCTGCTGTTGTGTAGTGCCAGTCATAAACGTGCTGTATTGGTTAATTGTAGCTGATTAGCAGCTGTCTGAGATACAGGGCTCCCACCCTGTACAGGGTCTTTGACAACTGCCCAGCCCTGCTGAAGAGCCATCTGCAGCACCATGAGCTGACAATTCACAGCAGGTTCCCCAGGATGAAGTTCCCGGTTCCACCTCATTCACAATGGTGACTGTTTCATGAGTTTTCTTTTACTTCCTTTAAATTTATTTTACCTTAACCAGAACAAAAGTTCTCCTTAACTGCATGGATATGTGGCTTGTTTGGGGGAATAGAGAACATTAAGATGCAGATTTCTCAGATTTCATTGTTCAAAATGGGCTATATTAATGAAATGTCCAGCACTCCCTGTTCTGCCTCCCCACGGTGGGTCCAGGATCCCATCTTACTGCCAGGACAGACAGTTTATTTAACATATCAAGTGCAGCCAAATAAAGTCTCTCTTTTCTGTATCAGCCCTGTCCTTTCTTGATTGCTTTTCCATCCTTGAATTGTGAGGTTTCTCTCTCGCAGCTCCTTCCTTGTAGTAATTCATGTTGAGCTGAATCCTGCCCCTAGCTCACGCTTTTTCTTACAAACCTCTCCACTGCCTAGCAGGAGGCATGCATATTCGCTGTCAGATGCTTCTTCTGGCTTTCTTTCCGGTAACTTCTTGCTTGCTTGTTGACATATTTGACTTCTTTTAAAACTGCCAAGTCTAGGGCTAACTCATAAGCTGCAGCAGTCAAACCACAAAACTCAAACAAACCATTCTTTACTCTTTTATCATTTCCTTATTTCACACTCTACTGGATTCAATCGTCTACATTATTTGCCAAATTAATATACATTTAATTTTCCTGCAGTCTTCCATTTTAACAACCAGAGCCTCTCTGACTAAGAAAAAGGCTTAAGCAGCTAAAGTTTAGGTCCACAGTCCAGTAAATTGCTCCAGGGTATTCAGTGGGTAGCGGGGGTGCTCTTTTATTTTATTTTCCTGCATGGGCTATGTTGGAAGCATAGGGGCAAGATGCAGTCGAGGACCTTGTGCCAGCAGCAGTTAAAAAGCCTTGTGTTTCCAAAGAAAAGTCCTACCTCGTCCAAGGCAAATTCACACTTTACTATTTCTGTCTGTAAGAGTTTTCCAAAAGGCATCTCCAATTAGCATGGATAAAATGTCCCAAACTGATTAAAAAACGAGTTAAGTCATTGCAGTGTTCGTTACATTCTGTTAAATGCAGATACAGAGAGGCTCGAGCACAGCTGCCATTTCTACCTGTGAAGGCTTCACGCGGCGGGGGCCGCCTGCCCGCGCCCTTCCCTGCCGAGTTCCTCTTCGGCAGCCTGAGACCCTCGAGCAGATCCCCTGCCACTTTATTCTGTACAGCCAGGAACAGGGATCTTGATACAGAAACACCCATTCGCAGGAGACAGAGATGAGGTCATTGAATACAGGTCTTCTCTAATGCTCTCTTTGCTGAGGCGTGCTAAGGCAGCTCTAACCCTGTCGTAATTTTAGTGGATTCTGCATATGACATTTTAGTGACATCTATTTTAATTCATTTTTTCCAACTTTGATTTTCCAGCAAAAAAAAATGCCATGCCCTTTCTCCTTTTCTGCCTGTGGGCTTTGGGGTGACATATTCCAGTCAAAGGAATAATGCACGAATCTTACACGTACTCTTCCTGGGAGTGACCGTGAAGTTCTTTGTCACCAAATTCCCTGGGCTTAGTCATCATCATAATGCACTTCTAATAACATAATCATCTGGCATTTTGCAAGTGAGACTCATTTTCTGCACTCTTGGAGAAGTGCCTCATGCTGTTCTGCCTGTCCTAAGCATGACAGACAGCAGTCTGTGAAAGCACAGTCTTCAAAATAATGCTAAGCTTGCCTAGCAAAGGCTAGAGGTGTCATCACTGCACAACTGCTGTAGGCTTTTAGCCAGCTATTGCTCTAAATTTCCGTTTCCCACTCAAGAATGACATGTTTGTGATAATCGTGATGATTATATATGAGGAGGGTGAGTGTCACTGCTGGAGAAGGAAGCTCCCTGTCAGGTTATGCCAACCTGGGTGCAGATGACCCTGCTGAGGACCACACTGCAGGCACCACAGAGCAACAGCGACAGCAGCAGCCCAGGAGCAAACTAGGAGCAAAGCTGGTGTCTGCAAATGGAATTAAAGTTCTGATCATGGACTTTTTTCCAAGTTTTAGTACCATAACACAACCTATGGTAGGCTAAAACTGCTGCTTCAGCTACCATGGAGCTTAGGGCACAGCTCAGACAGAAGGTACCTGTGTGTTTACAGCACCTGTGTGTTGTAAAGCACTCACCTCGTGTAAACTGGCTTCTTAGGCAGAGTTTACACTAAAAAAAAAAATGTTGGTGTAACTTTCACTGGGCAGACTTTGGTGGGTGTCACTTGCCTGCGCACTTTATGTTTGGATGTCCCACATGCAGCCTGGGCTTTTCCTCCCTGCTTTCCTCTCCCTGCTGTGAAGCCGTCTCCCGGCAGCCTTTCCTTCCAGCTGTCTTCTACCAAATGGAAGATAGCAGTGGAATGGTCAGCACTAATGCTGCTCACAATGATAGTCTTAAAACGTTAGGCCAATGTATTGGTTATGAATATTTCACTGTTGTCTGCAAGACACTTTAGTTGGGTTGCTTCTTTACTGGGCTATTTACTGAGTGTTCTCATGCTCTTTTGTAACAAATGACAGTTATTTAGCCATTCAGCTGGCTTGGAAGCACTGGCTTATGCTGTGAAAGAGAACATGTGCTGCTTGCTGCGTTTTCATGGAGATTAGTCCTGTACAAGAAGGCTGCGGTCCTCCTGCAAGCAATCCACAGGCTGGGGATGCTTTAGGGCAGCACCGCGGCGCATGCAGCGTGGGACAGAGCCTCCCCACAGCAAGTGAATTGCACACCTGCACGCTGGGACATACCCAAGTGAGGAGATTAGAACATTCGGGGCATCCTTTTATTGCCATTTTAATTTGTCAATTTTTAATTTTCTGTTTAATCTCTGGCGCTTCTCTTCCTACCTCTCAGTGCTTTTTATATAGCCCTGAGACTCCAAAAGCGATATAAACTTTGCCAGGTTAGACAAGCCCTTGAGAAGTTTATATTTAAAGCATTTCACAGCACTTCAGGCTGAACATAAGTGTTCACCGGGAACTGCTGGGCTGAGGAACACCGTCATTCTCGACAAATACAGATGGAATTAGCAATCTTTCAATCCAGGTCCATAAAAAGCTTTTTCAATTTTGAATGACTGGAATCATTTCCCTCAAATCTGGCTTGGCATTAGCTCTCAGCAAGTTGAGAAAATATACACAGAAGTGAAATGTTGGAAGTGTGAAAAGAAATGGATTTCTTGTCAGTTATGTTGCAGATGTGCACAAAACCTTCCTGCAACCCGCACCCCGGCTTCCAGGCGTGATTGTAACACATGTTGAAATCTAGCTATGGGAATGTGCCTGCGGTGTTCGAAACTGTGCTTCCCCCCGCAGAAACCACACAGGGCAGCTTCTGTCCTCAGGGGTTTTATTTGGTGCCTTCCATTTTCACACTTGTTAGTTTTTCACTTATGTGACATGATGTACGGAATAAACTGGAACAGGTGAAAGAGAGCTTATATATTGCAACTTGTAATTTGCATTTAATTAGATAGCAGCAGGATCTACTGCTCTGGATGCAAAGAAGGCAGCACATGAAACGTACAGTGAGCTCGCAGAAGATGACTTATGTTCCTGTTGCCTGACATTGGCAATCGACTCCGTCCGCCGAGGCGGCCAGGCACGTCCCACCCGTGCCTGGGCCAGAGAGCACAGACACCAATATGAGGATGCTGCAAATGGCGTTTAATATACGCAGGTTGGACCTTATAAAGGTAGCAAAGGCGGAAGCATGCCTATATAGCCAATAAGCGTTGCTCTTTACCTAATATGGCATATGCCTTAGTTCCCTATTCTTCCCGTACATCGCGAGATCTTCCGAGCGCCGTACCCTACATCTCCCCCCCCCCAAGTTAATCTAAATATCCTAAATATCACTACTTTGAACAAGCTGCTAATAGCATACATTGTGACTGCCTTGTTTCTGTGAGCGTCGTAGCTGATGCAATACATAGTGGATTATACATGACAAAATAGGCATGCTGCAAAAGACACCAATCAATACCATAATGATAATCAACCCAAGCTTCCACAATCAATTCAATTGAGCCAGGATAGTAATCATGTCCAGATACTGTTGCCTATGTTCTCAAGCCATCTCCAGTTTCCTGGGTTACATCTTATCACCTGTAGCAGATCTGATCCTACGTTTTGAATGGCCTCCGACCTCTTGCCGATCTTCTCGTAGTCTTTTGTGGTCAGGCAACAAAATTTTAGGTTTTTGAATGTTCTGGACCGGCCTGCCGCCACCTGGAGAATCTCGAAGATTACGTTGATGACCTCGTGATGTGCTTTGAGTATCTTGTTGACATCCCTAAAACCTGCCGCTATCTGTTGAGACAACGTGTTTACTGCTTTATTCGTCCGCAACAAGTGACGGGTCGAGCTTTGAATTTTGTATAGCCCTGTTGATCCTAAAATCGGGCCGAGGCAAGTAATATTAGCATTCACCAGGACGAGGAATGGTGCCTCGCTCATATTACCCGGTAAAAAGACATCAGGTGACATGGGGGCAAAAAATTTTACAAGGGTTGGGGGTATTTTGTCTGGTGGTAGGTATGCAGCAGCCAGCAAGCATAGCGCTCTAGAGCAGGAAACGTTTCAGGTGGGGAGAATTATAGTACCGTTCGTCCATCTTGTACCTGAGTGTCTAACAAGTCTTCGGGTATAATCCACTCCCTGTTTCCTTCATCATCCCTGCAGCTAAATCTTCCCACACCTCTGCCTATATTTATTGTATTATAACTTTCATAGGTGGCAGAGGGGTCTGATGTAATCTTTCCCTCCCATTTTTGAGCCTTCTGAGTGACTATCTCTAGGTACCCTATGAAATTCACATGATGGGAGCGGTATGTCACATTAACATATGACCCATATGGTGACCATGATTCCCCATACACTGTCCCACTAGGCAGTATTGTGAGATTTGCTGCTCTTTGTGCCATTAATTTGCATAAAGCGTTATCTGTTAGCGGAGCCGCAAAACTTACAAAAGCAAAGCATGTTAGTGAATTGTGTGGAAGGAGCGTTTGTAGAAGAATTGTTTGAAAGCAGGAACTGAGAGGAAAACTAGGGCCTCACATAGCTCTGGCATTACAGAGGCCTGCTTGGGGTGCTGCACAGTTGCCACTTCCAGGATGGTTGGTATGCACGGACTCTGCTCCTCCACGGTTCCCTGGGCAACGCAATTTGCCCTCCTCGCAGCTGCGAAAGGGAGTAACGGAGGATGGAGCGGGATGAAAGCTCCACGGCCAAACTCTGTTGCACTCCCTTTGCTGGGTTGCTGATAAGCTGCACAGTAGCCGTCTAATGAGAGATATACGATAATAAGTCCGGTGCTGTGCCAGCAAAAGTGGCAAATGATGAACTTTGCTTAAACTTTGCTCATTATAATGTGAAAACCGTACCTCCATTTCAGAAGTTACCCGCCTCCGAGGTACGACCACCCCTCACTGAGCATGCGCTTTAGATTTTCGGTTGACTGTA
Source organism: Tinamus guttatus (assembly GCF_059628265.1). Classification (NCBI taxonomy): domain Eukaryota; kingdom Metazoa; phylum Chordata; class Aves; order Tinamiformes; family Tinamidae; genus Tinamus; species Tinamus guttatus. Next base: position 2,648,971 of record NW_028288902.1, on the reverse strand, counting down.
CCTTTAAATGAAAGCGAGAAACTTTTCCACCAATCAACAACAAGGTTAAGTATGACTTTAGTCACTCAAGCTCCACCTGAATGTAAAGAAAGTATAAAAGGTGAACTAAGGATGAAAAGTCTGGAGGGAAGAATTCATCGTAACTCCTGGGTCAGTCGAGAGGCTGAGCCCCCTTCCCTCCCCCTGTGCCGGGACGCTGCCCGAGGAGACTCGAGACTGGACGTCTTCTCCCATTTTCTGGGGTGAGTGATGATTGCACATTTGTACATCAGAGCTAGCTAAAAACCCCATGCTCTAGTAGAGAATTTCCTTTACTAACATCGAAACCTGCTTTGTAAATGCTGCACTTGAATAAATCACACTGTTTGTGAACTCGACTATTTGTTTGCGGGGGGGCAATTGGACCTGCAGTTGACAGACTGTTCGTGAATCCGATACCTTTTTTGATACCTCCTTCCCCCCCCCCACCACCATTACCACTACGGCTTTCAAACTGCAACATTTTCAACACAGGTTGAGATCAGGACTTTCCCCTTTTTCCACCCCGGTGGGGAGGCAATAATGGGATGCGCCTCTCGCCCATTGTCGGGCCTAGGATTCTGTGTTTCCTGGTCGACTCCATACAACCTGTATCAGCAGGATAACGCAAAGAGACCCTTTCCTCGTCTTGCCATGTCGATCGTTTGTTTTGCTATTCTCCAATATTTCCTTTTCAACCGGACAAGGTGCTTTCTTAGTAGGTCGGGGTCCAGTCGAATCCTCCATCACTGAGGTGTATGGGTTGTGGGGGTCGTCCCACCAGCTGTTCCTGTAGGGGTAAGCTCATAGTTGCCATGAGTTTTGAGGTTCGGTCTTATCCACCTTGCGGGTACCCATTTCACTACCTCCTGCTGTCTTACGGCCGCGTAGCCCCTTCCCTGGGTTACCAAGTTCCACCCAGACTCCCATATCCCTTTCTCTGGGAACCTGACCAGAACTGGGGGCCCATCCTCTATAGCTGCGACCGCCCAATGCCTATCCACTGGTGCCTTGTTCTCATCTCCACGAATGAAATGATTCAGCGAATATAGCGCTCGCATCAAAATTTCTGGTTGCTTCATACTGGGAATTCTTTGGGTATGACCTTCCCCCTCCCCAAGGATCTTGATTTTTTGTTTGAGGGTTTGATTTGCTCTCTCTACAATTGCCTGTCCTTGGCTATTATGGGGAATTCCGTGCTGCAGTTGAATTCCCCATTTGTCAGCCCAGTCTTGCGTAGATTGGGCTGTGAAGCAGGAGCCGTTATCTGTTTTGATTATTCGCGGAACGCCTAACCATGCTATAGCCGTTATCCAATGCTGGTGAGCTGCACGCGCAGTAACCCTCTGGTGTTGTGTGGCTATGATCAGTCCACTGCATGTATCCACTGTAACTGCTAACCAGGGTCGTGGTCTGAATAAAGGGCATAATGTGAAGTCTGACTGCCAGATTTGATTTGCCTTTAGGCCACGGGGATTTACCCCAGCACCCCATAGAGTCGATCGTTGGCAATACGGGCAAGTGGCTACCACATCCCTGGCTGCTGCAAGGGGAATGTTGCAATGCTTTGCAAGGGCTCTCGCTCCTATGTGGAGGTGCTCGTGTATAGCACGAGCTTGTGTTATTGTCCATACACCCTTGGCTGCTGCATCAGCTTTATTGTTGCCTTCCTGATAATATCCCTGTATACTGGCATGACTTCTCACATGGACTATGGAGGCTGTGGTGCTGTGCTGTTGCAGCGCCTCCTCCAGCATGATGGCTATTGGCGTGCCCGCCCATACATTCTCCTGTGTGCACTGATATGATGTATTGAGTAGGCTATATGGATTCAGGTCTGTCCAGTTGCTTTGAGGAATACCTAACACCAGTGCATCAATTGATCCGCTGTCCCACAAAGCCAACAACTCTTAATTTGGGTATAATTAACAATACGCCTAAGTAGCATAACATATCCATTAGTGTTAAAAGTAGCATCAGCTTCTATAATAGCGTTAAAAGTAATATTACCTCCTAAAAGCCACAATATACCGCTAATAATAACAGTAACACCTCTTCCTCCCATGTTGTTCTTCTGCAGGCTCACACTTTCCACAGCTAGGGTACCAGCTGCCTGCCTGCTACGTTTGATGTATGCGAGTTTGCTTCCAGCCAAGGTCTCGCCCATTTTGCTGGCACCCATCTGGTTCCAGTATCTGTAACGACACAAGCATACCCTTTTCCCCAGGTTATTAAGCCCAAGGGTCCCATCCAGTTTCCCGTGTTCCAGTCTCTCAGCATCACCTTACACGGACCCGACTTTACTTCTGTCAGGCCTCCCTTTAGCCCCGCCCTGTGTTTGACCATCAGAGGGACTAGGCTATCCTGGGGCAATCTCAAAATTTTAAAACATATTCTGCTCTTGCCAATTTTTTGTTTTTCGTAGCTGGCGTTTCAGCGTTTGGTTCATATGTTCCACTATGTCATGGTCCTCAGGATGTAATAGTATGGTGAAAAAACAATCTTTTAAATCGATTATTAAGATGTCCGAATCATTTTGAAAGGTTTTCGATTTCCATTTCTATTTATGTTTGCATAGCTTCAATTTGGTTTCCTCCCCAGAAATTGCTTGGGATTTCTGTATATTAAGGAGGCCCCCGCTCCAGTAGCATTGAGGCTTTTACAATTTGTAAGGACTGTTGCAGGTCCTTCCGTGTCAGTTGCACTGGAGCTTGGCTGTCGCTTCATTCTTGTTTCCCATGCTGAAGTACTTCCCTAGTCTCTTTCCAAGGATACAAGTCAGAGTACGGCTCCCAGTCCTCCATCGGTGGGGTGGGTGGGCGGGGGAGGTGGGGGGGACGCCGTAGTCTGAGTTATTCCTGACTTTCCCACTTTCAAATTCTGGACTTTCTTGTTGTGCTTATTTAGCCCTCTCTGCTGATATATATATTACACAATAAAGATCTAAAAACCACAGATACAAACAGCACAAACACAATTTCCATCCAGTGGCACGACCTCACGTAGCTGTGCACTCCACTAGTGAGTTCCACTGTCTCAATTGCCTAATCCCATCCTCGCTACCAATTAGGTTGCGAATGGGTTTGGGATTCGGCAATAATCACACAGAACAAAGTGGCTACGGCTATTCAGGTGAAAGCACGTTAAAGAAGCAAAGTATGCCTAATTACTCATGAGGTAATACTTGTCGGCAGGACACTGAGACTGAACATTCTCTTGAGTTGGCAGATGAGAGGGTTGCTGACAGGCTCCCAACTCAGCGGGCGTCCCCGCAGAGACAACGTGGGTCTCAGTGTTAGGAGTCTCACCCCTCCTTTCTCTCTGCACTGTCTGTTTATGCCCGGTGCATCCTGCCACGTAGGGCCAGTACGTGCCAGCAGGCAGACCAGGGGGCGGACAAACTCCGCCTTCAGTCACATAACCTTCCCTCCTGGGTGCGCAGGTGCGCATGTCAGTAAATTGGCCCAGTCGTCAGTCTGAGGGTCCTGCCTTTCTCATCTCCCTCCCTCTCGGGTGTTTGACCTTCAAACTAATTTAGAGGATGTTTGCAGTTAAGTTGGCTACAAGCCCGGTCGAGCAGCCGCCTTCAGTTGCTTTTGGAGGAGGTCGGCTCTGAGCCTGGCTGGGCAGCCGCCTCCGCACTCCTTATCGCTCAGCCTGGGCAGGCAAACATCTTCTTTCTCAGGGTCTTGGATCCTATTTTTCACAATAGTTTTATGACTCTACAGATCATACAAATTTCCACCTTTCAACCATACCTCGTGTCGGCATCAATATACAAAGGATACAACACATAATAGAGATGAACATAGCAAATAGAAATAATAGCCCTAATAACGGTTTCCGTCCTCACTTAAAGCATTACAGTTCTTCAACCCCCACTTTTAAAGACAGATCAAATTCCTCTGCACCTCCCTCCTGGCTTTCATCAAGCCTTCAGCAACGTAAGTTTCCTTGATCTCATTCGCCTTCTCTTCCCCAGCCCCCCTTTCTCCTTTTTTCAAGGCAATCTAACAAGCGGAAGTCGGGGCACAGACAGTGTAGGCGCCGCAGGTGCAGGCACAGAGGCAGGCACGGGCCGGGGGGTTAGCGATGGATCTCCAAACACCAGCGGTTTTCAGTGGCGTGGTGGTCCCGGTCCTGAAGTGCTTGCAAAGGCTGCTGTGGCTCCGATGGCCACTTTGCTTTTGGCTTTCACATCGGGTTTGAATACTAGGTGGTGTTCGGCTTTGAACCCATTCTCTCTGCACCAGATTGAAAGCTTGCAGAGGGTCTGTTCATCAGCCTCTGTCTGCACTCCCACTGCTTCGCTCTTCCCGAGCGCCTCCCGTGCTGCCCTCCAAGTCTCCCTCTCCTCCCTTGCTCTCTGGAGGACCTGCCGTATCACTCCCCACGTCTTTAGATCTTTCGCACTCCCTTTAGACATACCATATTCCGTTAAGGCGGTGGTACATCTCTGCCAGTGCTGAGGGAATAAAACTTCCCCGGCACTGTTAACCGCCCCTTCTTCAAGGAGCCGCTCAATGCAGCTCTTAACTGCGTTCGATTTCATAGAAATCCCCCATTCACGAGCACACGATAATACGACCTTGACTATCCCTTCCATGATCCGCGGATCCCTCGACCGCCTACGGTCCGCCGCCTACGGTCCGCCGCCTACGGTCCGCCGCCTCGGAGTATCACGTCGGGGTCACCACTTGTTGCCTGACATTGGCAATCGACTCCGTCCGCCGAGGCGGCCAGGCACGTCCCACCCGTGCCTGGGCCAGAGAGCACAGACACCAATATGAGGATGCTGCAAATGGCGTTTAATATACGCAGGTTGGACCTTATAAAGGTAGCAAAGGCGGAAGCATGCCTATATAGCCAATAAGCGTTGCTCTTTACCTAATATGGCATATGCCTTAGTTCCCTATTCTTCCCGTACATCGCGAGATCTTCCGAGCGCCGTACCCTACAGTTCCTAAGAATAAATCATATTTCCAACTCTGCTGATGTGTAATACAGAGCTTATCCAATAATCTGTACAGCATCGCCTTGTATACTTTGGTATGATTTACTGTCCACACAGCAGTGCTGCTACTTGAGGAATCTGGTGATGGAAAAACCAGAGCGAGGTCCTTTCTGCAGGTCTCGGGCCTTTTGCCCGGTTTGCTCCGTGAGCCTTTGCGCTCCTGGGGGTGGTGGCGTTGGAGACCCGTGCGAGTGTCGCGCACGGGGAATGGTTTGGGGTATCGGCTTAGTGTGCTGAAACCCCGATAGTGCTCCGGACCACCAGGTGGGCAGAGCGCCGGGATCCTCTCACAGATCATACTTTCCTTTTTTTTTTTTTTTTTTTTTTAACCAAAAGACTGTATCATTAGATGTTCTTCTAGCAATTTTTAGCTTTAGGTAGTTTAAAGAAGGTGTGAGAATCACCATTTCCTTCAATCCTGCTCCCTTGCCAGGAGGTTTCTTTGGCCAGTTCTCTCCCATGGTCCATCTTCTCCTTATTTTCTATCCTCTGCTGCTGCTACAGTTTCCAAGGCTTTAGTATGTTCAGGACAGAGGAGAATTTTAATTAATATACTGTGGGGTTTTTTTCGCTTGTTTGTTTTTTTTTTTTTTTTATACTGAACTAAAAGGACCCTACAATAACATACATCACTGAAAGAGAAATCAGACACCTTCATATTACCAGGTAAAATTACCCCTTTATTCCTGAATAAAGGCTGCAGGGTGAGAATCTCTAAAGTTTACAGTATAACCTGGGACATGGAGGGCTCCACCAACAAGCCCAAGGATTTTAAGAGGAGGCCAGTTCTCTATAAGCTTTTAACTTTGCTGAGAAGACATACTGTCATTACAGCTCGTGTGTTAAATAGACGTGGGCTTCTTTGCTCCTCCATGCTTCGCCTTGCCCTGATAAGGCTGTTAGGAGCAATATGTGCCATTTTGCTGTATGCGCTTTCTTTGACACAGAGCCAATTCAGTTATTTTTTTAAGTTCCTTAAACATTGCAAATATTTGTTTTCCCAAAACAGCACAGAATCAAAATGAAAAAAAAAAAGACTACATGTTGGTCTGTGTGCTCTCACTGACTTACAGATTTGATCTAAATTTAGCAGCCCAGTGCAGGGGAGCACGTGGAGATGGGTCACTGCATCCAGAAGCGTTTTACCCTCTGATGTGAAGGGTCACAGTTTGGTTGGGTCCCAAATGGCTGGCCTCGATGACTCCCGTCTTCTTAGCTGAAGTGTTAGGTACCATAATGAAATTTCAAGGAAAAGAAAAACACAAATATTTTTTTCAGTTGTGAAGAAAGTAAAATCTTGAAAGCAAGGTCTCCATCCAGCATTTACCATCCACTTCTAGGGTCCATTAGGCAGGCAAAAAGTGCCACTCAAGTGACACGGCATAAAAAGTACTGGGCTGTTCCTTACGGCAATCTGCCTTTACCATGCTCTAATCCCTGATGTTCTAACATCAGGGATCTTTTCTGCTCTCTGAGAGAGCCTATTACTGGCATACGAGAAGAAAAGATTCTGAAATTCAGAGCAAAGAGGACAATAGGGTCTGAGCTAGATGTGTTTTTCAAATTATATGTAAGAAAACAGAGATGTGCCAACATTTTGCTGAATGACAAATAATGAAATAAATAAGCATTGGCTGTTGAATATAGCCATTCATTTGCCCAAAGCCAACATCTTTTCTCTTTCTGCAAGCAGAATAACGTCCATCCATTTTCAAAGGAAGCCTGGTGCAATTGCCAGTTTGATATTAGTAACTGAGCACGTTTCACAATGTTTTTGTGCAAGTCTAGCCAAGGTGTCACTGAAGAAAATAGCGGTATTTCAGCCTGGTACTCTCAAAAGGCTCGAGGCCACCCAGGCCAGCGAGCTGGCAGGTTACGCGTCCTGCTGACCATGGTGGCTGAGCACCACTGAAGTCAAGATGACCGTTCAGAAGAGTTAGGCTTTTGGAGAACTGGACCTTAAAATTTCCCAAAGGAAATCTCACGATTTAGCTGTTGGGGTTGTTTCACCCTTTTTCTGCTCACAAAGGAACTTTCCATTTTCATGGTAACCAACAAGAAGCTGAAGCAAACCTCCCAAATACCCTGCTTCACAAACAATATTTGTGCACAATATTATGCACAAGCGCTTCACAAACAATATTTGGGAAGGGGAGAAGGAGGGCTGAGCACTGCAGGGAGGGTTGTAGCATGCAGGAGAGCAGGTTGGATTCCTGCTGAGCAGTTGACAGAGCTTTTATTGCTGAGAGTGATGCAGGGAGCAGGCTGACCAAGCACCCTGACCCAGGGCAAAACAGCATTTCTGCAGACAAAGATAACAGTGCTTAAATCTACTTACCCTAATTTATCCCCTGGACTTCAGTGGGGATAACAGACTAGACAAGGAAAATTTAAGCCTGCTAAATATTCTCCAAAATGATATTTTGTATTTAAGTTGCTACTTTCCAGGAAAGTCTTTTCAGTGTGTTACAAACCTTTTCTGTTGTTGTGTTTTACGTTGTTTTTCCCAGCCATTGCTGTTTGACATGCATAGGGCATGATGCCATTTGCGTCACATCTTTCCTGCACATGATCTATAGGTCTGTAAAATTCCCCTGTTTTTCACAGGAAGAGCTAGTGATCCAATAAAATCCAGTGAAAGCAGGATTGGAAAAATCTTTCAAGACTAATTGCTCTTTCATAGTTTATTTAAAATCACATAGATTTTCTTTTTTTTTTTTTTTCCTGGAAGTTTGTTATATTTAGTGAACGAGCGCTAACACAGAAAACCATTAGCATTTATTAAACTTCCTCTGGAAATTTTTTATTTGCCGACTGTAGAAGCAGTATATTTTCCTGGTTGCTGCTGATGTGAATGACAGAAAGGACACGTTTCCTTCTGCGCACCGAGCGCCTTCTCCTCGGTTGTTTCCAAAGCCTGAGATACCTGAATGTTTAAGCACTTATCTGTCCGAATACAGTGTTGTCGCATGTGAATGCCGGCCAGGCAGGAACTGGGCTGTCAGCTTCATCCCATCAAAAGGACTTTCAGTGCTATGAGCTGCAGGCAGGTTCCAGTTGTTAAGTCATTCTTGCCTGGGCTGAATTTAAAGTCAGGCTCCTGGAGCGAACGGAAGTTGCTGGAGGCAACTGCTCAGCAAAAGGCATTAAAATCATATGTCTAATAATTATTCTTTTGACTCAATTGCCCGTTTACTCTTTATTTTTATATCCAGTGGAACCTGAGGGCAGCAAATACTGCATAAGGGGAACAAATCCTGCATAATAGTTCTTGTTTTGGTACATTCACTTAGTAGTGATTTATTAAGGACTGCTGAATAAGCCTGATTAAAATGCATAAACAGTTCTGAACAGTAAACAACCATGTCTAAGGATGAAAAAATGGGACCCACATGCTGTGCATGGAAATTGCCCTTAACAACATGGCCTATTGTTGAACAGATAGGAAGCCAAAGGTTGCTTGTAATCAAATTTGAAGTTTCCCATCACTTATAAAAGCAACACTTCCTTGTGTAAACGTTTCAATTTGTTGTTGTTAAAAACTGCTTCCTGGCTTAATCCCTCCAGGAACCCAGGATTTCTTTGATTGTCAGGTGAAAAGACAATTTCGAATTAAAGTAACTTTGGGGTTTAGGCTAGGTAAAACAAATATACTTAGCCTCAGCAATGAAATCTGCGTAGTTTGCTAAGATTAATGAGAAAAATGACCAATAATTCCATCAATTTTAACTTACTCTCTTCTGAAAATTTCCCCTGTCTTGCAATTAAACAATAGTACAAAACAGCAGAGCAGAGAGTACTGCAGTACTTGCCCACCTGACTTGGCATGCTGAGAAGGAGCTCCCTGCAGATTATTGATTTTTTTTTCCTCAATTAAGGAAGTTAATTAATTGTGCAAATTTGCATATTAAAAAAATATGCAGTAGACACTAAAAAATCCACCCTTTGCATTAATATCAGTCTTGCTGAGTCATGCTTACAGACAAGAAATGTAAATGTCAAAAATAAAGGTTGCTTTTGAATACTGATGAATGCAGATTCATCTCCTTGATGCGATGCGCTCCTGAAAATGAACCCTCAAGCCCTAGTGAGGCTCTGGGTGGCCCTGCCTGTCCTCCAGACACAGAGACGTCTTTGCCACCGGCTTTCCGGGGACCGAGTTGTCCCGCCGTGTTTGAGGCCTCTGTACAAAATGGTGTCTCGCTGTGTCAAAACTTCCTTTCTGTCAGCAGCGAGCTGGGCCTGGGCCTGCAAGGGAGACCCGCAGCGTCCGGGGTTGCACGAACAGGGGGCATGTCCAAGAGAAGGTCCCAGCATGTGATTATCCCCCATTTCTGAGCACCTGTTGGACCACGTCTAGCTATCGCACTCCGGTTTGGACCCCCAAAACAAGGCAGACATTGATCAGTGGGAGTGAGTTGAGTAAAGGGCCACCAAGCTGCTCCGAGCATGGAGCACTTGGCCCAAGGGACTGGGGCTTGTCCCGCCTGACCAAAACAGGCTCTAGCTTACAAGCTGTCCATCTATTGGACACACACAGACTCTGCCAAACAAAACAGGCCCTTCTAGCGACGTGGGTGAGAAGAAAACCTACATGTGGGCTGCAAGAGGCCTTGGGCTCAGGGCACAGGAGCTTCGGCCAGTAGCACAGGCCGTGGAAGGGCTCGGACATGAGAGGGGACAAAACTGCTGGAAACACCGGCTTTGCAGTTGCCCAAGAGCCTAACTGAGGTCTTGTTGGGTCACCTCCTTGGACATAGGTGCCTGCATCCATACTTTAAAGTTTACATCCAATGATGATCTGGTTGAAAGCATGTGATTAACCTTCAGAGGGGTTCTGCTAAGGTTCCTCATAGCCAGCATTGTAGGCAGTACAAGGGTATTTGTGTCTTTAGGAAGTGACTGTTTTATAACTGCTATGATAGAGCATTAGTGTTTTTCATCCTAACCTCATAGTTATACAGGTTTGGTGAAATGAAATATAAAAACAAAAGTCCTGCCTCATTTACTGTTTGGATCTTAGCCAATTTTGGCCCTCGTTTTAGAAAATCCATTAGTCAAAATTAGAGACCATCATATATTGTGTAACTACTTCTTTTAAATCAGAATAGTGTCTGTTATCTTAAGGTGCTGACGGCTGTTTCCTGACATGATGCTAATACTGTTAAAGTTTCACTTAAGGTTCAGGTTATACTTCAAATATTTTAAGATTGATGGGATTCATATTGTCATAGGACATGAGGCAGTATGCTTAAAACTGCTGTGTTGAAAACATAGGACAGGATATAAGGAGTTCTGGTTTTCTTCTTTTCGTGTCTTGCAGGTTAGAAGGAAATTAGTTACTGTTTTTGTACATTAGAAGCTCCACCGATGTGGATACACTCTATTTCTATTATTGTTAGCTACACTCTGTGTTTTTTTCATTCTTCAATTGCATTTTCTTAATGTGAGGCCCGATTAGTGTACAAAGCTGTAGATACTCTCCATTTTGCTCATTTACTCTCTCATTTGCTCTCCAAACAATCAAATAGTAAACAAACAAGATATTTTCCTTTTTTACAGGCATCAAACATAATCAATTTTCTGCTATTACACTGAAATCCCTTTTTTCTGATCATTTTCAGGGAAATGGAAGAAAAAATTTTGACAATAAAAGTCTAAGATTCACCTCTTTAAAATTATCTGCTCATTCTTCCAATACTTTCATCTCTCAACTAAAATCTTACTAAAATTTTACCACTTTCTTCAGTGTTGCACAAATGCATATCCACTATAGAGTGTTTATATATTACTGGATAAAAATGCTATATCTAATTGCAATTCTTATGACTCTTCTCAATTTATACCCACTTACTAGTGCTCTCTTACTTCATTTAAGCCATTTTTCCCCAGAGTAAAATGTCACTATTAATACCATTTTTGATGATAGTACATATCAATCTTTTATGTGATACTAAATCAAAAAGCCTCTTTGTAGTCAACTTAGGATGTCTCCCACTTTGCACTTGTCAGTTTTCATTGTGCTACCTGTGCAGAAGTTAATCACATTAGTTAAATACAATTTTCCCTTTATATATCCATGCTGATTAGTGTGTATCTGTTCATATGTTTCTAGTTCTAGTTCTGCTTCTAATTAATTACTTAAATAATTTGTGTGTGTGTGTGTTCTTTTTTTTTTAACAAATCATAGCTAGGTAGCACATGTTAAGGAGAAAATCAGTTAACTGAAACATCAAGAGAAATTTAGGATTACATCCTGATGTTAAAAAGAGATACAAACACCAGAGAATGAGCCTCTGACATGTTTATCATGTCTTATTTAGCCAGCACTGTTTGATAGTCTGTCCTGCCTATAAGAACTCTTGCATTAACCATATACTAGCACTATTGCTGCACCCAGTAACCTCTATTTAACCCACCCTCTCAGGTCATTGAAATAGAGGTCAAAAGGATGTGATCAATGACTCAATTCAAGGTCTGAGATTGCAATCTGCTCAGGTGTTTGCATAGTGCCCACTCCTTTGTATGCCATTGCTTCCTCTCCTCTTTCCTCCCTGCACACCCAAGTGAAAATGCTTATTTTACTTTGAGAAAGAAGGCCCAATGTATCTAGGACATCATGTAATAACTGTTGCTTCTCCATTATTAAAATCAATTGAGATAGCCAGACATTTTCTGACAAAATGTTATTGGTTGGAAAACACTCACTTGGAAATAGAAAAATCACTTCTGTCTTAAAATTCATTAACAAAACAGAAAACTTATGTTTTGCTACTAGGAATACTCTGTTTTGATCATATAATAGATAATATAATCAATCCCATCAAAACATATTATTCCAGTAAAATTATTTCCATGTTTCAGGGACAACACTTTTCTGAAATTTCCCTTTGTAGGAAATGATGATGTTGCAATTTGTTATTCCAATTGGCAATGCAATTTCAAAAGATCAGAAATGCTCACAAAATAGATTACTTGCAGGGTTTCCGAGTATGTGCTTTTCTGGCTGTCCTCATGTCAACCTCAGCAGGAGCACCATTTTCCATTTTCTCAAGCTACTTGATATTGCTGATCACTATTACAGGATCGTCTCTTTGACAACTACAGACAATACTTCAACAGCTGCTGTCACTGTAGGTTTTTTCTTACTGCTATGTCTAACTTGCAAAAAGGTTATTCTGACGATTTGAGGTCCAGACACTTTTTTGTTTGTTTTCTGTTTTTTTCTGCTTGGCTACTGAAACCATATTGTGCACTGCTATATTTTCACAACGGTGCTTGAAGAGATATTTTTAATATCCTAGTATCATTTATGCTTTTTAGAGTCCCTACTCAGACTCTTGCACCTGATAAAACAAATCTCTCTTTCTTTGCAGATCTCATGCCATGATCATTTATTTTGGTCTTAGTTAAATCTTCCTTTATGATTACCTGCCACTTGACACCACTTCACAAAGCCTATTACTCTTATGAAGCCTTCTATGCCCATCTCATTCCCTTGGTTACTTGATGTTTTTCTGCTGTTTCTCTGGAGTCTGTTCAATTTCCTATATGATTCTTTATTGCACCTAAGCACATGGTTTGTTTTTCCTAGAGGTAATCCCAGAAAGCTTCGAACTGTTCTACACTTATTCTAGTTGTCCTATTATTGTTGTTATCATTATATGCTATTACATTACATTATTATTACTCTCATAATTGATGTTAATATAACTGGAAAATATAGGGATCGGTGAGGTCATGATCCACTGTGCATAGGGCTGTATATGTATATATAAGCATTAGCGTGGGTTTTATTTAGCTGTAAGTGCATTATGACTATTACAGTGATAGTATTTAAAACCCTGCAGATCCATCTCAAGTAATTAAGTCTGATGCAAGCCTTGAAGTTTAGCAGCACTATCATGTAGAGCACAAACCCTTGAAACACAGCAGTGGTGGGACCATCCTGTTTGTAAGATTTCAATACATTATTACTTTATTTGTGCCTGTGTGCATATGACACTTGTTTATAGCTTCTCCACTTTCACCAAAGCCTTCTCCTGGGTATATGGGAGTGAAATCCTGGTGAACATAGTAGAAGCCAGGGCAAAGCCGTAGCTTTTTCTTTTTAGTAATGATTTTGTCTTATATGAAAATATTACGCCCTGAAAAACATTAAAAGAATAATGTACAACCTCTGCCCATTTAAGAATGCCAATAAAACCATTCAGGAAACATTAAAATAGTGAATGACTTGCTGGTGATTTTTATGTTAGATTTTATCTAACAAGCCCTCAAGCCATATAATTTTGCTGTTAAAGAACAATGACTTTTAGTGGGTTCAGTTCAATTAACTGCTGACTTAACTTTTTCTCTCTCTCATAATTAAAAGAAATGGCAGCTGGGAGTCCCCTTTCTGAATGTGTTTGTTTACACTGCATGTGAGGGAACAAAGCCAAAATCCTCCGTTATTGATGCAATGGCTTGAGGAGCCTTCCTGTTTGCAGTGTTTTGACCGCATCTCTCACATTAGCTATATTTGGAGGCCAAAGGCCAAAGTCCGAGGCCACAGTCAGATATTCACTGCAGAAATGACAGGGCTGGTTTAAAATGCTGCTTCACCCTCCCCCGTGCCCTTTTTCTCTGCATCCCCAAAGCGGAGATGCAAAAATAGGTTGTGTGAGTGTTTTCCTCAGTCCAAGTATCAGCAACATCAGATTAATTCAGTCCGTGGTGGAAAGTTGCATAGAATAAACTGACTGACTGACTGTGCCCTGAAGACAGTAGGAATCCCCAGATGAGCTGTTTTGGATGCCCTTGTTCTGGGGTGTGTTGAGATTGCTGCTTATGGTCTCTGTATTTTATTCTTTGGCCCTCCTGGTTGTCTCAGCTTCTTTGAGGTTTAGGTGGCATCAACAACTCCCTGTTCACAATGAATGCGACCCAGAAAACCAGTGATTTCTTCCCTTTTTTATCATGTCCCCTAATTATGCCCTTCCCAGCATCTCTCTTAATTCTGCTAATTACTTTCGAAGACACAGAATTGTTTCTCACTTCTTTCTCCCTCTATAATTCCTTGCAAAATGACATTAACTAATCTGGCTCAGCAAGCTGTGACAAAAAAGCTGAGCATTGGAGCTAAGCAATTCTGATATTTGTAATATAGTGCAGGGGGCAGTTACGTGGAGATGGCATAGGGACTACACCCAACCAAACAGTGGCTATATAAGACCCAGGATTTGGGTTTTTAATGGCTATCAAATGAACCATGCACAGGATTTTGTAAGTTATACAGTGATATGACTAAATCAGACCTGGTTAGACAACGAGAGCGCATTGACCAGGAGCCAAATATAAACTTCAGAAAATGTGCAACATTCCTGCATTGTGCCAAATCTGTTTTGGTGTGGACAGGTGACATTTCCTTAGCATACTATTTTGTTTCTATTTATTTATTTTACTTTGCATCCATCAACTGGGCTAAACTATCTAATCTCATAGCAGTGCCGAAGTAGAAAAATTTCACTTTGACTAACAAAGCTAGTTTTGCTGGCACTGAAGATATATAGGTATAATGCAGTGCTAAACTTGTGTTGCAGGTTTATTAAAACAGAGAAAAATACTTGTCATATATTTATTCATTGATTTAATACCATAATGTATGTCAACTTAAGATAACAGGATGAATACCCTATCTAGATTTTATTTATATGTAAACTGTAATTTCATTACTTCGGCTTCCCACATCCAGCAAAGAACCAAGCCATAGCTCTTCTAGTGTCAGTCGCCCTTAGATCAAAATCTTGTTCTGTGAATGTGGGAAATCATCATGAAGCTGTTTAGGATCTCCAAAGGGAAATATACTTTATGGTGAAATATTAAAAGGAATCCTTGCCAGATAAATTTATCTGCACAACTTTCTTGTTTCCTTGAAAATAAAAAGCCCTTAAAGTTTGATGTCAAGTGAGTCCCTTTGGTTTGCAAAGAAGGTGGGGAAATTTTGAAAATTATATTAAAGGCTAGTGCCCAGCAAACTGCCTTGTACTTCCCAAGGGACTGAGCGCAAGCTTTCAAAAAAACGTAATGATTTAAAAATCAATACTTTTGAGTTTTCACCTCAGAGCCTTGAATGCCAAGGCACAGAGGAAAACACGGGCAGGACACTACCTGCCTTCTGAGGCGCTGAGGCTGAGCACTGCGAAGGCCTTATCGAGCACACGGGGATGTTTTACGCTGAGCCCAGACCCACGGTGAACCCTGTCACTGTCCACCGAGGGTACGCGGGAGCTTTACCACAGATGTTGACACTTTGTAGAGGAAGGTAGGCAGGTGGATAATTGCCAAGACCAACAAACTTGTTCTGTTAATGGCAGAAGAGCAATTCTCGGCTTTAGTAACTCAACTGAAAGCCGGGAGGAAAGAAGCATTATTCAAGGTAGGCAAACAAGGCGGAACCTGGTCCTTGGTCGATAAGTCATTTGCAGAAAGGCCTTTCACAGACGTGCAGTGAATGGCTGTTTATTTGCCTCCACGCAGCAAACAAAGGCAACCGCCAAATTGCTCCGCAGCGATCCACAAGTGTAGCCAGCTCTGTCAATTCATTTCCAATCTACTGTCCCAAGCGAAGCGAGGATTTCAGGAAGGGGTGTTACAGGACCTGGTAGGCGAAGCTCGCGTACAAAGGCTGCCGCGCCGCCTTACACAGGAGCGAGGCCTGCAGAGCTGCTGTGCGGCCTGCGCGGAGGGAACAATGAGCGCCCTGACACCAGGCTGTTGGTCTGGTGAGCATCCCTCAGCGCCAATGTTGCTACTGTGCGAGTATTTCTTGTGTTTCTATAAAGTCCTAATGAGCTCCTTGGGTGAGAGTGAAACCCTTTGCTTTTTCACACTGTGCTCAAGACCCTTAAACTTCATGGGGTCAGGCCTAAAGAAAGGGTAATGGACCATGAGGTCCAGCTTAATAGACCTGATATTAACACAGCAGCAAGAATGTCACCAAATGCAAAGTTTAGGGCAGGCAATGAATGAGGTATTTGTTACACTTAAATAATATACAGAGATTATAACAGAGTGGTAGCACTATATCAATGTCATCATGTGGGACTTTGAAAGTCCCCCAAGTATGAAATAACTTTGCAGTGCATCCTTGTATTATAACCATCACAGTTACCTACATGCTGTTAATGATTAATTACATTAATGTGTGTTAAATGTCATATCTAGTCAATAATATTCATCTGAGTTTCTTGTTAGTCTTGGACCTTGGAAAATCTATGTGTAGAAAACCTCTCTGTCAGTTCACACTAAGAGAATATTTGCATATGAGAAGAAGAATTTATTCATTCTGTGGCTGAGATTCCAGCAGTGGCAGATCAGTTCCTGACAACAATTTTGGTGGGAAGTGAATGGGATTTCTCATTTTTGATCTAGCCCTGAAATGTTTATTGGTACAAATAATGTTTCATCTGAGTAATGAAATGAAATGCTAATTCATTTAGATAATGTGCTAAATGCTGACCCCATGTGGGGCCTAAGCCTTCTTGACTCTAACATTCATTTTAATGTGAAACAATGAAGCAGTAGGTGCTAGCGAAAGCAAAGGAGTGAATGGAGATACATGGGAACATCAGGGATCAGCAATTCTTGTTTAATAAATAATTATTCCATAGTCATACTTTAGTAAGGACAGAACTGCTTAACACTGTGTTTGAAATCGCCTTATTTTCTCCGTAACACTGCATTTCAAATAGTTCTATATTTAACTTCATTTGTAGATAAGGAGCTTTTATTATTGTTTCCACTTTATCTTGTTAGAAAGATAAAAATGAAGATGTAAATAGTGGTTTGATAAGCTCTCCGAAGGGGGCAAAAAAGGCTTTAAAAAAAACCATTTTTGTTGGCATGTGAATCATTTTCCCTTTTTAATGACTGACTCTGAGAGCATAACTCTTCCAATAATATACTTTAGGAACCAGCTACTCTGTGACGAGCATGTATCATCCTTTTGAAATAAGGTTCCACATAGATGAATGGTGTTTGAAACAGGAAACAGAAAAAAAAAGCAAATCAAATATTGGTAAAATTAGTAATAGTACTTCAAAAAAAATAAAATATTCCTCTGGCTATAAAGAAGACTCCCCATGTGTAGACACTTCGCATGAGTGATTTGATATTCACCAGTATTGTTGTTGACCTTAGTATTTGCTGGCTCTCACAGAAATATTCTCCATCCTCTAATTTTGAAAGTTTGTGATTTAATATTTTATTTTGCAACATCAATCCTTATTCTTGTGTTGTTAATCTGTCTCTCTGTGTTTTAAAACTTTGAGTCCAGTGATCATGAGTGGGGAGGAAAGCTCACAGAACTCACACCATCTAATTTGGTTTCCCAGGTGAAGGCTTAGCTGGTTCTGCCCAAAGCCTTCGGTGGAGAAGCTGTCAGTGGATGAACCTGGTACTTCTTCCTATGAGCACTCGTGGCAAGGCACAGCAGGAGCAATTCAACCAAATTATAGCCAGGAAGAACTGCCTCTGCTAGGCCACCGTGCTGAACAGAAATTCCGTTCCAGTACATAAAGGCTAAAATTTTCTGGAATACTTGTGCAACTTAGGAGCTTAAATTTTATCAATAGTGAGTGGACTTAAAGTCACATTTTCAAAACTGCTTCCCTGACTTGGGACTCCATTCCGTTTTCAGAATTAACTGACTTCATCCTTTGCATTAATACCCAGAGATCCTGGTCAGTATTACCTATTCCCTACACCAATGTGAGCAAAGTGCCTAGATACTATCAGATCAGGAGAACAAAGCGACTTTCAACTTCATATCAACCACAGTTGGTGAACATACGTGGCACTCTTGAAAGAAAGCAACAACTCTGCAGGAATTTCAGCTTTTTATTGCAAATTATGGAGCCAGCAATTCAAAAAGAATTAAAATTCAAACTCCATCTTTAGGAAAACTTGACTACAAAGAAACAATCCAACGGTGATTCAAATTTAATGAGAATCAATGTAACTAACGTATAAATAAAATATGTTATGAAGTCACAAATGATTCTGAGAAGTGGGAGAAAGCATCAAGGAAATATTGTGTGAATTAAATCATGAAGTTATGTAACACAAATTCTGAGGAAGGCTTAAACCCTGCTTTCTCACTTCTTGAACATGTGTTAGTCCTACAGAGCTTCCTTCACATCATGCAGGTATTCTAGATGAATTTTCAGGTGTGATTTTAAGTAATGGCTTTCAGGTGCCCTGACTGAACAGGGCCTATGGTCTCTACTGTCTGTTTAGACAGCCTGGATCAGTCTGTGTGTCTCATGATAACTAGGACAGGTGATGCGGATAGCGCCCAGCAATAACTGTGGAAAAAGATAACATCTTCAGCTTGTAGAGTCTTTAGAGCATGAGAGCTGTGGCAGCCAATTTAATCCCTGTCTGATACTTCCCACCGTGCAGTTTTCTTTACCCATGAGGTTTTTCAGGCTAGTGCGATGCTTGGCTTCTTGCTCTTCTTGTCTTGTTTGCGTAAGACATCAGTGTCTTTGCAAGAAACCCACGTGTCATGGGGTTTCTAACCGAAGAAGAGGCCGCCATCAAGATGCAGAGGCACATGCTCAACTGTGTCTCTAGAATGCAGTAGAAATGCACTAAAAATATAAAAATCACAGACTCTGAAAGACAGGACTCCAGATATTGTTTTACCTCTTTCCCAGCTTCTCTGTGAGCAATAAGAATCCCTCAGAAAAAATAATTATACATATGTATGTATATATGTGTGTGTGTGTGTAAAATATGCAATCTACTTTGAAAAATAATAAACCTCACAACATATGAATTTTGCAAGGAATATGAACAGGAATATGAAGTTTAGGCATGCTAAATTTTCTTCCAGCCTATATCCCAAGGTATAGGTTATATCTGCTTTCTTAGATTTGAAGGTTTGACCTATATGTCTCTGAAAGTTTTGAAAGGAACTAGTCATTTTGAACATCTATTGTGCAATGTGAACACAATCAGTGTGTTATGGAACAGAAACAGAATATCTCAATTGTAGGCAAAGATTATGCTTTTCTTTTATTTCTCTCAGTAGATGCATAGCTTCTGGATCACTCCTTAGCTTTATACTACTGTTTTTAATAAAACAGTCACTTAACCAGATGCTACCCTTCCTTGCCTTATTGTAAATCCCCAAACCCTGCTGTTTACCTGGGTTACACTGACACAAACAAATGAAAGAGGCCTGACACCTCCAGACAGCTGGAGCGAACTTTCCAGAACATGCAGTACTGAATTGCCTGATCACATGCAACTTGGATCTTGAGTTCTTTTATACTTGTAATGATTACTTCCAGCAATGAGTTGTGTCTATTATTTCGTGTATCATTCAGCTTTTAGTTGATTTTTTTTCTCTTCCCCAGCAGTCAGTAAAATCTTTATTATAACTATTCTCACGGAGTCCAGAACTACTCTTATCATAAATGGTACATCTGATTTCTGGTGATGCAAAGAACAGAAAAGGGATGCAAAAGTCAGAAGCACACAAAAGTCTAGCTTTATAGGAAGCCTCCTCTGAAGCGATGCAGTGTCTAATGTATGTTCTCATGTTAATTACTTAGATTAATGACATATGTCATTTTACCCTAGTCCGACAGCAAGCATAGTGCAATCTTCCGCCTGACAAAGATGACAGAAGGAAAATGCAGCAGTAGCCTATTCTTGTGCTCCACTCCTCACAGTGTCAGGGCTCAGTAAGTGCATTTCCAGTAACAGCCTTGCGCACACAAGGCAGTGCACGAACGCCACCAGACAAGGCAGCTGGCAACAGCCTCTCAGGCCGGTGCTTATTCCCTCTCTCACCCAAGTGCAGGGAAATCTGGGGCCGCGGCTGCCGCTGGCAGAGGAGCAGCGAGTGCCAGGCTGACTCGGCTCCTCTCAGCTCCGCCGATAATGGTGAGGGCTGCAGGTCTGGGACCCCCAACTGAAAGGTTTGCATCTGCTCAGGGCTATAGTGTCAACAGTAAAACAGCATCCTTTCTCTGCAGCAGCTTGTTGTATGACTGGAAGAGGGGTGATTTCTCTACACTGGTATGATGGTATCTCTACTAACTATCGTTTTTTCAGTACAACAACAGTAATGAGTTCTGCCCACAAAAGGTTTCAAGGGTAGAGGTAATACAGGGAACTCAGGAGAAATCTCTGCCTGTTCCCCAGTCACAGTATCCTAAATTTAGATAATCTCTCAAGTAATTGTAAACTAACAACTATTTGTTTAGACTGAATTAAGACAAGAGCAATAAAAGGAGAAGAATAAGTATGCCAAGCCTCAATTCCAGGAAAATTCTCAAACTTTTCACTATTTAAGTAATACTAAATTGCAATATATTTTAGAAATAAGAATAATGGATCAGGGTGAAGGTCCATATACATAACAATCAGTATTTCCCTATATGATTATGTACAGAACTCCTGGTTGACAACAAGTTAACCATGAGTCAGCAATGTGCCCTCCTGGCCGAGAAGGCCAATGGGATCCTGGCCTGCATCAGGAGGAGCGTTGCCAGCAGGTTGAGGGAGGGGATCCTGCCCGTCTGCTCAGCTCTGGTGAGGCCGCACCTGGAGTACTGGGTGCAGTTCTGGGCTCCCCAGTAGAAGAAGGACATTGAGCCTCTAGAGAGCGTCCAGCAGAGAGCCACAAAGATGATTAAGGGACTGAACCATTTGTCCTATGAGGAAAGACTAAGCGAGCTGGGCCTGTTTAGTCTGGAGAAAAGGCTGAGAGGAGATTTGATCAACATGTTCACGTACCTTAGGGGTGATTGTAGGGAGGATGGGGCCAGGCTCTTCTCTGTGGTGGCCAGTGACAGGACAAGGGGGAACAGGCTAAGTTGAAACACAGGAAGTTCCACCTCCATATGCGGAATAACTTTCTTCCTGAGAGGGTGACAGAGCCCTGGAACAGGCTGCCCAGAGAAGTTGTGGAGTCTTCTTCTCTGGAGATCTTCCAAACCCGACTGGATGCCACCCTGTGCCACGTGCTCTGGGTGTCCCTGCTCGAGCAGGGGGGTTGGGCTAGATGATCTCTAGAGATCCCTTCCAGCTCCAAGCATTGTGTGATTCTGTGAGAAGGGTCCCATATTCCAATACTCCAAGCAGAAGCATGTCAATGTATAACTGCAGTTTTGTATCAGGTCAGAGGAGTCCTCGCTAGGACTCAGAGAGACAATGTTAGGACGTGTGAGCACCACTTCCCTTTTATTATAGACCTTGAGACATAATTTCCCTTCCAGGCAAAATCAAACACCTAAATTACTCCTGCATAATGGTTATATCCTGTTTGAATTCCATTTATTTACAAATGGATTTGCAGAGTCCAGTGAATCAGATTAAGCCACAGAGAAAACAGAGATATCACACATCTTTGAGAAGCAGGCAGTCCAGGAGGAAGGACTGCAAAATACAGAAATAAGACACTTTGAATCCACTTCAACTCTACTCCAACACACAGAACTTTGGGAGATTCACCCATGTGGACCCTACATCTATGAGTTAAAGTAACTGCGTAAGTGTCTGGCAGAAAAGAGACTGCTGGAGAAGGATATCACCATTTTGGGATTATTAGTCCCTGGCAAGCAAGTAGTTTCTTGTTGCAGACAAATTTGCCTCTTGTTGCAGAGGCAAATATGTTAAACTGAAAACATTAGTGAACACACAGCCTCTCAACATGAAAGGCATGTTCTGCAGGACACTGAGTTATGGTCAGAACTCAGAATTATGGCAAATACAGCACAGCAGGGGGGATTCTCCTGAGCTGCAAGTTGTCTTCCAGGCCGCTGTTATCAGGAGAAGGCTCCCTATGATCAACACCTTCTACTGCTGCAAACAGGTTTTTGGAAACCTGCTCCTCAGGTTCTCCTGAGCTGGCCAGTGCTGCTGTCCTGCAGCACGTCCCACCAGCTGAGCTCTCGGTAGCCCGAGTTCACCCGGGCAGGTGAAGCCTCTTCTTTCCTTGGAAGGATCATGTACCAGACACTGACGTGAGTAACTGGGGTCCAAAATCTCACCCATGCATGAGTATTTTCTTGTACATTAATCCTCTGCAGAGGAGTAAATATTGCAGTATCCTTATACAACATAATATTTGCTAAGGCAACTTAAACACAGTGGCAATAAATCAGGACATTCAAATACAGAGTGCATACAAAACACAAAATTCTTTTCTCCTTTACATCAAAATGTCAATAAGTATCTACTATTTTTTCATTATTTAAAGACTTCCAGAGCCTTAAAACAATAATTTAGCACACATTTTTTTCTAGAGGAAGGTTGCCTAACCTGGTCTGTTTCATAACATTTCCAAAACACAACCACATAGTTTAACAAGAGTTTTTATTTATTTATTTATTTATTTATGTTTAGATAACTGCTGCCTCTTCCCTGCAGGTGGCTGTTGACGGTCAGCAGCAGTTGGCTGAGATGGTAAATGAGGCCATGCTGCCACCAGGAGGTTAAATAGGTTTGCTCTGTGTTTCACTACCGTGGCTTGAGTTCTACTTCAAGGGGATCTATAAATAGCCTCCAAATCTTTGACAAAGCTAGGGGCATATAAATAACAGTGAGCTGTCTGAGGGCTGCATATAAATTATGGCTAAAAGTGGCCTTGGTTAAGGGACTGTTAGTGCCTCCACTGGGCTCGCGCGAGGGACTGGTGCTTGTCTGCACTAACATGGCTGCGGCGCTGCTGAGGAGCCGTGAGGAGCCATGGCTCCCTACCCAGAGAGACCCTCCCAGAGCGGGTTCAGGGAACCAAGATGCCCCCAAATGAAATAACTGTGGGCTTTTTCTTATAATGTCATTATATGACAATTTGGCATTATGGACCATATTCATATATTGGGATGCTTTTTGGTTATTTTCAGTAGCAATTTAAATTTTATCTAGATTGCAACTATTTACATACATACTGAGCAGGACTAAGTCTCCAAACACAACTGAAGTCATTGCAGCTACCTCAATATATACAGCTGAGGATCCTCTCTCAGAATGTAGCAGGCTGGCTAGGAGTGACCTGCTGGTCAGACAAGGACCTGAGAGTCTGGGTGGACAACAAGGTGACTGTGAGCCAGCAACATGCCCACATGGCCAAGAAGGCCAGTGGTATCCTGGGGTGCGAGAAGAGTACTGCCAGCAGGTCAAGGACGATCCTTTGGGCCCTGGTGAGGCCACAGCTGGAGCCTGCACTCCTCAGGACAAGACATGAAGCCACATGAGTGAGTCCAGCAAAAGGCTACTGAGGTGCTGAAGGGACCGGAGCATCTCTGCTGTGAGGGAAAGCTGAGAGAACTCAGACTGTCCAGCCTGGAGAAGACACAGGTGAGAGGGACCTTATTAAATATCTGACAGGATATTTAGAGGATGGGGCTGGATCCTTTTCAGTGGTGCCTGGCAGGGAGAGGCAACAGGCACAAACTGAAATGCAGGCAGTTCTGTCTAAATGTGAGGTGAAGCTGGGCAACACACTGTAGGTATCCGTGCTTGAGATGGGGGATTGGATCAGATGATCTCTAAAGGTCCCTTCCAACCTTAGCAGTTCTTGATTCTGGGAATTTCTCTGCAGGTAAATGCTGATGCTACAAGTACATGCTGTCTTCACATCAGTCTGATAATTTAATGTTATTTGTGAAAAAAAATCATGCACCAAAAAAGAAGTTTTTATCCAAAGCTAATAACTTAGAGAGAATCTAAATATTCAGTCCCAGTTTAGCTGGCTAACCTTTTCCATAAAGAGCCAGCATTATAGATAGTCACAAGTTCTCTGTAAATAAAGCTGCCCTTATTTTACTGATCTGAAAGTTTGTATTCTTTCAGTTGCATGGTCTGTCAATCATTTGTCCTGTGATTTTGAGAAAGTTACATAGCCTGTCAGTGCCTTGTAATCTGTAGATCAAAATCAGCTAAATAATTGTGAGGAATTATAAATCTCTCTGGAATTATAAAGGATTTTTGGAGCATAATGGCCTTTCCCTCCAGCATAAATACATAATGGCTTCCTGTTCCCTTGAGATTAAAATAACATCTGCGTAGACTTTCTGGAAACAGCTTGCTTCAAACTATAATGAATGACATTGCAAAGGCAAATCAGCTTGCATATACCAAATGCCATTTTTACACATACTATTTCCATGTCACTACATGCCATTTTACAGCTTCTCATGAAAACTAGTTAATAAATTACCTGTGATTCCATGAAAAGCCATGTGCTGGAATGCTCTGGTGGGGGAAAGGGAGAAGAGGCTACCTGATGACACTGATTAGCAATGGGATCTGCCTAGACACTTTAAACACCCAAATGTTCGTAATACCAGACAAGCTAATTCCGGCCCTGGCTGAGAACTGGCTCCTTTAGCTACCGCTGAGCCCATTCGGGAAGGGGGACGCGGTGGTGGCAGAAAGGGGCAGACGACTGTGTGCTGTTCACACACACAGGCAATCGGGCTGGGAGAGGCCTGAGCTCCCCAGAGCAGCACAAAGGTGCTGCCCATTCAACTCTGTGCACTTCACTGCGTTCTTGTCCCCCTTCCAAAAGCCACAAAGACCCCAGCTCAGTCAGGGTTTGCTTGTTGAGAAGCTTTCATTGAATAAGGAGGTTCCTAGATATTCAAAGCCCATAATACTTGTATGGCAATACCAATTGAATTTATGAATAGGAGCAGCCAAATCTAAAGAATCACTCTGTATTGTCTTTAAAACAGTCACCTGTTTCTAGTTTTGTCACTAGCTAATGGTTGGTATGTATTAGGAGAATATTTCTTCTCCTAAGCTGCTTCTATTCACAAGAGGCAGTGTTTCTTCTTGTACCATTGTGCATTGTACTCTATAACTAAAATAATTACAAACCGTCTGGCAATTCAGTCTTTATAAAGGCATATGTTTAGAAAATCATAATTTTGCCTTGTTTTTTATCTGTACATTGCTGGTGCCAGCACCCTCTTCCTGTATTCTGCACTCCAAAAATGATAAACACGTTTTAAATACTAAGCTTAGCCTGGACGTTCAGGTCTGAATGCAACCATGGAAAGTTTCAAAGAGCTTTAGGAAGAGGGAATTCCCTGGAAAACTAACTAGTCTCACAAGAATCAGGCTGTTGAATGCCCAAACTTCACAGGAACGGTCTATACCTCCAGGCTTGATCTTCCTACTGCTTTAATATCCCGTTGCCACTGGTGTTTCATTTTGCCCACACAACCCCCTGACGGCGTCTTGCTACAACTACCATTTCTCTTTTTCGCAGTGTGGTGTAGGGAGTCTCATTAAACTTTGAGCAATTCAGGCAAAAGGATGCTGCACAGATGCTGGCCCTTGGACCTCACAGGAAAGGAAGATTTTTCTTGTCTGTGAAAGCCGTAAGGAAGCTTTGCAGATTGCACTGGTGGAGGCTTTCATTAAGGAAACCCAAGCTACTGCATAGTCAAAAAATCCTAGAATGTGGGAAGGAGAAAGTAATGCTAAAACTCAGCTAATGATGGGCCTGGATGCTTCTGTGATGCTCCCAATGATGCTTTCATGCCCCAGTACAGCTCCCCATAAGCACAGTAAAAAAATCCTCTTCCTGCTCTTCTAGACTCTGGTGCTACTCAGAGGCAGGTTGGAAACAGCGCCGATCCTCCCCGTAAAGGGCAGTGGGTGATTCCTCCAACCCGAGCGAGGCAGTAGCACCTGCGTGAAGCACACTGCTGTGCTCTGGACAGGCACAGAACTTCTCTATGGAGAAACAAGGACTGCCACTACCCGCTGGCCAGACCTCTGGTAGCTTGATAGGAAAGAAAAGAAAGAGAAGTTGAGTCATTCTGAGACATGAAACAAGTGCAGATTATAAGGGTGTTTCTCTGTTTTTTTGTTGTTGTTGTTGTTGTTTCTGTCTTGCTTCCGTGCTTTACGTTACAGTATGCTGAAGGCCTTTCACATTTTTTAGACAGCTACAGTCTGAATTCTGCTCTGCCTGGCAGAACCTTAATGCATCAGGCTACCTTCCATAAAAACCCTATTGCAATTACCCCAAGGTCCCGGAGAGTTCTGCTTTTCCTTTTTGGATACAAGTTGCTATTCAGCATTTGGTGTCTTACTAGAAGTTTCCTTCAAGAAGAAAAGCCGATATCAAAGATGGATTTTTTTTTTCTTTTTGTCCTCTTTATTTACAAAGAGTAAAAAAGTAGGAATCAAATAAAAGCAGGCGCATTCTTTGCAATTTCAACACCCTTTCAGCTGAGGTCTCACTGAAAGATATTTCTGGCTGTAGACTTTTTATGCTGCTTAATGTTTGCTCTAGTTGTAACCCTCTTTTTATGGGGTTTTTCAATCAGTCTCTGTAATATTTTTGCTGCTTGCCTTCATATGTCTAGCTCCAACAGGAAGCAAACTTCTGCATTTGCATTTGGCCCAAAGAAAACCTTCTCTTTTATCTGGGATCCCTACAATGGTGTATATATATTGCTGTGCTCTTGGCAATAGCTCTTTTTGTTTCAGCTATCGTAGTCCAGGAAGGAGCTTCACTGTTTCTTACATTTTGTCCTGAAAAACAACTGTTATGACCAAAAGCTACAAGAATACTTTATGAAAGGCACACCCTAACCCTCACTGAAACCATCTTTCAGAATGAAATACTGACTTTGAGATTTGACCTTTGAGATTAGACCTTTACTAAGGTCTAAGGTTTCTACAGAAAACTTCTTGCACTAATTGGCTACATCGAAGTTGAAAGTTCAGACTACAGAGTCAGAAATGTTGCTCTTCAACAAAAGGAAATATAAAACCAGACCAAAAATACTGCGTCATGTTACTGAAGGGCAGACTTTACAGCTGGTCTGGGAATTCTAAGCTTATGGCTGGAGGTAGCTCAGCACTTGAATTTGTCCAGCTCCTGACCACAAGAGTCTCTTGGCCTACACTGGGCTCCCTGCACCATCCCCTGACCCATCGGTGTCTCAGTCTGGGCTCACAGCCAAACAGATGTGTCTCTGGGATTTTGAAGAGCAGTGTCTGCTGTCAGTGTGGCTGCACGCTCAGATGATTCCTGCATGTGACCGAGCAATAGCCTCCCTCACTCCCTGGCCACACGGGGCCACACGGGGAAGATGATCCCCAGAAGCATGTGGGAAAAAGAGGGTCTGGGACCTTTATGAGACCAGGAGAGGTTTGTCTCCAAGAACCACAAACTCGTGAAGGATTCCCAGGGCCCTTACTTGAGAGACATGAGTGGAAGGATTGAAAAGGAACAGGGTTTCCCTTAGAATGGCACGAAAGTGAGACCGTTTAGGAGCTGCCCACCAACTCCATCCCCAACAACAGCAAAAAGGATTTTCAGATTTGCCAGAAATGGGGTGGAGAGCCAAGATTTGCAGATCCCCATCTACTCACTGAAATACAGGAGTGCTCTTCAGGGCCCTCCAGAACAGAGTCTCTTCTGGCTCTTTGAACTCTTATGTCTTACAGGGGTTTCTAGATGCCTAAACTGCGGGGAGGGGAAATACTAAGAAGATCCAACTGGGGCTATGTTTAACATCTCCTCTATACCTGATGTCTATCACTCCCTTCCACTCCAAAAACTATAAGAAAGACTTTTCTTCACAAAGAAAAGGCTCCTAACTGCCTGTATTGCAATAAAAAAAAAAAAAAACAGAGTCCCATGGACTCTGCCCCTTGATGGCACCATGCTGCTGCTATAGGGCAGCTGGGCCTGCCTTGGAGACACGGAGTCAACAGGCACAGGAGGGTCTATCCTCAAGCGAAATGAAGCTGTTGCAAAAATACAAAGCGATGCCAAATGACAGACTTATTGGAATCTTCCCCCGTATAGAGAAATCAATCCAAGCCCAAACAAACCAAGGCAAAACCTGTTTTATTTGTGCTGGATGGACTGAGGAATGTGGAGGGGTTCAGAATAAACTTCCTGCTGCGAACTGAACGGGTAGATCACTGCCAAGACAGCCTACTGCTCAAACCATGTGCCTGGCAAAAATGCCATGCCTTTCTTCTCTGATGCTTGACCTTGTGTTAAAAACTCCTGCCAACCATTGTCAGCCCTCTGCATTCTGTGTAGATAATATACACTGCCTTGTATTACAAACACAAAAGGCTTCTGTTGAGAAAACTTTGAAGTGGTAAGGTCAGGGATCTTCAAGTTAGAAAAGGCTTTTACAACTTGCTCTGTGATGCTAACTTTAGTTACATTACAAAATACTATCTTCTGTGCAGGAGTCCTGCTTGGTTCATTGGACAGACTGTGTGACCCACTCAGAGAAGTAACTGTTCAGAGTTTTGTTTTAGCCACATTGTCCTGCATATCAATAATAGTTCTGGGAACACAGAGCTGACTTCTGTGTTTCAAACTGTGTTTGGGTGATTTAGGCTATGCTGGGACACTTACCTAAACAGAGTCTGGCACAAGCGCTTATTCAAAAGACCTCCCGTTGCAGGGGTCTAGTAGCATCTTGTTTTAGCTTGCTAAAGCTTGATTCCTGAGCACTGCTTATTATGTGGATTGTATATGACTGGTAGGAAAAAGTAGCATGTAGTCATGTTTTATGGAATGTAAACTGAAGAACATACACTAGGTGACCCCACTAAAGATGCACAGGTAGCCAGTATATCAGCAATTCCTAAATTCTTCTCAGTTAATATCACAGTGACTATATCATATGATATGATTCTCAAGTTGTTTAATTATTTTTAATGTCATATTAGCAAGGCTGACAAATAAAGAAGTTTAAAAGGCCACATTCTTACAGGCGAGCCAAGTTCCTTCCAGCTAAATAACTGCACAAGAAAGCAATGAATACTGAAAAGAGTTTTAACATAAATTAATTTTAGCAGAATTAATATTAGTCTTGTCCAGTAAAGGGAGGGAGGTTAAGGCAAATTGATTTGTGTGAGCAGTCTGGCAATGGATAACTAGAAAGTAGATAATCTCCAAGCAGAGAAAATAAATAAATGCTAGTGAGCCAGACCTAGTGTTAGACTTTGCTGGAACAATTCCTGTACAGGATAATCAGAGCGTACAGAAAAATATCACTAAAAATGAGCATGAACTCCTGGGAGGTCTTGAGGCTCAGGAAGCAGTCCAATTCTCATTGTACCCTGTGCATGGTAAGATCAAGACTATGCTGCAGTATTTCCACAGAACTCACTATGTCAGTTTAGGAATTTAGCCTCATAGTTAATGTAACGCTAAAAATGGTGTTGAAATTGCAAATACACAGGTAGTACAAGCGTGGAGAGATGTTTCTAAAGTGAACTTGCAAGCTGATGCAAACGGAGTTGATTTGCCTCTTGCTTGTTAACTGTAAAAGGCTATAGCTGCACCAAAGACCCTGCAGGGATGCACAAATGGATCAATATAGAGGTGAATGCTTCACTTAAGCTACAGTTACTGAGCACCAGCATCTGCTTTCAGGAGAAACGATGTAGCTGATGGCAATACACACACAGAAAAGCATCATAGCTGTTCTGGGGGCATATTACCTAACGGGGCACTGATCACTGAGCAGTAGGCACTGAGCGGTAGCATGACTTAATGGGCTATCAGGCACCCCAAGCAGCCAGAATTCAGTGAACTGAGAGCTGGGTTTTAAACCCGTCTTTGAAAAGGCCAAGTTAACTACATAATTCAGGTTCTGCCATCTTCAGTATAACATGGAAAACAACATGCAGGGATATTTTGGGTTCAAGGGTGTGTTTGCACAGACAGATAACAGTGCGTCATGCTACCACGGCTATGCAGCTTGCCTGCATAGGCTACCAAGGCAGCTCAGAGCTCGGGCAGATAAGCTCAAATCTGTTCTCATCCTCTGTGAAGATGCATTGGCAGTAAGGGGTCTCCACGTGCAACCCCATAATGAAACACTGAGCTTAACAGAAGATGTTCTTGTGGGATTTGATTTTGGTTTCACTGCTTAATAAATTGGCTCTAGCACGGAAGATGAGGAAAAGTGAGAATTAAGAAGCAGGAGTTGTAGCGATTTGGTGAACTGTATCTACTTCTCAGAATGGCTGTAACTCTAAATGCGGAGGCAGATTCCCTTCCTTGAAGCAGGCCTTCCCACTTGCCATGAGCAGAGTGGCTGTTCCCCAAACAACCCCAACGGCTCAGAAATGCAGAGCTGCAGAGCAGCGAAACACGCGAAATGGATCTCCTGCTACTCTGCAGGATCACAACCTGCCCTGACCATTTTGTGGGCTACCCGATCACCAGCAGCCTGACCCTGCAGCTGTGTATCATGCCTGTGCAAGGAACTGTGTATGGGTAGGGCACTTGCAGAAGGAAACTAGCTTTTAGAGGGAAGGGTAAAGGTGACAAACTTTACCTGGAAAAGATGAGGTTCAGGCCTCAGGAGAGCATTATATTTTTGCTGTATTTCCCTTGGCTGTTCCTGGCAGGTAGGTTGAAAGTGCTTTCTGAATCATCTGTTGACTTCAGGAAACAGCTGATACGAGATTTCTGCTGCAGTGAATTGAATTGGTTACAAAGAGGAACTCCACGTCTTCACAGACCAGGCTGAGGAACTTTTCTATTCCTTTGTAGGGGATGTCAAAAAGTTCTTCACCGGAATGATTAGTCTTTCATCCTAGAGTGCCTGATAAAATGGTCTCAGGAGGCTGAGGGGATGAAAAAGAGAACCTTTTAATATTTGTGCTGTTTCTTATACTTTTTTTCCCACAAGCATCCCTATGCCATTTCTGGATACAGGATACTGGGACAGTCATACCTTTAGTCTGACCAGTTGCTGTTAGTGTTGTGTTTTCATGCACTTTTCATGTTAATCTTCAAATGAATGCTTTCAAAAGCACTTTTCTTATTCATGAATTTTATGCACCTGAATTTCAAGAACAAGATTCTACTTCAATCTTATTTATCTTACTCTTGAGCTTCTCTGGGTTGGTAATGTGTCAAAGCAAAGCTGCTTAGAAGATGTCATTTCACAATTTAATTGAGAGCATATTCATATAAAGCTACATTCTGCCCTTGTTTACAGTCTGCAGCTCCAGTGATTTCACTGGGGATTCCATAGGGTCAGGATTCATCTCCAGTCCAATCCTACCGAACTTACTCAGGCAAAAATGTCATGGATTTCCTACTACTAGTGCACAATGCAATAGAAGAAAACGTACCCTCTTATAAGTGACCATGGTAACTGGTACTTGGGTTTCCTAGGTGATTGCCTGGCAAGTGGCCAGAGGAGGAAACTGTAGCAAAATGGGCTCCCAGGCACCAGCAAGCACTGACGTCCTGGCTGTGAAGGAGCCTGAAGTGACAAGCTATAGAAACAAATATTCCAAACTCCTCACTTGAAAATTATAGTTAAGTGTCAAACACTAAGCAAAAGAAGGTTAAGCAAATCTAAGGTCCCAGTTTCCTTCCAAAACTAGTGAGCTTGATATGTTTCCTTTCTTTCTTCTATCTGGTGAATAATACCAATCTTACCCAGTTAATATCATAAGGTCTGTATAAGTTAATTTTGATAGAAAATAAAAGGCCAAAATGACATAGAGATAGAAAAAAATAAAAGTTGCATAAAACACTGGTGGCTTGAAGATAGGAAATTCTCACACTGTAAGTCTATGTATTTATATTTTAAATGCTTCACTGTAGTAAATAACAGTGGTTTTGTATTTTGTATTTTTCAAGGCATGGAAGATATATTAAAAAGAACCATATTCTCTGTCATGCCCACTGGGGACACATCAGCATTCCCGCTGGTGCTCCCAACCAGCACACAGAAGAACCTCTCTTACCACATCTCAAGTGCCTCTCAAAATCATCCCCCAGAAGCAGAGGTGAAACACCCTGATGGATCGAGTAGCACCACAGAGATGGAAGGCCTGGAGGCAAGAACACCTCCATTCCCTTCTGCAGAATAGAGCAAGAAGAGTTCATACTTCACACAGACGTATGTGCTCTTCCAACTCTTGTGCAGCATTAAGGACTGTCACAGAATGCTCTTGCACATTGTGAACTGAGAGCCTACCAAACCCTGCAGATAACTCACGTGCACAGTTGCTACATGAACACAAACAGCATCTCCTAACACTGGAACAAGCCAGCAACAGGATTATGGACTGCTGTGGACCAGCCACAGCAGCAGAGCTACCCGTGATGGTACAAAAAGCCTGATTGGAAATAGCAGGAAGCTGTTCCCCTTCTGGTGGAAAGGAAGGAGCCAAAGGGGTTTGAAGGCTGTCGCTTCGGAAAGCCGACGTGCTGCACCTGTTATGAGGAACGCCTGTCAGTATCATAAACATGGACCTAACTGTTGGTTAAGTGTTTACTTGTGTGGTTATGTTCATGCTTTCAGCTGTACATAAGGCCTTATGAAGCTTGGTTGCCAGGTTTTTCATTGAAGCCAGAAGGTCCTATTCTTTTCCTGCAGGGATAGAATTTAAGAATTTAAGTTATTTTAAGATTCTGTTTCATGGCCAGAGAATAAAACCAAATTATCCCTAAAAGTGCTGTGAAGTATTTTGAAATTAACTCTTCATTTATCTAGTTGTGGGGTTGAATTCAGAATTCTTCTTTCTCCATCTCCAATTTTTAATGGAAAAATTGTGCTGGTAACTGGTAGGGGGGAATGTACAGTAGCAGTCATTGGAAGCACTTTGCTTACCACAAACACGGAGCCTTTCTGAAAGCACGTGGAGTGAACACTGCTTTATCCCTCTGGAAACACAGGAAAAAAGGAACAAAGGCAGCAGTGTGGGACACTTCAGCTACCATAACACAAGAGATGGGGATGGTGGGGGGGAAAGGGATGTAGCTTGCATTACCAAGGGAGTCTGACTGTGCCAACCCTTTCTGACCTCAACATTTATAAACTCCCATACTTGTCACAAAATAAGTTCTCTTTATATTCCTCTAAGAATATAGATCATCACCCAGTGTGAACTCAGTTATATGTGTGACTCAGTTAAATGCTATGGCTGGGTGTAATCCTCTCCCTCACTCTCCCATCCAGACCATGGCAGATGTGGTAATGCTTCACTATACCACTCAAAATACTTCAGCATTTGCATGGGGGTCAGGTCAGTACTAGATGTAACTCTTTACCCATCCTCAAAGCATTAAGACAAAATTTATTTGCAGTCACACAAGTGTGGCACATAACTCCATCAATGGAGCATGATGCCCCGTTGCCCAGCTCCTTCTGGGCAGCTTGGTAAATCCCATAGCAAAGGAAAGCACCCTGCAAAGGTGCTAGTACAGGGCTGGAAAGCAGCGGTTGTGTTTGTTAGTGACCTGACCTAATAAACCTGCGCAGGTGCCTTTGCTTTCCATACCACCTACATGTACTGAACTGCAGCAGGGTAAGGCTACAGTAGCTGAGAACATGCTCTCCCTTGAAGAATGATCAAGATGCACTAGAGCCTTTCCCATAGATCTGGGGATGTCTAGCCAGATATGCAACAAAATTGGGCTTTGTAAGCGTGTTTAAAATATCATAAAATTCATATAATATACTGCAAATGAAATGATCGTATATTACTGTTAACTCTTCACCTGAAAAAATAACATTACTAACTTCCTGAAGTTCTGATTTTTTGAAACATCTGATTTGAGACATTTGTGCTGAAAAAATAAAATGATTTGAACTCTGAGTCTATTATTCTAAGATATACATAGGCAATTACCTTTCCTAAGAGTTAAAAGCTCTGTGCTTATCATGTTAAAATATCATAGAAAAAGATTGCCATGATTATGTCCCACACTAAGGACAGATAGTTAAAGAAGGTAAAGTAAACACATAGATAGGAACCACTAGAAGATTTGGCGGCACTTATGAGACTGCTGCATAAAGTAATTACACACGCCACTGGTCTGAGATCAATTATTTATATCTTCTTTTACATGTTGCAATTCACCTTTTATTAGCGATTGTTATTACCACCTCACTTCAATAGAGGGCAAAAGAGACTGAAGTTGCCATCTCAGAGTGGAGGTTGCATGCAAGAGTGAGAATTAACAAGTGTGGGAGGATTAAGTACAATTGGAAACATGACCAAAGTAAAAGAAAATACTGGCGCTGCACCAGGTTTGAGTAATTTTAATTTCTCCTAATGCTTCACTGCCCTCCCTATCCATGAAACACACTGAAAAACAAAAGCTGCTGAAACAAAATGAACTTAAGAGTCTTTACACTAGTTTTTCTCCAGACTTAACAGTTTGTAGGAAAGCAATTCACAGCACCAGGAAAAATATATGGCTTGGTAAAGTGAAAGTATGTTCTTCAAAATCTTCTTTTACTGTTTTATAATGCAGTAAATTTCTCAATAGTTTCATGTCCTTATGGGAATTTCTCATGGTGGATGAACACTTTATTTTTTTTTATTTTCTCCCTGATTTCATTCCCACAAGAGACCAGGGACTTTTCAGGCTATCTAACAGAGAATTTCAAACACTATTTTCTGTTACTGAGTTCCACACTGTTTCAGTGATATTTTAAAATTCACTTAATATAAATCACAAAGGTAAGATATCCCAGAAATTATTAAAAAGACTTATGTTTTATGTAAGACAAAATAACACACTTCAGACTCAAAGATAATTCCTTCTTTCATTCTGCATAAGAATGTAATAAAAAGAACAGTGGCTTCCCACTTCTGCAAAGAATTCCACAACGCTGGACAAAGTTCATTTTCATAGCCTTAAAGAATTCCTCATGTAGTGCTGTTTGTTTCCTATTACTCTTCACAATTTTTAGCATTGAAATGATTGTCTTAATAGAGTTTATTTCAATTCCTGTTATCTTTCCCACTAAAGTGCTTCTCTCCAAGATTGTTCAAATCCATTTAACAAACAACTCCTCCAATTTGCTGACCGCCTCCTTTCCTGGTGCTTGTGATCTTCATTCCGCTATGACTATGGTTTAAGCAATACGCATTTTGTCCCTCAGCAGCTCAGAAGCATGGAGAAAGAGAAGACTTGTATTCAAAACTATCTTGGCTAATGAGAGTGAGTTGCTTAAAGTGTAACGAAAACAATGGCAAAAACACCCACTTAGGAGCAGAGGAAAAACAATTCAGAAACACAAAATGGAAAATAGCCTGAGAAAGAACTGAGCTGCAGAAATTAATATATGACTTACTGCAGATTGCAAAACAAGTACAAATTAGTAATGTTATGCTGAAAAAAAAAGGCAGTTATCACTCTGAGATTTGTTAGAAGGAGCATTAGATTCAAAAAACAGACATTGCATTCAGAGTGGATAAGTTCTTACCTGGAATTCCGTATTTGCTTTTGGGTACTGCACCGTAAGCAAAGATCGGGCAATGCAAGAAGGTGTATGGGCTTGTAATAGAAATATTAAGACTGCAGGAACAGAGTACGGATGGATGCATCTATGTAAAGACTAGAAGAAGCAGCAGAACAATGTAGAAAAAAATTGCCCATATTCATAACCAAAGATATAGTCCAGAACAGTAAAGCTGAGGACTGCTGCCTGTATTGAGCCCAGAGGCCTCCACTGCAGGAAGACTGGTCAGCAGAAGACCTTACATGAAAAACATGCAGATGGGAACAAGGTTACAGCACGTCACACATGCCATTCCTTTTCTTTTTACCCTAACAAGAAAAAAGACTACAGCCATAAGAAACTCAACGCGGAAAATAAGCAACAGTCAATAGACTTGTCTAAAATTTATGGAGGAGGAAGTAAACAAAATTTTGATGCAAAAAAATCATGTCATAGGAACTTTTGGCTTCCAGGATCTCTATGTGACCTGTCCAAAGAACAGTTTGTCATCACAAACCAAGAAATACCCCGCAGATGTGATGAGGACTCAGTACCTGGTGTCTTTCACCCTCTGTGCTGCACTCATCTGGCCCTGGCCATATCACCTGAACACCTGTCTTGGTTTTTGTGGGGACGTGGGTGTGGGAGCAGGACTGAATGAAATCACTAAAAATGATTCAGTGAGAGCAAGGGAGTAAATATAATGTACTTAGAGGTTTTGTAAAATAAGTATCACCTTCTCCTTCCGTAAGGCCTCATCCTGAGTTTTGTTACACTCATTTCTCACACAGAAGGATGCACATACAGGGATATATTTTGGAAGAATTGCATTTGTTTAGGCGTGAAAAGAAGAGCTTTGGGGGAAGTAAGGCGATAGCTTTCCAAATGCAGCATGCTATTTAGCAAGAGGACAACAGTAGGCTGTTTTTAATGGATGCTGGAATGAAGACAAGAAGAAACCCAACTCAACTATTGCAAGAATGATTTTGGCTGAGGATTGGCAGGTGTGAAACCATGGAACAGCTTGCCTTGGGATGTTATGGAATCTTCAGTGGAGATTTTAAAGAACATGACAAACAAGTGTCTGTCTGCGACTGTTTCTAAACATTCAAACCTATCTTAGTCCTACGGGCTTGACTAGACCAGTGATTGGCAATAACTTTTTATGCCAGATTTATTGTCGAAGGCCCTGTGACTCAGAGGCCCAGGTGCCAGCTCAGATCTGTGTCAGTTATAAGCTGGGTGCCCATGCCAAAGTTGTGTCAGCAGTGGTCTAAACAATCTCTTGATACCTCTTCCTGACCTATGTTTTCCTGGTTGCTATGAAACCCTTACTCATGGAAGCAATTTTTCCACTGGCTCTATGGACTTCTGTTCTGCTTCTCACTAACAGAACTGTTAAAACATTTTTATTGTTTTTCTATTTCCTTTTCAATAAAATTGAAAACAGCCGTGCTTGGAGTTGGGGAAAATATAATTTCTTTTACTCTAACTTTTTCATTTCAACTGACTTTTGCAAAATTTATCTGCTGGCTTAAAGTTACATAACTGCATATCTTTTAACAGAACTTTTGTTATTATCCGTTTGACAAGGAGATGGCAGCAGGGTGGTGCTGTTGCATTTTTCTCTTCATTTGCTATTTTTTTATCTCTGCTTTGGGAGTAACAAAACCAAGCTTCCAAAGCTTTGGTACTTTGCCAAGAGTACACATGGAAATATTTGAATCAGGTATAAAGTTAAAAAGCAAATAACCATACGTTTTCAAAAGTTTTATGGGAATTTAAGACATAGAATTCCCCTTGTCTTTTCAGATAACTGTACAACTCCCCCTACGGTAATCTATTAAACTGAACATTGAGATACTGAGGCTGGAATGAAGCTTGCAAAATCTCTATGTTCCCTAGTTGCTGGGAGAAATCATGCAGTGAGAATAGGATTAAAAGGTAGATCTTATACCTGTAATTTTAGTAAAATCAAGATAAAAAGCTCATCATGTATATTCTTGAAATGCTTCTCTTTTCTATGTGTATGTTCTTGAAATGCTTCTCTTTTCTATGTATTTTAAGGCACCTTGCAGTTTCTTAATGACATTTAGGAAAAATGAAAATAGGAAGCATGTAACTAAGGGAACAATAATGTCGCTGGCGTCAGGCATTCTGTAAATCTCATGACACAATTCTAAGACAAACCATAAATTTTCTGTAGCAATCCCTACTCCCCTCTCATCACTCATGAGAAGATCTCAGCAGCAGGGCCACATTCTGGGGGGAGAGGCACATGCATGATTGCTACATAATAAAGGTACAAAAACATGTAGTTACAATCATTTGCCAGATCATGTGGAGTCTCTAGATGGGCCAGATTGGTGTAAATGCTTCTAACAAGGAGCTGTGTAATCTGTCCTTTCATTGCAACCTCACTCCACAAAATCTACCAAGTGGTTGCAACAAGTGGTTGTGGCACATGCTGACACCTTTCAGAGATAGACTGGCTGCATCACAGGTCAGAACACCGTGTTTCGAACCGGGGACACAGGAAAACATGTCTTATTATGTGCAATTTCCCTTTATCTGATATATCCCCCATGGCACTGCTTTTCTTCTCCGGTCAGGATCTGTGATGCTTTGTCTGTCCGATGGGGAGAAAAATGCTCGGTATCAGATGGCCCTGATAACGACCATAGGCTCCTTTTGGAGGTCCTTGCATCAATACTGTTTGGGGAGGAAGTTTCTGCTCTGATGAATTCACTGATGTCTGTGTGAGGGAGGCTTTTCTATGCAGACTTGCTTCAAAGCTTCCCAGTTAACTGTCTCAACTTTTAACATTGCCAAAAAGTGCATCTTTTAGAGTCACTGCAATTCTAGGCTCTTTGGTGGCACTCACCCCTAGCTGCTCGTGAACATATATAACCACACTAGCAAGCAAGACAAACCCATCAGACTAATGGCCTTTGGTTCAGCTTCTTGTTTGTACGTTTCAAATACCCTGAGTACTGTGGGCTATAACCATATCAGCAATAGCCTAGAGAAAAAAAAATTGATTGCTTAGTGGAAATTTAATGCTTTATGCAGGAAAAAAAAAAGTTTATATCGCTCTTTTCTTCTTTCTCTCAAAAGCATCTGCCATTTCTTCAACCCAATCTCCCGGTTTTTCTCAGATGTTTACCACTTCTTTTTCATTACTTCTAGTTCTTCCTGCTATTTAAGTTCAATCCAAATCATTTTTGGGCTCTCCAAACTCCACCAGTCCTCTGGATTTCTTTCAGCTTTAGGAATTCTCTACATCTCCCCTGGAGCAATGCATACAAGTAGACAGGTACATTGCTGAGCATTTCAACTCCATTTTTTTTTGAATATTTCTGCCTGTAATAAATTTGTACGTAATGACAATTCTGCAGTGAATCATCCTGTTTTTGTAACTACTGGCTAAGATGGAGGTGAGGACAACTTGTCCTCCATTAAACAGTGAATTGTCCTGAAAACTTCAGCAAAACTCTAGAGATGAGCTCTTCTCCTCACCTAGTCCCTGAGCCTTCCCTCTCCACCTTCAGTCCCCTTCTCCAGCTAACTTTGCCAGGACTCACTGACTCTCATTACACCCATGGTTTCACAAGTATTTAGTGACTGTGAGTTCTTCAGCTTTCAGGTACATGACTTGACACATCTTAAGGAGAGCTGACCTACCAGGTTTTCTGAAGGGAAACAAATGGAAAACAAAAAATGACAAAGAAAACAAAGAAATCTTGGTAATAAAATCTTTGCCATGAATCTTGTTAAAAAAAGCTGTTCTCTCCTCAGTTTTAAGATGACATTTGCTACATCTATGATATGACACGGTCACGAATATGAACCCCATGGTATGGTCAGCTGCAATAAGGTCACGATGAGCACAGTCATTAATGGAACAGCTTTCTTACTCCCGCCTTCTACTTGTTTAGAACGTGCGACCCTGTGCCACATGCTCTAGGTGTCCCTGCCTGAGCAGAGGGGTTGGACTAGATGATCTCTACAGGTTCCTTCCAACCTGACCCATTCTGTGTTTAACAACGCATGCAGTGCACCTGTTCATGGTGCACTGTTTTTTAAGAACCTCTGACCAGCAAGCCTCATGGCTCCATCTCCCTAGACTGGTAACTCTCCTACTAACACAAGTGGACACTACTAACAGCTGAAGAGCGCCTTAGTTCACCCCTGTGGGGCTCCTCTTCCCCAAGGGAAGGGGTTGGAGTGAGGGGAGTGAGGGGTCCCGAGCCCAGCCCCTGGCAGCCACACACAGCCCCGAGGCCGCCCACCCGGGTCCTCCCCGGCCCCACGGACACACCGAGGGGGTCCCAGCCCCTCAGCGCGACTCGTCTGCCGCGACACCCTCCGTCCCCCTCCCCCGTGGCGCCTGCCGGGGAGGTGGCGGTTGGCGCCCCCCTCTCCCCGCAACGGCCCTAACGGCCGCAACGGCCCTAACGGCCGCCCCGCTCCGCCCCGCCCCGCCGGCCGGGGCTCCGCGCTGCGGGGCGAGGAGAGCGCGGCGCGGGCGCGGGGAAGCGCGCGCTGGCGGCAGGCGCCGCAACTCGGGGAAAGATGAACGTGGAGAACCAGGATGTGCTGCTGGATCTGGAGGAGGAGGAGGCGACCGCGGAGGAGGAGGAGGACGACGACGACGAGGATGGGGAGATCGGTGAGTGAGCAGCGGCTCAGGGGGCAGCGGGCGGCATCCCGGGAGCAGCCCCCGCACTGTGCCGGAGCCGGGGCTGCCGCCTGGGGAAGTACCAGAAGCGGAGAAAATGAGCAAAGCAGAGAAAGCTGGAAGTTCTGCGGGGGAATAAAAAGCAGGTTGCGGCTGCCAGAAAGGCAGGAGAAGCGCGCAGGGTGTGCGGGGCGGCAGGAGCGCGCGCGCCAGCCGTGTCCCCGCAGCCTGGGCCGGGCGCTTTGTGCCGGCCGGCAAGGGACTCGCTGAAGGGCTTCCAGAAAACAGGCAGAAAAAGGGCTGGTTCCCGGGCGGTTCGGGCTGAAGGGACCTATTCATGGCAGGAAAGGAACAGTGGTTTGCATCAGCTGAGAAGCAGCTTTCATCTAGAATACAGATGAAAGTTCTTCTGAAGCCTTTTATTTCTGCAGTCATGTTAAAATGTAATAAACAAATGCGGGCAACTGGCAGTTAGGCAAGCAAGTAGAAGATAGTTTTATATATGTAAATTTTATCAAATAAGTAGGCTACTTGCACTTTACTGTTCACAGGGTTCTGAACAATTGTACTGACGGGTACAGAATTTTGGTGATTTTTTGAATTTTGGGACTGAATTTCTGTACTTGTTAAACTTTATACACTTTTGGATGGACTTAACTGGATAAATAAGACAAACTGTAGTGGCCATTTTTAAGGATTACTATTTAATGGCAAAAAAAGTGTGTCAAGAGAGAACTAAAGTCACCAGATTTTTTGAGCCTCATCCAAGGTCTGTGGAAATCATGGAATGTCTTGTCTCCAAGATCACTATATATTAGCCTTTGTCTTAGATGCTGTGGGAGTATCCTTATATCCTTTGGTTTATAGTAATAGTGCGAAGACCAGTTCAGTTTTCCATATGAAACGAGACCAAGGAATTGTTTGACTCTAGTTCCTCAGTTAAGGGGTGGATCAGCACTGCAGTGTATTAATCACCACATGCCTTTTTCTTTCCATCCTTTACCCCAGAGAACAACTCAACTTTTTCCTACTCATGCCTCTGTATCAGATTTGGGGTTGGTTCGGTTCCCAAAGCCAGCAAACTGTGAGCTGCACGTAGTGCTTGCAGGATGCAGCAGTTTGGTTCAACACAGTATGTGGTAAACTTGGCTGAAAACCGAGCAGTGATGGTTTCATGAACTGTCATGCAAAGAAATTTACTGTACAGTTCTCACGTTTGCTGTTCTGCTTTTCGTGGATAACAATCGCAAGATTTTCAGATTAGCTAGAGAGATAATTGCAGGAAAGCTAATTTAATCTGAGAAATTTGCAGATCATCCATTTGCCTCCCACCGTACACTTGCATCTACACTTTTCCAAGCCATCCCTGCTTCAGTAAATGAGTAGGATGTCTTTGGGGCTCTTTCCTGTTTGATCCAGGATTGAACATCTAAACATCTAAAATAGTTTGCTTGTGTGTTGGGATTTACAGAATATCTGAGTGCTCTCTCCAAGAGAATTAACTTCTGCAGATAATATCAGAAGCAGAGGCTTATACACTTACTAGCCATTCAGCATAAAATACTTTTCCTTGTGATATTATGTTAGCACTTTACTAACTCTTGGTTATCTTGGTTTTGCATAGATGCAATTTCTAGTTGAATCCTAACTGTCCTAAATCTTCCCATCTAATGAAACTGCAGTAGTCACTGAAACATCTTTTGTAGATGACCAGTCTATCTGCTTAGTTTTTGTTGTTGTTGTTGTTTGTTTGTTTGTCAGATTCTGTGCTGATGAGGAGTCTGAGTCTTCTTTCTGGGACACGTTTCATGCTATTGTTCAGCACACATTTTTGCCAGCTCCTAGTTCAATTGTTTCTGGTGGCTTCTTTCTGTGTGTGCCAGCCTATGGGAGGAAGAACTTGGTGGGAAGAAGGGAGGATGTGCCAATGTTCAGGCAGGCTAAGTGAGAGGATGGAGTAGTTATTTCATTGCTGGTTTATGCAAGTAAAATTATTATTTGTGGAATTGCAGCCAAAATTCTCTGTGAGAGGGCAGTCTTCTCCAGCCTATTTTCTCCCAGTTTTGTGCGGCCCACTGTTCAATGGGCACCTTGTCCTAAGGAGATATGTCATAATACAAATGGTAAAGAACAGACATAGCTGGTCTTCACCTCGTTGCTTTTACTTACTGTCCTGTTCTCCTCTGCTTGTTTCCTCATGACACATTCTGAATTTTATCATATTGCCTGCTCAGAGCTTCTAATTGGTCCTACTTGCTTCGTTAACTTGACTTGCTTCTCATTTTCATCCTGCAAATATTGATATCATTCGCATAGTATACTCCAAACCAAATGTACTGTATACGGACATGTTCTGTAGATTACTCCAATATATGCACTAGGGATTTTGTAAAATGAACAGTTACACATAAAATTATTCTAAAGACAAGGGAAAGTCTAAATAGTTAAGATTCCTTGACAGAAAAGGGAGTTAACTTTGTCCTGTAATTTATTAATAGTATTTTTCCAACTGTGCGATGTTTAAAAATGGTCTACACAGCAGTAGGTACAGGTATCTGATAATTTTCTAATGTGCAAGGCTAGGTGAGGAGATGTTAAAATGAATTTCTGAAAGGACAATATCTTTCTTTTCATACCTTATTCTGTGATAAGCAGGACTGCTCGGGTCCACTCTTCTCACACCTGGTTTTCTTATTTTTTTTTCTTTGATTTGTAATCACAGTTAAAAATATTGTGGCTCATTTCAGTCATCCGCTTTCTTGAAGAAGACTGTGGGATGGATATGTCTGATGAGCGGAGAATCAAAAATTTCTACTCCCCAATTCTGTGCTCAGTTGACTACACCATTTTAGTTAGTTAGTGTGTGAAGACAGAAATTTTTGCATGCTAGAGTTCGATCTCTCTTTTTTGGTCTTCTGCATATGTGCATGTGGAGTAGATAAAGAGCATAAGTAAGTAAGAATCTTATTCTGATTTACCATTGAGGCTGCAGGCCTTCGTTCTCCTAAGCCAGGTGCAAATCCAGAATGGAAATACTAGCCTGTGATAC
The DNA here is from genome assembly GCF_059628265.1 of Tinamus guttatus. Taxonomy (NCBI): domain Eukaryota; kingdom Metazoa; phylum Chordata; class Aves; order Tinamiformes; family Tinamidae; genus Tinamus; species Tinamus guttatus. The sequence goes on along the minus strand of NW_028288902.1, from coordinate 2,605,946 downwards.
TGTGCAAAATTTTAACTACCTTTAACGCCTCAACGTCCATCCTCGTATCTGTTACCTAATGATTCTTTCTCCCTTACTACTTCAGTCATCCTATCAGCTGACTCTTTCTACTCATTTCACTTTCACTGAATCCAAACTACACAGGAGTAGCAGCCTTGTTACTGAATATAACTGTATATAGTGGTAGTAGCGTTGCTGCTACCACTCACTCTTAGTGTGATTTAATGATTTTTCTACAAAAAATCATAATACACGTAATACAGAAATAAAAATGCACATAGTGAGAGTATAAATATTTAACTATGGTATAATAACTGTTTGTAGCTATTTATAATACATAAACTGTAGGAGCTCTTAACATTTTAAGAGTCAGACAGAAATCCAAGCAAATTTGTGAGATTTTTCTCTTTTTAAACTTTTTTACCATAATGGACTTTGCAGTCCTTCATGATAAACTTGTACTTTGGAGTATTCTTTTTACCTACATGTACCATTTCAGACTTCACTACACTGAGCAGGCAAGTTCAAGTTTACAGATAAGTCTTCAGTCTGCAGGACTGAATCGTTATCAGCCAATGTACTAAGTGGTCTTATTTGTACCATTTTAATAGCAATAATTTTGTATCTTCTCCTGATCATGTGATTAATTTTGTCAGAGACATATCATGAGTGATTCCTTAAAGGTTTAGCTTTGATTACACATCCTACAAGTTGTGCTAAAAGGAAAACCTCACGTGAGGTCCAGATACCAGAAATCAATGCCAAGCAGTAGGCGTATGTGGAAGCCGTAATCTTACTGATTTTACTAGCCTCGTATAGGTTCACAAAATATTTTTTCAGATGTAAATTACATAATTGTTGATATTTTTGTTTACATATAGATGTATATTTATATATGGGAAAGAAGATGACAGAAGTGAGATTTTACTATATAAATTGCAGGGAATATTCTGTAAATATAACATTTTGAAAGAAATTAACTCGTCAAATTTTCAAGATTAATTATAAGCTAGTCTGTCCACAGAATTGAAACGCTCTTTTGGGCTTAGTCAAGAGAGAGATGTCGGCTCAAGAAAATGTTCATTAACAGGAGATGACAGATGCTCTTCTATTAAATTAAATCAGTTTTATAAACTGTAGTAATCATTAAAAAGCGAGTGATGAGAGTACCTCATCCTCAACAGCAAGAGTGTGATGAAACATAAATGGACCTTTCAAAATGAATTAAATATACTTTATGAATAAGAATGGAAAGTTCATCTAAGTTGTTATCATTTAAATCACCTCATCCTAGTATCTTAGAATTTTTTGGTAATCCTGTTTTTCCTAGAAAATGATGGTTCGCCTGCTGTGGCATTAGGGTCTAGTTTGCCACAAGACATGTGGCAAGCCTCAAAGGGGAAATGATACTAAACCTGATGTTTTCTGCCACACAAAAAGGAAAAAAAGGAGTGTTTTTGTACGAGAACAATTACCTTTCATAAATCTAATAGTCTTTGTAGTGTCTTCCAACTTTTCCCTTATAAAAAAAAGATCTGTACTGCACCAAAAGGGTGAATAAATATTACACTGAGTTTAGGATTAACTGAGTTAGAACAGAAAAGGGTTGCTCATTTTTATAGCACAGAGGTAGAGGTAACAAAACTAAACATACTACGCTTCATATGAGAAACACTTTGAAAAAAGGTATTGCATGTGTTAAGCATATAGGCCACTGCAGGTGTTTATTTAACAAGACAGTGTATTTAGTAGCGTGTAAATATCAAGGAGAAGCACTGCAGAATGGGCTTGGGGTTCTTTACTGTATTTAGAATAAAAAAGGTGAGGACAGAAATATTAAGCAAGTGCTGAACTCTGTAACTACGGGGCTGTCATTGCTGCTTTCGTGTGCCTCTCTGGCATTCTCCTTGCTAACAAGTACCAGGTGTTGGCTATACAGTGAATATATTAAACTTTTTTTTTTTTTTTTGTTATATAGACCAAAAATCATTTCATCAAGGCATATGCCTAATATCACTTGTAACTTTTAGTAGGTTTTTGATTCAACCCCAGGCCTCACTGTGAGTGTAGACAGAACAATTTTCTCACTGAATGGAGTGTTTGTTCATCTCCTGAATTGGCTAATGTGAAAGCTCATAAGTACATTGCTAACTTTTGTGCTAAGAGTTCAGATTTGATGAAGTTGAACTGAAAGCCGTAGGCTGTAATGTCAGACACATGTCAAGCTTGCGCACATTGACTCGGCTGCCAGAGAAGAATTCAGCCCCCAATCACCTCACAGTGGTAACTTAAGTGTTTATGGCATTTTGGCCTTTTCATTCTTTGGGAGTATGGGCAGCATGATTGGAATACAAGCTGTGAAGAATGACACAGTACTCCTCTTGAAGGTTTTAGTGCTATGGTTTTCTGTGGGATATGAAAACTGGTAGTCATACCGAAAGTCATCAAACAAAATATTATTTTTAATAACAAATCTAAGAAAGCAAACATTTGAGTGGAGAATCTTTTGTTTTCTGTACCCTTCATCATGTACTCAGCATCCCATATTTGTATGCTTCATGACAGACTGACTATATTGATTACTTCTTGGGGAATTATGTGGCCATCTGAAATATATTGTTGCTTGCTTCAACAGATTGATCTGTCCCAACTGTGCGCATTGGCGGTAAGAGCAGTAAGCATGGTTTCCTGCAAGGACTTCAGAAAGGACTTCAGAAAGGAGATCCAGAAGCACCACTAGCAACTAATTAGAAAAACTCCCCTTCAGCTCAACATGGCCAGATTTCATTTCCTGCAGGATCCAGAATGACACCCCAACCTCTTATTCTACATATCGGATACCTTCCCCAAAACAGTCAAGAGGTTGCTCAGGCCCCTCACTTAGAGCTCTGTCTGTGGGAAGGCAACTGTCCAAAAGCCCTGCTTGGTTTATCAGGGATGGACAAACAGCAGGGGAAGGAGAGAGATCACTTTTCATTAGTGTCAAGCAGCCTGGTACATATTCTTCTATCATGCATTACCATCAAATGGCAGCACCATACCTTTCCTCGTTTATATGCTGCATATATGTCAGGACAGCTTCCCATTCATAAAACCTTTCAGTTCCAAACTGTACCAGTATAGATGGTCCGTGTCCTATGCAGTCTTTGAACTGTTGAAGGGTATAATATTACTGAGTATGAAATAGGCAGGGTCTAGTTGGTTTTGCTCATGGAAATAGCCACATTAATGAAATGTGTGTGTTAATGTTTGTAAAAGGGTAAGATTCAGACCAGCATCAACTCTGTTATCAGGAAGAATCAGCAAGACCAAATGGTTTTGGGAAGAGACCACATTTAAATATCTTTAATTAATACTAGATTGGAAAATTAAGAAAAATTAACTAAACCACAAATTGACTGAACTTTAAGCAATGCAGTTACAAGTCTGTTGGAGCATAAACATTCTTCTTTAATTGATTTTATGCCTCATGTGATAGAAATTGCAGCTTAGTTTCAAAATGCTGTATAAAGGCTGAATAAGATTGAACCCTTCAATTTAACATTTACATTAAATACTATGCAGCTAAACTACTAATCAGCAATATTCATTTGACATTACTGAAAATGGAAGTTTTGTAGTAACTGCCATCAATAGCAGGTTTTCTCTTTCTTTTACAATTTCTCTTCCTTTCATTTTCTTGTGGAGAGATTTCCCCAACCTCATTTATCTGGTTAGTCAGGTTGTTCAGCATTTTTTAGCTGTGATTTACCATGGGACATTAAATATTTGCATAGGAGCCTGCTTACAGTGCAGTCATCTGAATGAACTACTCCTCCAGTCTTGTAGAAAACAGTCACCACCTCCTTTCTGTCCAGTGGCTGTTTGAAAATGGTTACTGCAGCAGACACCCGATGTTGAATGTCTGATAACTTGAGTTTTTATAGCGTGTTTCTGTCTGGTGCGCTTGTGGCTTGTGTGGATCTTTTGGAAAATGCATCTGACCATCAAGAGTGTCTCCGTGAAGATCTCAGTACTTGCCCTCACTGCTGCAGCAGGAACCCAGGGAGCTCAACTCTTCCCTCCTGCTTTGAGAAATTTCTGCCAGAAGAGGAAATCTTCACTGGGTGGAGGAGAGAAGGAGCAAGAAGAGTGCAAAGAGGGAGCACTGCTGCTAAGAGGCACTGAGTGGCCTGTGCCGGGGTTGTGCCAGAGCTAATGAATTTTGGGTGGGAGAAGGGAATTTGTCCTTTTGGGGAGGGAATTTTGTGACTTTTCAGTGGGTGAAATGAAATTATCAGTTCTTTGTGGGACAAATACCGTAAATGTCATTGGGATTAGGGTGGGAAATGTGAGAACCCATTTTAAAATATCAGTGTATTAACCCTACTGGAGATTTTAGGGTTTATTGCTGTCATCAGAGGGAGTCTGAAATTTGCACTTAAGAACAGTACTTGGAGCAACGTAAAGACTCCTATGGCACAGAGCGGAGTCTTGACTAAAGAGTCTGGTAAAATAAGGAGTGCTGAAGAGGTGGAAAAAGGTAGTTTTAAGTAAGGATATGGAAATATCCATTGAGACTGAGTATGCACTGAGAAAGAATATATATATATATATTTTAAAAAAGGGTAAGAATTGACACTATTCATAGGAGCCAAACCGACCAATGTAACAACTCAACTATTTATTTGGTCAGGAATTTATAAGTACTAGAATAATTATTCTTCCAAGTCAGTTCATCAGAAAAATAAGATGTAGCAGGGGAATAAGGTAATAGAACTGTATGTGTAGTGAATTGAAATAATTGATCTGACCATTTTCTTGGTAATTTACTATATATTTTTAATATATAGTAAAAATCACATTGTGTCTGTAGATAATTTATCCAGCAGAAAAAATAGACTATACTGTAAATTATTTGCAAAATATTTCCATTGCTGTAGGGTTAGCAGTGCAGTTAGACATGGTAAGATGTAACAAAGCAAGGCTGAGATGATGATGCATGATGCAGAGCACTCTAACATTGCCAGAGAGCTTCATTATCTTGTGTGTAATATTGTTAAAATTGTTTATTCTCTATGTGTTGCTTTTTAAATTGACTAATGGAGTTTTAAAAGGCAACAATGAACAAAGATCAGGTCAAACAGTGCATACTACCCTTGTGAGTAGTCCCATTGACAAGAGTGGGGATAGGATTTTTTTGTAAATACTTTTCATAGTAGAGGTTGCAGAATTTGTCCCTAATGAAAGCAATATCTTTATTAAATCTTTCATCATCTCAGTGTATGCTGATAAATTCCAGTAAAAATAATTAAATTAATTTAATTATTCTGTTGTCCATAAAAGCCAAGTAAGAATACACACATAAGGACAGTTTATAAAATGATGGCTGTTCTTAAGACAAGTTGCTCAGCAAATACCCTACATTATGTGGTAAGACTAAGAAATAATGTATTTAAGATAAAATGTGAAGAAATCAATGTGACTTGAAGGCTAAATGAGGTAATGCTGTATTTGGGGTCTTGTTCTATTTTTACAAGTGCCTTACTGCTATAAAATGAGAAGAACAGCTGGTTTGGGTTAGTTAGAGAGAAAGAGAAAAAAAGGAAAAAGAAACAAGCAGTGAAGAAAACCCCTTCATGTTCAAGAATACACATGGACTGGCCAAAGTCTAGAATCATTTGTGGCATTATGTTCTTAGCTCTGGAGCAGGTGAAAAAAACAGCTTATCATCTGACCCTTGTCTGGAGGGTCACTTGGGCTGTCCCCACTGAAGTGCAGGTCAGTCTTTCAGAAAGTCGGTGTTTGGAAATCTGCTTGTTCATTAGGCCAGGTTCTGGGCACCCCTTTGATCTGGACAGAGAGGGTAAAGTAATGGCACAAACATGACAAAGAGCTTACACTGCTTCTTGTTTCTGTTCTTTTCGTCTTTTAAACAATATTACAGTTCAATATGAGCTGGGTTAGGTCAGATGTCACTAACAACCGAGCTGAAATTTGTCAGGGAAAGGAAACACAAAGGGAGAACGACATCTTATGATATTTGACTCAAGTAATTTAGTGCCTCTAATAGATGTTACCTTGCCAAAATTTCAGTTACTCCTCTCCATGAGGGGGATTCTGGTATTTGTAGGATTACCTACGGTTTGCTCCTCTTGTTTTCTCAAATCAGCCTGAGAGATGTGACCAGCGAGACAGCAGCGGCAGGCTGCTCTTCCTGTCTGTGTAGGGACAGATTGCAGAGCTGCTACAAAACCAGAGAGTGCTCCCTCTGAGGTAAGGGCAACTGTCGGCATTCATAAAGTTCCTTAAGTGAGTAAATGTTGCAGCTCAGCCCTCAGGGATTGCATGTTGCTGTTCAGAGTAATGTTTTTTTTTCAGTGGTGTATCTTCAAAAGTGCAAGCCATTCATGATGGAAGGATGACTGTCTGTATAAATAACAGTCTCCATTTATCAGCAGTAGTTGGTAGATCTGGATCTTTCTGTCTGTCTCCTCTGAGTGGAGGAGAGTTTAATTGCTTGTTTTGGGAGTAGATATTTATCCTAAGACCAAGTGTGTGTCTCAGACAGGTTTCTGTTTGTTTCACTAAACAAACCCAGTGATCATTCTGCTCAACAGGATTTTTCTTATGAATACCTTGCGTGCAAAAATAAACCACAGAGCAATGCCATTGCCTTGCAGCACGAGCCTGAGGTTCTTTTTCATCCCCTTTGCTATTTCCTCTGCCTTTTTATTCTATTTCCTTAAAGTCAGTGATTCTCTTGGCTATTGGAGTGCTGAGTTTGTCTCCTTAGGAGCCGAGAAGGCTCTTGTAAAACAGAAGTCACTCAGCAGTGACATAAGGTGCTCTTAGTGTCCGGACTGTGATGGCAGTGTCACAGCCTGTAGGAAACAGCAAGAGGGGAGAGTCATTCCTTGATTTCATGTTTTAGGACTTCCGCTCTTCCCAGATAAATGAATTCAACCAAAGTCTGAGACTAGAGGAAAGGTAACCATTGAAATCATTAAAATCTTGAACATATCCCATCTGTGCTAAAGCAAGTGCTTAGATTTTCTAAAGTTTTGTCTGTGTAGAATACAGGTCATAAATGATGTCTTCATGATAAATCAAATTTAAAAAGAAAAAAAAATCTTTTACACAATCAGGCACCTTTCTAATTCTAACAGCCCTAATATAGGGAATTAAAGTCTACAAAAGTGAGAAAACACGTATTTGATATTTAAAAAAACTGCTGGCAGTCTAATGATCAGAGTTTGCTTTTAAATAAGTTGAAATGTTGAATTATATGTGTGGCTGGGGAACCCACCTTGCCCTTTTTGTCTCTGGAAGTGTATGAGGAGAATTTTACACATTTTTTTTAAGTGAACATTTGTTCATCTCATAATGTAAAGAAAGTGGCAGTACATTTCTAAATGCATATGTTTCTGTATCTCTGGACCTTCCTCTAATATATCACCTTGACATAGAACAGTAAGAAGAGCAAGGTCAAGCAAGGCAAACCCCACCTGAAAGTTTCAATCGCAGATTTATATTCCTGCATTTTAGATGTACATCGCTCCTGAAATCAGCGTGGTGCTCATTTGAAGCATAAACATTAGCTTTTCCATGCAAAAGTGTGGCTTGGAATTTAGCACTCCCTCTTCAAGTGTTCCTTAAGTGTGTGATATTTTTGTTTTGCACCAAGGGCTAGATCATGCCTTGCAGGCACAGCTCAGAGTGAAGGCCACCAGAGGCTCTCTGTCTGGCAGAGACCTGTTTAAGTCTCCTCCATATGTGATTGCGTTAAAGAGTGGCTGGTACAGTGAACATGGTCACCTACTTGCTGACTCTTTTTGGTATCTGCTGTGAGTCATCCTGTCTTCCTGAGGCAAAGACGAGAAGTGGTTGTTCTACAGGTGCGCCGCTCCCTCCTCAAGCTCTCTTCTCCTCCTCCATTCTACCTTCCATGTTCGTGGGTAGGGGTTAGGCAGACACTTCCGCAGCGTGAAGAGAGAAGAATCGGCACTTCTCACTGCTGAAACAGAATATTCCTGAAATTGGTTTGTGTGCTGCAACATCTCCACTAACCTGTCACTCTAAGCACTTTCAAGAAAATTAATGACCTGGTAGAATGGCTGAATGCTAAATCCCTCCAAAATGGAGTTTGCATTGTAAGTTTAGAGGCATAAATATAATGTCACTATGAGCTCTGCTTATAAATACAGTTAGGCCTGGAAAAAAACAGCATAGAGTAAATGGATATTAATTTGTCTTTGCATTCTTTTGCTTGCAGTGTTTGTCTCAAAGCTTTTATAATTTTTCTATGATTTGTGAATGAATATATCCATATGTTAAGCTTTTTTGTTGTTGTTAATTACATGCTTGGATAATTACGAACACAGGATTTCCTTGGTGGATTTACTGGATCCTAATTTGCTCTAGGTTTCAAGAGATCTCCTTCTTGCTCTTCTTCACTCACTGAAGTCTTTAAAACTAGGAAGGTTGTTCTGCTTCAGCCAGAAGCTGCTGGAGTTGACGCAGACACAAGAGGTAGAGGTGAAATACTGTAGCTTGTACTATAGAGGTCCCACTGGATGATCTTGTTGGTGCCTTCTTGCCGTATGGCAAGGTTTCACACCTATGACATGGTTTCGCACATCTCAGACGGTCATTTTAATTCCCTCCACACACACACAAAACAGAATCTGCAGTAAAAGCAGTGTGATCTCTTAAAAATAAAACTAATCTCAGCAACTTGCCTCCCAAAAGCCTATCATGTTTGCTTTTCACCTACTGCCATGATGAGATGTACAAGCAATCTTACCTAAACTAAATGAAAAACAGCTCTATAGAGGCTGCTTTTTTTTCCTTTAGGTGAAAAATGATTTTTTTATATATCCTTTTACCTCCACAGTTTTAAACAAATGAATATGGCTGGGCCTCTCAACACTAGTTACAGCTTTATGAAGATCTCCATAATGTTGAATGAAATGAGCAAGCCCCTCATAAGTCCTATGGTTGTGTCTAAGTTACTGCTTTCTGATATGTTGATGATGTTGTAAAACAGTTTAGCAGGAATTTTGGAAACTGAAGTAAAATGTCTTCCCATGCATTCCAAAACAAACCTTGCATTTCTTCTTCTTCTTTTGTGGGGCTTTTTTAATTTTACAGAATTACACTGTGATTTAGCTGAGATAGTAGGAAAACAAGCGGATTTCTGCCTGCCTTTTTTTTTCCCCTCTCTAAGTGTTTGGTTTTGTTATAGCTGAATAATATCTAAGATTCAAAGCCAGTCTTTTCATTTTTTTTTTTTTTTTTGGACAGCATCATTGCTGTGTACTCCTGACTTCCTTCCTCCTGAAATAAACTATCAAAATACATATTGCCTGTAGTTGTATGGTACCTGCCAAACAAAAGGAGACCTATGATTTTAAATTCACCCTCATTCTTTCCATACGACTTCCTACCGTGACCTTTCTTTCTCTGGGATGACTAGTCTTCCAGGAAACTACACTAGTTGTCAGAGAATTCTACAGATAGCACTTCATGCCACACTGTCACACACCAGCTTTACTGGATCTAAACTACCTGTATGGTTGCAGCTCTGAACAACCCCTTCCCCAAAGTGGCAGGTCATTGTGCTGGAATCCGAAGTATGACCTTAGCCAGGGAATGATCCTACTCTCTGGGTTGTGTGTAAGTATAAATCTTTAGGTGGCATAAGATCTAGATATTCAGCATGTTATTAACATCACGGCAAAAAGAAGCAAATAAATGCAGCATTTATCCTGAAGCTGTCTTGGCCGTTGGTTTTCTTCACAGCACTCACAGAGCATTCACTGCCCCATGTGCAGCAGTGTTGATGCCCTTCCTCAGGTGTCTCTGCCACGGTCTTGGAGCATGTGTGCCCACTACATTTGAGAAGACTGTGTTTCTACTGTGCCAGCCCCACCTCATGGAGTGGAGGGAAAGCAAAACTTGCTCTTCCCACTGCCAGAAAGCACAAGTTTCAGAATCACATGGGTTTTGAGAGAAATTTGGGGGTTAAGAAGTCACCAAGTGAATAAAAATATAAAAATACTGCTTCTCCCTGAACATGTACCATGAATGTTTCACTATGTCCTTGCCCTCATCTGATATTTGGAACGCGAATGGTTATTTTGATCCAGGACATCTTTTGTTCTTGGGGAAGCGGGACTGCCTAGATGGACCATTGAGATGACCCATAAGAACGTTCTTGTGCTCTTATGTGTCCCTTTTATCCTTTGGCTCTCTGATTAAGCCCTGACCTTGTACAAAACTAGTGAACAGCCTTATAGCCAAAAGGCAGAGCAAGGCAGGCTGTAGGCCCAGGGCTCCTTTAGAACATAAAGCTGAGCTGTGAGAGGAGGCTGTCCAGGGGCAAAAGCCAGGAGCTACCGCTAAGACCTGCAACTAAATGACCATGGGCAAGAGGTGAATTTCCTTCTTACACCGTGAGAGCTCGTAGCCTTTCCAGCCCTGCCTATGCTCAGATCTTGGTGCTGTAGAGGTGCAGTGTCTGATCTGTGCATTCAGATGTCACCTAAAGCTGCCTGCCCTTTACCAGTAACCAAAGTGAGACAAGCAGGATCATCAATGTGGCATTCTCTCATCAGAGGAATCTACAGCATTTTTCCGGCCTTGCTGTGTAAAAGGATCATAATGACAGTTGTGGTGCTTCCTTAACCTTCAGGCTCAGCTTCCAGACTTAAAACCTGGGAAAAATGTTCATGAGTACTCTGGAGCTGGTTCTTTTTGCCTTCTTATTTCCCGAATGTGCTTGTATGTAGGTTTACTGAGTTGATATTTTAATATGCTTATGTTTATTTTTCTCTTTTTATATCATGGACTTTTTAATACCAGGCAGCGAGAGCTTACTCTTATTTTCCTACCAGGCTGCCCACATTAACATCACTAGAAAGCTGTGTGCACACATACATCCTTCTTGTTGAGGCCTCTTCCCACAGAAAGTAGTTTAGATCCCTCAATGTCTTCAAAGCCCCAGCTGTTTAGCATGAAGCTGTCAGAACTCACCCAGCCATAGTTGCTGGCTGTCATGAACTGAACTGTTAACAGCATCCACAACTTTTTATTGATAGTGATTTCAATAAGCTAAAACATGTACTGGTTTTCCATCACAATACTGAATTTCTATTAATTAGATTATTCTGTACTGACTTTTTAAACTTAGTCAATCTGATATGCAAGTTGCTAAGGAAAAGTGTCAATAGCTATTAAGATTACTTTTCTTACAATACACTTCAAAATTACTTCTCAGCAGTTCAGAGTGCTCCTACACATGGAGCACTAATCAAATTGCCTGATTAGGTGAAATTCTAGACTTTCAGCAAAGTTTTTTTTTTCATGCCAAATTGCAGTAATAATTGTTCCATCACTTTCTGCTCAAGGGAATCTCTCCAGTGGTACAGATACAATTTCATTTTTAAACTGATTGCATAATTAAATAACACTATATAGCCAGCAGTAATCTTTCTACATATTTAAATGTAAATATTACCAGTTACAAAGAGTAGCCATAGCATCCCTAATTGGATGTGGATAATAATATGTTACATCTAAAAAATGTTAACATTAAGGTTGAAAAAGTCAAACACTTAGAACTTGGGCAGTGTCAGAATTAATGTTGCCCAGGCAACTTCAATTTTCCTCTCATTTGTTTGCATGCATGATGTTAGGGTTTAATTACAAAATCATACTATTTTTCCTCTAAGTCCATTGCATCATTCAGTAAAGTGGTAGCAACTGAACATTTCTTTTTATCTTCCTCATTAAGAGGATGACTCCAAGCCTTGTGTAACTCAGATTAACTAAACCTTGCACAGCATACATTGTTATTGATTTCCTCTGTGGGTATTTTATGCTCTCACCACATTTGAACACTATATCCAGAAGGGCTATGAATGTTGAGTTGCTTAACTTGCTGTTTAGGAAGAGCTGAGGTTTCAGCTCTGGTTCCTGGATAAGCCTTCAGGCTACTGAAGTGCAAAGATGGTAACGCCCCTCTGAATGGGATCTGCCTAGTGCAGGTGCTGAACACAGAGCCGCAGAATGACCAGCAGCAATGCCACACATCCCCTGCAGGCCCACTGGAACAAAAATATTTTCCAAAATACTCCCTACAATCAAGCATACGTCTTCCATACACCATCCTGCTTTTATGGCTGATAAACACACATTTTTTTCATAGAAAGTTGCCAAAGTGCTCACTAATCACAAGTACTTCAGGAATAATTTTTCTAAAGGTATGTATTTGCACATCTTTAGGGTGTGTGACTTAGAGTAGTGACTACTAACCTAGTGCAAAAGTGCTGAGTTTCCACCGGGACTTAGCTTGAAAACCCTGCCATGACAAGCTAGGCAAACTTCTTCAAGCAGCTTGATCAAGCATCACATGTGAGTTATCTGCAGCAGCTGGGGCAGAGGCCAGTTCTCCAAGGCTTTTCTCAAATTCTCTGACAAGCTTTGACAATTCTTTTTCCGTTCAGTCTTCCTACAGTCAAGGTATCCTCTCCATCTTCTTGAAAAATGAGGTAAGGGTCTAGACAGACAGATCCTCCTCCTTGACCAAACCTGAACTCATCTTCAGAGCAGACACATCATGTGTACAAAAGGAGGTAGGGTACTGAAAAAAAAATAATAACAACAATAATCTGGGCTGAATAATGAAACATTATATCCTTTACTTTAAAATCCACTAGCTTCTCCTGTGATACATCAAGTGCTATTACTATGCATCTTTTACCTTTCATTTAGTAAGAACCATTTCTGGAGTGGGAAGACCAGGACTTAATCTCTTCCTTTGTCTCCTTTAAAGATGGGGTAGTCTTGAGATGGAAGGATCTTTATGTGTGTGATTCTGATTTTGGAACCTTACGGATCTGTGGACACATTTGGCCATATATTTTTTTTAATCCCTGAAAAACATATTCAGTGATGTAGAGCAGTATCAGCCAAAGTGGAATAATTAAAGTAAAAGTAATTTAATTTACTTCAATTTCAGTCGGCCATAACAAGTAGGCATCTTGTGTTCGGTTTTAATCTTGTTTTGAATTTCTATCTGGAAGGATTTTCCAAGACAAAGAAGCTTTTCTTGCTCACTGGTGTAGGGACAAAGCAGTGGAGCTGCTGCAGCCTGAGGGCACAGTCTGCACGACCCGCAGCCTGGGCGCTGGTGGCTCACGAGGGGTAGTGCCCGCGGTGCATTGCGGCCAGGTAGGGAGGCTCCTGCTAACCAGCAGCTGCACGCACACAGTTTGGCATTGTGCTTTGGGGCCTGGATGTTTTGTTTAATCTCATAGGCACACATTCATTTAAGCAGATGCATAGTACAACGTGCATTTACTCAAATTTTAAATTTCTCATTGAAGGATTATTTCTTATTTACTAGATAATAACCATTTGTGATGAGTTAGTGTCAGGATGCATTTGGTTGGTAACTGGAATTCAGTTAACCACAGAGAAAAACAACATTAAAAATGTTTACTGGTTACATTAAATATGTTGTATACATAAGAGGTAAGTACACCTATAAAACATATTTTGCATTTAAAATAGTTTAACAAGAGAAATGCTATCTGTAGTTAATGAAATTGGTTCCAGCCACTAAGGACCATATGCGGGTGTTTGATACAATTTTGCTTCAAACTGTTAGTGTGCTTTGACACTTTTGAACACCTCCACAGAATTTTATTTTTAACTTTTCATGCCTAATACCTTTCTGCAAATCTGTACTAATGTCCTTTGGGCTTTTAGAATTAGCGTAGCTCATTCTCTGCCACCTGGATTTTATTCATTACAAGAGAAAAAAAAAAAAAGTGTTCTTCCTGGTCACTTTTTCAACCCTTCAATAATTATTTTTAATTAAAAGTGGTGTGCTGATTTGTTGGTTTGGTTTAGTTTTTTTTTTTTTTTTTTTTTCTTCCCTGAACCCGCTAACAAAGCAGTTGTCTGTAAGCAGATGCTGGACTCAATGACCCAGTTAATCTCTTCTGTTTTACATTTTTAAAGGGTCTGAGATAGTTGTTTTTCTTAGTTCTAAAAACTGAAAGAATTTAGGATTTATTTGGACAGCATGAATGACAATGTTCGCACCACTGTAAAAATTGAAAGAAGTGAAGGTACTTTTTCCAATATTTAACACTCTGACAAGGTGTGAATTAACCCTGAGAAAGACTTGTTTGATAGATAACACTAGAGCAATTTTCTACCTGATTCTGTATGTAATTGAAATGAAGTAGCCCTCAAATCAAAACTGCGAGGAAGACCATTTGTTACATCGTTTTAATGTATTTGAATTACTCAGTAGATTGTAAGAAGATCTACGAGGAGAGAAGTGAATGCTCATCTCTCCAGACATTAATCTGGGGCTGGAATATGGGCCTGAATCAATCTCAAATTTGGTTTGGTTTGGTTTAGGGTTTTTTTTTTTTTTTTGCCAATTTATTCCGTTTTCTGAATATTCCATATTCAGAGTATTTTGTACTCTGACAAAACTAGGTATTTGTATGTATACATTCAGTATACAAACAGAAAGTTTAAAAATGTTGTTTAAAATGTTAGCAGGCTAGATGTGTTAGTCGAGACATTCTAAAACCACATTTTTTTTCCTGTGTCTGTATGTGGCCTCTTGGTAGATGAAAGCTGACATAATTCTTACAGACAGCCAGTTCAGATGAAGTGGTGTAAATTGTTTAGCCTCATAAACAGCTTTTAGAGTAGACTAATTAGCAGCTGAATTTCTGCATTAATATGTAGTCAACTGATGTTTTGTGTACAAATGAGAGAAGAGTATATGCAGGCAGCTAGGTTCTGGTGTGCATTTCACCAGTGAAGACCAGGAAGCAGCATTGGCATTTCAGTGGATTCCTCTCCAATCACAGAATTTTAACTCAAAAGACATTAGTCCAGTTGTAGTTTTCTAAACAGAAGTTGGGGCAAGAACAGGTCCAATTGAAATTATTAGGATTTTTGTCGTAGGTTTTGGGCAAGTGTCCTGCTTTGAGTAAAAAGTGATCTTTTGTCTACTTCAGCCCTGGGCACGTAAGTACTGTGTGACATGTTGGTTACTGGGCCTGTATGCCTTCTAACTCAGTGCCTCTTAAGTGTTTGGAGAGAGCTATCAATGGAGTAGTTTTCACTGAGTCTAGCTTGTTATTTTAGTATTATCTCCTAATTGCTTATTTTTCGTGAGAGCTACCTTGACACTGAGTTGGCTGCTTCAGGAAATGGGGTGCTAGATTAGCAGTAGTCTTTGTATTGCATTATCTACTGAACATTCCTTTTGTTTCGGGTTGGTCATGAAAGAACATTTATTTTTGCTTGCCATACCACATGTTCCTAATACTTTATTTGCACAGCTATAAGAGAAGATAACCTAATGGAAAGAACAGTCCTTCACATAAAAAAGAATCATCTTTCAAGACAGCCCTTTCACTTCCTTTTTGATTCAGTAGTGTCTCTATAGCTTTGTATTGGGTATGCTTGCACGTCTGAAATTAAAATCAATGCTTTTCTTATTATGTGGAATAGATAAGGTTTGGATTTGAGAATACCTGCGGATCTGCTCTATGTGACTGCACAAAGAATATAAAGAATTTATCGACAGCTTGAAAAGCCATTTTGGCATTGCTGGTAGTCATCTGTTTTATCATATACTGTAGACTTTAGGGGACCCTAAGAAGAGAACAAGACTTTCACACTGAAGGCAGCTATATAGATCTTTTATTAGCTACTATTAGGTCATAAAGTATTGTCTGTTATAAAAGTAATTCAATTTCACTTTAAATCTGTAACTTTTCACAAAGTGAAGAACATGGATTTCAGTAGCTTGTATTCTTCAAATAAAATCTATAGATACAACATAGGGCAAATAATTTAAGCACACTTCAATAAAATAACTAAACCTAAAAAATGGATGCTATTAAGTTCAAGCTGCTAATGTTTGGGTGGAATGAGGTGAAATATAATCATAATGGCTGGCCTGATGTGTGACTAGGGGAATGACTATAGCCCAGAGAACAACTAGTCTGCAAAAGTCTCTTCAACCCAGACAGAGCCTTAACAAGGGAAAAAATCCTGATAATATCATTGGTACCCAGCAAGGAATAAGATAGAAAGATCACATCTACACTTTGAAAGGAGAACCGAAAGCTTTCTTTTCTTTACTGTCTGTGCTTATTTGTTTACTCTGAGAGGAGACAGGAATTTGATTCAAATATCTTCCTAGCTAAGGAGAATTTCTTTTTTTTTTTTTTGGTTAAAATTGTTTTTGTGATTTAATGAAGTTATTTTATGTGTGACTTGATATGTGAGAACCAAGTCCATCAATAATATTTTATATTCAACGCTGATATATTTAAACAAGGGGAGCACATGGAAGAAGTTAATTTCGTTGATTATCTTAACTAACCTTGAATTTCCTTGATTCCTCTTTTAGCATTAAACCACCTTTTTGATCTTCCAGGATATTTAAACCAAAATACTATAAATCTGTCACCCACTTCTATCCCCAAAAGTCAGAGAATTTTTTGACCAAGATACAGAGACCTGAAAGCTGTCTCCTACATAAAGTCCCTCTCGGGAGAGTGGCTTTACTTCCAGTCGCAGTCGGTTGTCAGGGACTACTCCAGCTCCTCAGACTTATCCCTCTATTGATGGCACTGCCCCCTCATTATTAGTATTCCTGCTGTTTTGATACACGCAGTAGTTGCCATTTCCAACATGATATTCTGTCTTGGATTCGTCAGTAACCATCCTTTTTGAGAAGATGAATGTCTCTGAAATGTGAGTCTTATTGTAGACAGTGATATTATGTTCTTTTCGATGAAATACAGTCACAGTAATTTGACTTGTATAGATGGTGGGATTCAGAGTAGTTTTCATTCCTCTTGGGACTCAATTCCTATCCAGATGTTTTGCTTCATCCCTTCTGCAGCTTCTAAGGCAGCCAGGCTCAGTAGGGAGGTGGGCTCTTCGCTTGCTTGCCTCTCAGATACCTTTGTAGAAACAATGGTATCATAAAACCTGCTGCTGTCGTGACTGCTGAGCACCAAAGTAAGGAGACACTACCATGGTGTTATTCCATTTTCCAAGGACTCGTACAATGCAGTATCAGCTCTGCTTAGTGATCAGCTCCTGGCAAAGCCCACAGCCTTCGGGTCCGGTTCTTTATCCCAGCAGACATGAAGAACCTGACTCTACCCAGTAGTCTGACTCTCTTGGTGGAAAACCTGGAGAAGGGGCTATCATATAAACATTTCAGCGCTTCTGTCCACCCAAGTAAGAATTACATGCAAACATTTCCTTTTCCAAACAGTAGATTATTTGATTATTCTATTAATTTTCTTCACAACCTATTTGGACCTAAAAGACCTAATTGTGTCTGAGTACTTTTGCATTTTATATGCAGCAAAAACACCCAGCATTCTTGTCTAAGACCTGGTTGCATGAAGGCATTACTGTGAGCTAAGCTAGAGAGAGGGTTCGAACCACCTCATCTCTGTGGTGTAGCTTTCTGTTTGCCTTTGGTAAATGCATGTTGCCCTGTTCTTGTGCACTCCCTGCTTGCCTTTACTGGGAGGTAACGCTGAGCATGTGGCCACATTGGTTGCTATGCCGTAGCCCTCACTGCATTCTAGTCTACTTTGAAGCTACTTTTTCCTTGTAACCACACTCTAAACTTTTCTGCATACCGAGGACAGGCTGAAAAGAGCATGCAGAAATCCTTGGGCACAATGGCATTGTGCTTAGTCAAGCACAATGTTCCCTTTATTTATTTCTCACCTCTAAGGAAAAGATTAAGGGTTTGTGCTTATTAAAACTTCTGTGACAGTCTGTTAATACTCTCACTTACAAAAATACTGTGAGGAAAGTGAGAGGTGATATGACATTTATAAAAAGGCAGCAATGCCTGGGACCTTAGGGGGTTCTAGACTTCATTTCTTGGCTTTGTGCTCCTGCTTCCTCACTGCCAGGGCTGAGATCTTTTCCTTTGCATTGGCTCACAGAGCTGTTGAGGGAATTGAAGTGCCGAAGGACCATTTGGTGTTGTAAAAAGCTTTTTTACTTTTCAGAATATTTATGTGTCTATTAGTTTGTCTAATTTACAAGATTTGCAAGCAGAAGGAATGCTGCTGCCTTCACCTTTGATTACTTCCATTAGAGGAAAATTGATGATAGTCAAAGATTTCTTTGGCATAAAAGGTTTGGCATCTTCAAGCATATTTGGCAATGTCTTTGTTTATAGAGCCAAGCCCAGTGGCCTTTTCAAATATCGTCTTATCCAATATCTTTGTCATTTTCTTCTCATTAATGTTTATTTGGACAACATCTTTCTCCTTTTTTTTTTTATTTTTATGACCTTTTCCCTGTTCCCAGTCTTTTTAATTGAACTGTCTCAGAAAAACTGTTTCATCCCCATTGCCTGTACTTCAGGCAGTTCCTCCTATTATTTTATTATTTAGACTCCAAGGAAAAGTTTAATTCTCCACTTTATTTATTCCAAAGAAGCTTTTGTATCTATCATTGTGCCATTTTCTCTCACCTCTGACATAGCAATAGGCATAATATTCATCAAAGCCTGTAAAATTTAATTATTCAAGAGAAAGACCATTGAACATCCAAAACCACTCACAGTCAATATCAATTAATTAATGCAAAAACTAAACAATTTACACAGACTCTCAAGGAATTTTAAGAGCTTTACTCAATCTAGCCAGAAATGTTGGCCACCCTATGAGCAAATGGAGCCTTTCCTATGGTCAGAAAGCAAACCACTGAGAATCAACAGTGAGATTTAAGTCTCCAAGATATAGGAGTTACACAAGTTCAAAACGAGAGGAATGAGATGTGTAAAATTTGGCCTAGTTTTAGTTCTCCAGAGGATACTTCTAGCTTCTGGTGGGGTTTAGATCCCACTGAGATATCCCTGTAAAGTAGCATGCACAGATTTAGTATATACTACAGTTATACTACAGTTTTTACTACATACAGCATGTTTTGTATGGACTGAAAAAAAAGCAACTGCTATCACCAAGCAAGAACTTAAAATATACAATTACAATTCGAAAAGAAAAATGATGAAATGTTCTGACAAAAGTATTTGTTAGCAGGATTTATTGAAGATAGGACTTGAGGCATCAGTCAAGTAAAGTCAGAACATGCAAGCACAAATCTAGTATGTTTCTTTGCTGCCTTGGCTTATTTGGCTGAGTGATTAAAACGTAAGCATATATGTTTGATGTGCTCCAAGCCAAACATTAATAAGATTGATAATGCTTCTTAAGGAGAAATAGATGAGCAAAAATATTATTTTTTAATAAAGTCTCAGTGCAGTGATTTTTTTGACTGTAACTGTGAGAAGGCTATGGGCAGACTTACGTTCAGAGAAACCCGAGTCTGGAAGGAACCTCAGGAGCTCATCTAGGCCATGGTGTGGATAGTTTCATCATGTTTATTTAATTTGTACTGAAGAGATGCTGTTGTTGAAAACTTCGCAGCCTCCCCAAGCAGTCTACTTTATAATTTGAAAGTTGTTTCTAATGTCCAAAACTCAGACTTTCTTGCTGCAATTTTCTTTCTTGCCCAATATATTACAAACAGGTCTTACTATAGTCCTGGAAGGAAGGTGGGAGAAATAAACAGGATGAACTTGGGGATAAGAAAAAGCCCCGTGCGAATGCAGCATATTTTGTCAAAGCTGAGTTGTTCCAGGTATCGTTTATGTCTCTCCATGACATTGGAATGATCTCTTCCAACCATAAGCACAACTGGGCAAACTGGCGTGGCTATCCTAGCAAAGCACCACTAGAACAAGTCTGAGCTAAGCACACACTGAGGCGGTGTCAAGGCACAGTGTTTAATTTGAAGAGAGAAGTTCTGGGCTAATGTCCCAAATTAAGTGAGAGTGGCAGGTTCTTTCTGCATGAGTCCTTCCGTAGTAATAAAGGTTCAGGGATTGTATTGGGCAATGTTTCAAGTAAAATGGAGTTAAGAGGATAAATTTTGTTGAAATGATCAAGTATTCATAACACATATCGTGGGGAAGATGTGCTGGCGAGAGAAACAGAGACTGAGGCAGAGGTAAATACTACTCATGTATAGTATATGCTTTTCCAGAGGGTATTTCTGCCTAGCCTCAGATCATCAGGATTTGTGAGAATAGGAGTTATCCTTCCTGCCATGAATGCCGTGTTTCCCCCCTTTCTTAGCTGCTAAAGGGATGTCAGAGCAGCGCTGTTGAGTGCTGTGCAATTACATACGGCGAGTTCGTAACGAAGAGGCCGTTTTAAGCTGGGATCCTTGTTCTTCCATTCCGTGGCTGGCATAAGTCTTGTGATCTGGAGTTTCTCCTCTGCACGTCTCTTTGCTCCCTATAATGACATGCAGATTTTGAGAACAGCAATTTGTATGTCTGAGCTTCACCCTGCCCTTTATATGTGGGCAGTAACATTCCCTCCTCTGTGGGTTTTCAGGAGCGTTCTGTACCCAGACAGGGAAGAATTCCCCGGGTAATGTCGGCTCAGGCCCATCACAGGCCCATCAGGGGTTTATATTTGCCCTCCTCACTCTTGTGTGAATCGAGCCCATTAAAACATAATAATCTCCACACATGGCAATCTTGTGGTAGCTGCTGATACGTACCCACGTTTTCTGAGTCTGCATGTTCTGTATTCAGCATGTGGTGTTTGGGTGCTGAGCTACTCCACATTTTCCTCTTTTTTTCTCTTTTGCGTGCTGGCAAATGTTTCTGAATATTTTAATGTTTTGAAATCTCACTGACTTTGATTATTCAGTTGGGGCAAGATGTAGGTTATGATTTAGACATTTCTTAAGCCACGCTGATGGAAAAAATCATGGAGTTGCTTTTCACTCTTCGCTGGAGTATGCACCATCAGCACAATAGAGATCTGGAAACTGACAGCTCAACATATGGAACAAATTCCCTACCAAACTGTATGACATAGTATTTAAACCAGGGAATTTAGCAGGTTAGAAAGCATGAGCAGATTCTGCTGATTTGTACAAGGAAATTTTGTTGTGCTCTATATACAAGTGTTTTGACAGATTTTCTACTGGCATAAGTGAGCATCATCCCAGAAACAAGGCCTTTTTGAAATTCTTGAGAATCTGGCCACATATCAACAGAGTTTTTAAGTCCTCCAAAAATTTGGGCATATCTTGGTCCTTCTGATGCATATAGCCCTTCTTGGGGTGCTATATATTTGATTAAAGAGTATTTCTGAGAAGTTGAGCTATCCTTTCGAGGCAGCAGTTGGATGCAGGTGCCCTTTACATCCATGACCTTTCCTTAATGCAGGACAAACTGCCAGTCATGGGCAGAAAGCAGCTGCTTTCAGCTGCTTGTCTTTAGCCTCGGGATGTTTTCTGTCATTTTCTTAAGACTCACGAAGATTTGCTAAGCAGCTATAAGGATAAATTTGTATGTTATCCAGTGCTTGATCTGGTGGTCAGCTTTCCCAACATGTCGGAAGGTGTTAGACCGCTGTGCTAGGAAATGGTATCAGGGTAGTGTATTTCACAAGATCGCTTTTATTTTTCACTGTATTTGCATGAAAGTCAGTTTGTGTGCTTCCTTTTTTTTTTTTTTTTTTTTTCAGTAGGAATGACTGTGGGGCAATGGGTGAGAAGTCACTGAACACCAACACAGGCTGAACTTACAGATATGATACTAGATTACGTGACAGTCGTTCCAATTATGTAGTGACTGTTATAGTGTCACTGTCTGTATCACACTCACTGCAGGATTTCTATAGGATTTTCTGCTACCGCTGTTGCCTGGCAGGTACAATCAGCATGAGCCAGGGTTATCTGTGCAAGGGGAGGCAGTTCCAGCACCCTTGTTCATTGAAAGCTAATACTAACTACCACAGACTGCGGATGAAGTTTTCTGAAATGCTGAACAACACATACTGACAATGGGAAATCTTGCATCATTGTAGCTTTGTCCTTACTATTTCCAAGATTGTCACCCTTGTGAAATGTTTGCTTTGCTCTCTTGCCACTTGTTGACTATACCTAAGTCTGAGACACAAACATGCACTAAGCAAGTGCAATAAAATGGCCTATCCCCAAACCACTACTTAAAAGCTTACCACTCAAAATGTTACAATGTTTTAATTTTGTATGTTTATTTTTAGTCTTGGAGTTGAGCCAGGTGGTAATTCCCACTTACGGAACGGTGCCAGATCAGCAAAACCTTCATACTCCAGAATGGGTGGGTACTTCTTTACTTTAATTATGACTTCCTAGAATTTTTCATAGTACACGTAAGCTACAGTAGGTAACTATTCCAAAGGAACAGCATTCTCTTTGCATTTGTGGTGTGTGCATTTTGCTTATGTGATTCAGTATGGACTGCTGTGTTTCTGCATACCTAAAGGTACTTGAAGTCACTCGGATGTGAAAATGTAGCCTGACACAGACACTGAATTTGATGGAAAGTGGCAAGTCACTAGATTCATTACAAACATGTATTAACTGACACACGCACATACAGCTCCACTGTATACACACTTGTATGTGTGTGCATGCATAGGGTTTGTGTGTATAAGGATACAGCATACCTTACACATAAACCCATACCCTCTTGATTCATACACATACAAGTATTGGTTGATGTGTGAGCTCGTTGGCTTTAGATATGCATAGATACCAGAGTAGTATACTTCACAAGATCACTTTTATTTCATGCTGTATTTGCAGGAAAGAAAGTCATTTTGCATGTAGGGGCAAATCAAGAGTTCAAATCCAGGGGTCTGAATAAAGCCTGCCCTGACTTGTATAATATTGTCTTGTATATTATGACCAGGGATGTGCAATTAATTTATGTCTTGCTTTGATCATGAAGATGAAAGCTATTTTAATTCATATTAAATTGAAGTGAGAAACAGAATCATTAAAAAAAAGCCAAAAATTTCTGTAGTGTTATGGAAAATATGATGTTTCAAAAGCAGCAGCAATGAAGGGGCAGATTACATTTTAATTATGCCAAGGTGTAGCAGGCCCTTAAGGGAACTGCTTTAGCAGCTTAGCTGGCCAAGTACTTTTCATAGTACTTTCCATGTAGGTTTATTTCCCGCCTCTGTTGTAGGAAACAAATATTCCATCTACCAGGAGGAGAACTTTCTTCTGAGAGCCGACTAGGCCAGCGTTACCTGACCTCCCCTTAGGATGTTTTGACACGGTGTTCTCCATTTGAGGTTGCTTCGCTTTCTGGAAAAATATTTAAACATTTTTGGAGCATAAACTGGAACCAAGACCTTCTATTTCCCAGTTCAGTGTCATGACTGGGATGTTATAAAAACCTTAGACTCTTTTTGTGGTTCAATGAATTTTTAAAGATGTATTTATATGAAGTGGAATAGTATCAAAACAACTAGTATGTCATATACCTTGTGGTCAGAGCATTCTTCTCTGAGCAGTCTTGTAGAATTATTTTTATTTCTACTCAAAATTAACCTTCAAAATCAATTTTTATTTTTGTTTACTAGTGTTTACCGGCAGTTGTAATTTCTGCTCAGTTTTAGCAGCATCTTTTCTGTATTGCTCTCTCCATGTCAAGTCTTCCTTCCTGTCTCTGTGTCCTGCTGACAGTTTCATTGGTCTGAGAGGCCAGAAAGATTGAATAAAGCTGAGTGCTAGCACGTCTGTCTGTGAAATGGATAACATGAGAGCTAATCAACTCAGGTATGATTAGAAATTGAAACTGAGTAAGGAAGTATTGTGCCTATTGTCTAAACCTGGATTATGCTTTCCACCTGAAAGTGGTCTGTGAATTTAACTTGATTTTGCAAGCTTAGAGTAGCCAAAACTGTGAATAAACTACTGACTAATAAAAATTGCCCCATCTTTTCTATGGTTGTGTTACAGGATTACATGCTATGTTTGCCACAAGATCCCTGCCTCATTCAGCATTAGTTGGACATGAATCTGCACAAAAATTCCAAATTCTGTGAGGGTGTTGCATGTAGTTCTTCAGGAAGGTGTAAATGTGAGAGGAAATTATAGGAAAAGAATGAATGGTCTTACGACTGGCAAAGCTGAATGCTGCTCTGGATAATTGGATTTTATCCTTGCTGCTGCTACAGGATTTCTGAGAGGTTTGTTAAGTCACTTAGGCCCAGGATTTATTTCCTGAGTGCTGAAGGGGAGCATCTGTGACCTTGTTTGCATTAGCACAAAATAGTCACAAATAGACTTAAAAGTGAGTGTAATGCACTTTGAAGAGATAAAATTGCTAAGCACTCTGGAAGGAAAAAAAAAAAAAAAAAAAGGAAAATCAGTCTCTATGTGTCTCAGTCTGGAACACCAAATTTCTTAGACACTTGGCATTTGTGTGTAGATGCCTCATGTCACGATTGCTAGTCTTGGGTTTATACAGTTACTTTCTTTCCTGGGTCTTTGTGAAGCTAAATTTATTAACATTTGCAGGGGACTGTTTCATTCAAGTATAATGGGAACAGTTTTTGAATGAATAAGATAATAAGGAGTAAACCCTAATTATTATCATGAATGTGGAAATAAAGCATATGATTGTGCAGTTAGAGCTTATATCATAAACAGTGTGTTGCACATGCAATCTTAATTCAAGCATTTTCTAGCTCTTGAGTAAACATTTTGCAGTCCCAGTTGCTTTGTAGGTAGGTAGTTTGGATTTCAAAGTAGCAAAGTTTTGAAGTAAAACATCTGCAGGAGAGATCTTTGTCAATACCTCCAGGTTGTGTATTAGTGCTGCCCCTCAAATACAATTTCTGTACTGAGAAGGCTTCAGAAAATTGTGAAATGGTAAATTTCCCAGCTTCTTCTCCAAAAAAGGAGGAGAGGTGTTGAAAAGCAGATTTTCAGTGGAGTGCTATCTTCACCCTTATTTAAAAGTAAGTCTACTTGGTCCTCTCTAATCAAGAGTAACTGGAATTCCTTGTGCAACCAAGAGTCACACACAGACTAAAACAGGAAGTCAAGTGGGTGTCTAATCTAAAGTTAGCACAGGGGACGAGGCATCCCAATGTCTGGCCAGTTACCAACTGTTTTGTACTGACAGAAATACATGACTGTAGTGACGCCCCATATTTTTCTACCTTTTAAAAAAAACCTTAGTCTCAATTTATTTCCCTTTACCAGATATGAAATGTTGCTCTCTTTCAGTGTTGAGATACCGAAAAAATTTCTCTTGATTCATGTTTGCTAATAATCTCATTGTTGCCAAAAACAGAACTGTGTTGTTATTAGCAAATATGAGTCACAACGGGAAATGTTAAATGCATAACAGGTTTATTGCCCTTTAAACACACCAGCATTAGCTTCTCGTGGTATGCAAATAAGTTTCCATCTTCCAGAAGTAAATGCTTTGTTGAACTTACTGCCAGAAAAGTTGTTGTGTACATTGGTCACGCTGAATATAAAGTAATTGAGGATCTTCTCATGTAGCAGTATGATAATAATAAAAACTTTTTATATGTTTGGCACCCTTGACGAGCACACTAAAAGCGCATGTGGACCTAATAAAACACTTCTGTCCTTCCAGGTATGTCAGGCCTGCAGAAGTCTCTTTATTTAAAGAAGTTGTCTACAGTACCGCACTTATGCAGGCTATAGTAAGCAATAAGTAACTGCAGCTCTTTTGCAGACATTTTTCTTTATTCTTGTATCTGTGTTGCCCTTCCCACTATTATCCCTACTGTATTTTAACATTATAATGTCCTAGGAAACCTGTATCACTGTTTCTTTGTGAAGGGTTTCTTTTATTACAAGTCACAAACAGTTGCAACCAGTTTTTCTCCCCTGGAACAGGGCATCCCTGTTGCTGAAGGGAGTTTTTGGTTAGAGTGGTCTCCTTTTGGTCTCTGCTGCAGAGCTCCCATGTAGCCGTGCCTGGAGGAAGTGTCTCCCCTTAGGTATTGAGCTATCTTGTCCCAGGATATGCACCTGAAGAGCATCTTCCAGTTTAGTTGCATCCACCAGGAATGTGGCTCATGGTCTCCGAGACCATTCTGCAGTGCAAACCAAAGCACAAGCACTAGAGACACCAGGGAGGTTCACTTCAAAAATGCACCCTGGGCTGAACTGAAGCATAGAGGTACACACTGACGTGGCTGTGCTGCTTCCAGGCTAGCTCTCATAGGTATATCCAAAGTGTAAAATTTTTGCAAAATTTATCATAGTCTGGCCCTCCATTCCTTCAGATTCCTTATGTTAATAATGCAGCTGATGATAGTTCCCTACCTTACTGTGATAGGCAAGCAGTTGATTTTGCAGCACTTGAGAGTTCAGCAGCACTACAGAGTATGCACTAAATGCAATTACCACTCCACAGCTAATGTATTTTTTTTGCATTTATTAATGATGTTAATCGGTATTAACCTGCCATCCATTAGGGTAATATTATAATATCAGAATGTGCAACCAATTGCCTGCATCAGTAGTTAAATTGTGCCTATGCTGAGGCTCAGAAAATTGTAAAGTACAGTAAGTAGGGCCCATGTTTGCTTCCTGCAAAACAGAAGTACCAATGAGACTGTTCATTTTCTTGGGTTAGAGTGTGGCACTGATATTTAAGCAAAATTATCTTTTGGACTTTCAGCCCTATGAAATTGTGTGCATGTCCATTTCTACAGTAATGATATTTGTAGTATTGTCCAATGATACTACATACTTATAAAAACATTGTTTCAAAGGAATTATTAACTCCAGGATACAGCTATTTTTTTTTGTTCCCAGTCTTGTTCTCCCCTGCTAATTATATTGAATAATATATGATTTTGCATTACCAACTACCCGATAGGGATTTTCAGAAAGACCACACGTCTGCCTGGCTGTTGCAACTCTAACTATTTCGTTTCCTTTGCATTTTACTTCTCACATTTTAATTGAACAACATTTAATGATACATTACAACTGATTTGTGTGGATTTACATCTTGATGCCTAAGTACTCATATTAATGAGTCAATTCTTCAATGCATGTAGTGTCTACTGCCAGGTCAATTGGACATTGCCTTAGTAATGAAAAACAGTAGAGATTTACATTTAAGAAATTGGCTTCCTAAGTGTGAGCTTCGGCATACCTGGAGTCAAATAGTTCAGTAATTTTTCAACTATATTATATGTTTTACATT
The DNA here is from genome assembly GCF_059628265.1 of Tinamus guttatus. Classification (NCBI taxonomy): domain Eukaryota; kingdom Metazoa; phylum Chordata; class Aves; order Tinamiformes; family Tinamidae; genus Tinamus; species Tinamus guttatus. Next base: position 2,578,810 of record NW_028288902.1, on the reverse strand, counting down.
GTTTCACAGGTATGTAAAGGTGTATGAATATGGTAATGTGCCTATACTTGTGCATGAATACACACACAAATAAACTCACACATCAGAGTGCTGATTAATGGGCGGCCTTTGCCTATTTGCATTGTTAGTGGCCATCCGTTAATGCCGGTTATTGAAAAATTAGACACAGTCTTTATAAGCTTAAAGGAGACTACATTTAAAGGAAAACTATTTAAATAGTAAAGATATGCAATTGCAGACTGGGAAAATCATTCTGTTAGGTTTCCTGTCTGATTGCCATTTAATTTATTTCTGTCCTGTGCATAGGTTCTGTAGACTCAATAGCCAAAAACTATAAAGAAAAATCCTTAAAGCTGTTCCAGTTTTCATGCTTTCAGTGCTCGAGGTTCACCACTAAGCTCTCACTCTTTAGACTCTCATCTGGTTTGTGCCGTGGTTGCACTTCTCGTTATTCGTGATTGCAAGGTTTGGTGTCTGGCTTTCCAGCGTTGCAACACAGAGCAATTTTAGGCAGGGAGCCCCAGGGAGGAGCAGCGGCCGTGGGGGCAGTGCCCAGTGCCAGGGAAGGACGGGGCGGCTGCAGCTGCCTCCTCCTCTCCTGCTGCTGCTCCAGCAGCTCCCGGGCGCTCTGCGGGCAGCGAGTGGTGAGGCCTCCGCGTTACATTTCTCTCCAGGCTGTCATTACAGTGTCCTCGTGCCTGCGAAATGAGGCAAATGGGGACTTTTTTACCAGTTTATATCAGACCTCTGTCGTCAGCCTGGTTCATATCACACTCACATAACTGAGCAGGGCGCGCAGCTCCCGGGTGAAGACATGCGCAGGTGTCCACATGGGAGATAAGTGTCTTAATTATCCTCTTAGACAGAGTTCTCTGTAAATACTGCTGTCTGTGTTAATCAGTTTATCACTTCTTGAGGCTTTTTAAGTGGAAATGCTGATGGAACTTTCAAGCTAGAAATCCATTCAGACAGAGCTGTGCACTCTACACTGAGCACAACTCTTATCTTTTTATAAATTTCAGTAAATATAAAGAAAGTTTCAAAATACTGTCAGAGTCTGCGTCAGTGAGAAAGCAAAACCTATTTCAAAGCAAAGCCAGACCCAGCAGTTTGACACTTTAGATAGAAGCTAGCCAACATGAAATCGTCTTAACTGTGTTTGAAAAGACACTGTGAATGGGAGTAGCAGGGCTGCATTTTAAACTGTGGCTAGTCCTAAATGTGAAGAAACCTTCTCAGGGTTGAGTCTGATGACCTTGTGGGACTTTTCCAGCTCCAGTTTTTACAAATTTGGGAAATCACATCTGTGGTTGCCTTTGGGTGACAGAAACACTCTATTGGTCTCTGGTGAGGACTTCTGAAAGCTCAAAGCATTTTTCCACAAACTTTATAGTGTGCAGTTGCATGTTGCTTTGATGACTGTGCTTGGATACAGTTTCTGCACCCTAGTCTAGGTTTTGAAACTGCTCTATGCTATATTTGCATCTCAGCCATGTATCAGTATATATTTGTATTTATTCATATACACATATTTATATATAATGGATACATATATATTTATATAAGCAGAAATTTTCTGTCAAATTTGTCATAAATGTCTCAGCAGAGCAACAAGCTGAAGCACCCTCAGACTGTGAGATTCCAAAGAAAACCAGTCTAACCAGGAATCTGTTCAAACTGTTTCAAACAACTAAGTTGGCAGAACCTTTCTTCAGCTGGTAATAGCCTTTGTAGATACGGAATAAAAATGTTGAGTTTACACTCCCATGAATTAATTTAAAATACAGAATTTTCATCAGAATTAGGGGGAGGTACATCCTGGTCAATGGTTTTGACTCAGCCAACAAACAGTAACAAAACAGGTTACAGGGAGGGGGTTGGAATAAAGCTCCTAGGGACATTTTTTTTTTTTTTTGGAAACAGGCCCAGGTTACTCCTAAAATGCTCTGTGCTCCTTGGCACTGGGTGCTCCTGACTGCAAGCTGACATTTTTGTCAGCTTTATGACAGCAACTGAAGAAGAACCATTTCAGTCGGCAGTTAAGGTGTCTCTGATCCTGTGACTGCATTTCCATACACCTCCCTGTGAACCCGACATCCCAGATTCCCAAAACTGCACTCAACTTGTTTAGAAGCCCTTGTGTCACTCATGAAGTTAGGTCTACACTGGCAGGGAAATTTCAGACCTTTGAAACCTGGAGACCTTTCCATGAGCACAAAGGCCCGGTATATCCTGGAGATTTCTCTGGGTTGTTTTGGCCTGTGTCCCCCCTAGGCCATTTTGCATGTCTAGCCATCTGGAATTCAAGGTGCCAGACATTTCTGTGTGCCAGTCTTGCTATCTTTGGAGAACTTTCCTTCTTTATTGCAATGCAGTAATTTCTTATTCACTAACTTCTCATAAACAACATGTATGGATCTGGCCAGTGCCTTAGAGTTTGGCATTAGTGCTGTTGCATAATGTGACAATCCTGATAGCATTACAATGCAAATATTAACTAAAAGGAGGAATCGTTACATGTGATAGTGCCCATAAAGTATTCCAGGAAACTGGAAAATCATTACTTGAGAATTCAGATCCCCCCATCATCAATATGTCTATATTGCCACACACAAGAAATAACACATTGAGATGTTATTAGTGGATATGACAATCTCTCCTGTTTTCCTCCAGGGACTAGATAATGGCTTATGGATATATTAATCTTTTTAATTTTGACATCTATCATAATATGATGGATGGATGGCATATAATAGTGCTCTTCAGTTGCTGAGATTTTGCTAATAAAAAGAGAAATAAATCCACACAGGATGTGTTCCATTTTAAGAGTTCATCTGCAGCCTGGCCATATTCTTGATTCTGTGGGCACTGGTGTTTTTTGGAAATTGGTATGCATAAATCTACCCTTTTTTTTTTTTCTTCTTTTTTAATTGTTGAGAAGCTTAAACTTTTGGAAGGTAGTGGGAAAGGTGGGAAGGCACAATTTCTGAAACTCCTGTCAGGAGATAAAATATCTTGTAGGAAGTATGTCTAATACTTTATCCATAACAGCACGCAAATTACTTGACAGATGCCTTATTCAGTAATAGTAATATATCCTAATGCTCCTCCCATTGCCAAAAGCAATACTATTAAAAAAAAAATAAAGTCAGGTCAAAGTTCCGTTTTCCTTATGTCATGCAGAGACCTGCCAGGCATCTCTGGATATGTTTTTTTTCCAGTCATAAAAGACAAGTTCAGTGCTAATTTTGTTGTCACTTTGAACTTCTCGTTGTATGTGTCCGTAGGTATTGAATTTCTCTGTTGTTGAAATCCTGTATTACAGGTAGCAAATAAGGAACTAGCTTGTAAAGCCTGTACATTAATCTATCCTATCTGCCTTCCAGGCCAATTTTGATAATAAGCCTGACTCTCTGTTCTTCAGCGATGGGCAGCGAAGAATTGACTTTGTTTTGGTGTATGAAGATGAAAACAAAAAAATGACTCACAAGAGGAGTGATCGTAAAAAGCAAAAGGTAACTTGTTAATGCAAATCTGAATCATTTGTTTTGTGTCAGAACGATGGGCAGAACGAGCACTCTCTGTCAGTGTGCATTAGGTTAACCCTAGGACATGTTAGCAGGAAGGAACCCTTCAGGAAATGTAAGCCAAAAAGTGCTGTTTTCAAGATCCCAGTAAGAATTAAGCACCAATATCTTCAGACTAGGACTTTTTTTTTTTTTTTTTTAATTTGATATCTGAATCAGACCCCTACTGGACTTCAGCAATAACCTTGTTCAGGAGAGCTTATAAAAGGAGGTGGCTAAGTGGCGTGGTCCAGGTCTCTGTTCTGGATATAGCTGTTGACATTCTGCCCACTAATGTCCTTCATGGGAAGCCTCACTCTATGTTGCTTTGCCATCAGAACTTCTCCAAGTGCCACTTTTTCCTTTGTCACTTCAACAGCTTAGCCCTTCCTCACAACCCTCGAAAAATTTCCAACTCGAGCCAGTGATTACTTGGAGATGCTTGAGCACTGTGAACAACAGCAACCAGAGATTATTTCTGAATCATTTCAATAGGTCTCACAATGGGTTTCATCCATAAGGGCGGCTAGAGCCAGGAGAACAAGCTCAACCCTGTCACTTGTTTTGATGGTGAACTGCCTGGGAGATCCCGGCTGGATTTTAGTGTCCCTTGGAATCTGGGCTCTCCCACCCACTTCCTTCCTGTGATTCAGCTGCCCTTGTTTTCCAGCAGCCTGTGGTGGAGACAGGCAAGGATGGAGATATCACCGAGAGCAGCTCATATACATAGAATGATTTGCCATTAGGAATGGGAGAGTAGGAGTAGAAAGGCCTGCAGCTAAGCTGGTTGATCCTCATGACGCAGTGTTGTCATTGGCATTGTCAGCACAGCCATGAGGAACGTCATTAGTAGGGTCTGAGAGGGCCCGGTGGTGGGTGAATGTTACATTACACATCGTCACAGGATCAGCCATAAAAATGAATTGAGAGGTGATTAGAAACAAAAAGCTGCCCTTTCAGAAACAATTGTTCTTTTCAATTACCATTTTACATTTATGTTTGTAATATTGGGCTACTGTCCAAATGTATTTAAAATATGAGTGTCTTTTTCCAAATAGTGATAAAAAATAAATGTGAGCAAAGCATTAGTATTTTTAGTGCAGCATTAATGTTGGGACATTAGCCAGAGCTAAACCAGGAATGATGAGACCAGCAGATTGTGCGTATTCTGCTATGTGCTTTCCGAAGAGGAGGCTACTTTCCAGGGCTTCAGGCCTGCAAATAGTCTTAGCCAAACAGAGTCTCTTGGGGTACTGAAGAGAAGGACGTAGCCTACCTACGTGTAACAAACATAAGCATGAGGTAAATTAGACTAACATATAGGCTAACACATGTAACATAGTATATTAGGCTCTAACATGTATAGCAAAGTATTTTAGACTTACAATTAGATAAGGTGAAGACTGACTGGCTGGGAAACAGTTCTGCAGAAAAGGCACTGAGCGGCTCCTGCTGGCCCTGCAGTGTGTCCTGGTGGTGAAGGCGGGCAGGGCTGCGGGAACAGGGCCACAACCAGCAGATGGAGGGAAGTGCAGCACTCATTAGACACCATCGAGAACACTGAGTGAAGTCTCCATCACTGGAGGGTTGCAAGATCTGTCTGGATCTTGAAGCCTTGAGCAACTTGGTCTGACCCTGCTTTGAATAGGAGCTTGGACTAGAGACCTCCTGTGGTGCCTTCCAGCCTTGATCAAGATGCAGAATTTTGCCTTGGGAAAAGTGGAAGCAGAGAGACAGAGAAGAACCAAAAGAAAGAAGAGAAGAAACAAAACACATATACTGTATGACTGAGGTGGAAAGGAAGATCAGATTTATGCTGCAGTTTTTCAGACTGGGAAAATACTCATAGAAGGTATGCTATATGTATATAGAGGAATACTAGTAGAAGCTGTAGTGATAGAGTTAGCATTCTGGTGTATCAAAATTCTCAGAAAGGTGTGGAGATGCTGTATCCAAGATTTGTAAACAATTTACTAGACTAATGTCTTCTTGATATCTTCTATTTACCAACATTATTATTTGATTCTATATTATTCTGCTGCAAATGGACTCCTGCTTTTGTGATGAAATAAAATATACCAACCTGAGAAATATTGTAATTTGCAAACAGCCTTAAGTATTGAGCAGTTCATTGTCTGTCTCTGATCAATGAGGACCTGAAAATGCCAAATTTCGTAAGCACCATCTTGTTTAATTCATGATGAAGAGTGAAAAAGGTTCCTTGCCCATAGTACTCTTTCTTTGACTCAAAGACAGTTTTAAGGAGCAGTTATCCAGAGGTTTATTATTAACAGAACATTCAAACTCCAGCTTACTAAAGAGTAACAGATCCAAGGAAATCTCTTTCCCTGGAAGGGGTAAAATGCTCATCCCACTGAGGTCAACAGCGAAGTCTCCATTGATTTCAAGTTGGCCAGGGGCAGCTTCACAGTTCACTGTGAAATGTAGGGACCCTGAAATGTAGTCACTGGAACAAATTCTGTGTGACTTGCACTCCACCACACCTGGCTGCATGGCATGTAGGTCAGGGCAGAATCGTAATTGTTAGTGCATGTCTGAAGTAAAAAAAATGGGATGCAGAAGTGAAAAGTAGGACTTGGCAGTTCTTTTATATGAAATAATGAAAGTGCAGGAGCCCTCAAATTACTGGGAATGATTTGAAAATCAGACCTTGAGCTAGGTATCCAATTTACTGTATGTGGAAAAATGCAGCACAGATCCATATATTATCCTGCATTCAGTCCTAGGACCATTGTTGTATTTAATTTGAATGAATTTATGTCCTTATTCAATAAAAAAAAAAGGCCCAATACTAGCTTGTGTTAATTAGTAACATTCTTGAGGAAATGACTCAGTGGAAAGAATGAAACAAAATACCTAAAAAATATGTGGTTGATTCAGGAAGAAGGGGGAAAAAAGCTGGATTTGTGAAGCACTTGGAGATTTTCTTTGCTGTTGCTAGCTTCGTTTTCATGTCCTTTGGAAATCTGATTTAAAGGATCCAAGGCCAAAGGACAGAAATCACAGCCTTAGAAAGTGTCTAAAAAGTGTAATTTGCAAAATCAAAATTTAGCAGAAAGGGTTCAGGTACATAACTCAGCGTGAACTCCAAACCTTTTAAAGTTGTTGCACAGTCAATTTTGCAAGTACTAACAAAAGTCAAACTGTGTCAGGAGCAGATTCCAGAAACTGTAATATGTGGTACCTTGCAAGCAAGTTCCAAAACAGGGGTGCAGTAACTGTCTAAAATTCAGATTCTCTCCCTAAGCATGCTTTTAAACCTCATAAATTATATACTCCATTTATCAGGCTGGGTTTTTGTCAGAATAGAAATTAAATATTACCAGCCTTTCATAAAATGCTTCAAAACGCCGGTTTTGTCTGTTGGAAATCTCAAGCATCTTGTTCTTGAAAGCTAGAGGATCTACTTCAGAAGGGCAGAATCAAAACAGTCCAACATAGAATGTACTTCTAATCCATCTGCTTCCTCACAACCGGAATTGCTCCCAGAGAATTTTACATACTCAGAATCTTTTAACGTACAATTTTTACAGAGAACTTGAGCAAGGCCAGAGAAGTTGCCTTTACAAGCAATGAGCAGTTCCTGCTACTAGACTTGTTTAGAGAGCCAACAAACAGGAAGCTTCAACACCCTTTAAGCACCTAGCTCTACTTCTCCCGCTGTTTAGAATGTGTCGCACCTGCAGAGAAAGAACAATATTTGCGTTTACAGAATGAAGCCTTGGTGCCATTTTATGCTGTCATTTGACACAATAGAGGATGACAGGCTCTATAGGCTGACCCATCCAGGAAGTTTTTATAACAAAGATGAACGAGACCTTTGAAATGGGGAGGAGGGCAACCACACCTACTCTCACCTCTACAGAATGGGTTAGTTGAGAAGCAGGAACACACCAAGAAATAATCTCTGTTTCTGAGGCAACCCCAACCCTGCTCCATGTTTGCCTAATGGATAGAAGGAAGGAAGGACAGAGAAAAGGAGAGGATTATCAAAATTTAGGGCATGCTTTCACGGGGTCTGAAATGGGTCTTTCCAAATACAGTGATTAAAAGTCATTATTAAGAGTAGGGCTAGACTGCAGTATTGTTAATTTTGTGTGGTCATGTATCAGGTTTAAAAAAAATCACTATGCTGCTTCACATGATTATCCTCAAACATAAAGAATCTTACATTAAAGCACAACGACACAAACAGAGCTTCTCAGCCAGTCAATCTGGATGCTCACAGCTCAGGTGTCCAGAGGAACCTGCAATACCGGTAAAGAAACTCCAAGCTGGCAACCTGTTGAGAGCAGTCCTCTCCACTCCTTTTAACTGGTTTCACTGGGGGTCCAAGGTTCTCTCTCTGACTGATTTATCTGCTGACTCTCAGGTCAGACAGGGCTATTCAAACACTCTTGTCCGTGTTAGGATTATTCCCCTGAAGCCACACTGAAATTTTTGTGGGGAACTTTTCTCTTTGCCCAAAGAAACCAAGGATGTGAGGTAATGTTCTTCTATCGCTGTAGTCAAAGCAAGTTCTTCCTGCCATTTAAAAACACAGAGAAAAACCTGTGAGTGGTCTGTTTCCAAGTTCCAGACTCACAATCTTGTTAGTCTGCTCAGGTTGGCAGAACAACGATCAGATATTGAAAGCCTTATGGTGAAAAAGCGGCTCCTGAGAGTTAATTCTTCTACATACCATTAATATTTATCTATACTGTGCTTTCACTTAAGACTATATGTGGTTATGTGTCTCATACCATCTTATTCTGTTGTCTAGAATAGAATTGGCTACTCAGGCACCAAAATCTAGGCCACTTCTACATCAGCAACTTTACCATGTCTGCAATATTACCTCTACTATTACCTTTGCAGGTAGTGTAACAAAATGCTGGATGCTGAAATAAGCTTGGAACAGTTTCCGTATTCTAACTTATCAAGCTCCCATATCTTTATACTATGTTCCCCAGTCAACACAAAACCACTGAAGACTCCTTTGAGTAAAAGTCTAGCTGCTCCGTAGATCTTACATATAATTTAATCATTCCTATAAAATAGGAAAACCTCTAATTAACAAAGATTCCCAGGAGCTTTGTTTCTCACTACTTGCATTAATGCATTATTGGAAACTTTATATTGTCAACATTCCTCTAAGATTCTGAGGGCAAAATTAATTTGGTGAGCTCCTTGACGTATTAAATTATTGAAGCAATCTGAATATTAAGATAAAAAAAAAATAAGCGTGCATGTAACTGAGAATCACCTCATATTTATCTTTGTACTATTTAGGAATAAATGAAACAGTTTGGCCCTATGCCTTTTTTATTTGCTGAAACACAGCAGGATTCTAGATTATTCTGTCTGTATTATTCATCTTTCAAAGGACCATATGAACATGGAAGTTGTAAAAAGGTAGGATTAAATTAATAATTTTCATCAAGGCAAAAGAGGTAATAATGGAATGGGGAAAAGAAAAGGCTGTGTTGTTTAGTGTTTATATTAATGATCTGATAAGGTGAGTGAGTTGTGATGTAGCAAAAATTTCAGAGGAAATAGTTATGTAGGTTATTAAGGAGCCAAGATGACTCTGAAGCTTTAGCTTTGAGAGTGAATGAAAAGCACTGTTACTCATGAAATGATGACAAATACAAGGAAATATATCGCTGCAGGGAAGCAACTCATTCATTCTAAGTTAGTGCTGTTAGGACAAGGAAGAGACTGGAATACAAAGGCATGAAATGCAAAATAGATCAAAGAAATATGAGATTTGTCCATTTAGACCATTAATTACCACATGCAGATGCAGCAATTGACAATGAACAGTATGAAAGGGAGAGACTGTTTATATTATTATAATTTTTAATTGCACAATTGTTAGAGTTTCAGAATTTTTTTTAATTATTTTTTTCTGATTCAGAGTTTTCCATCAAAAAAAGATATGGATGAAACTTATGTGGACACACAATTCTAGCAAATTTCTGGCACTTTTGTGGAAGTTTCTCATACTTCCACCCAGAGACAGTCTACTCAGTGGGTGGGCCTTGGGTCTGATGCTGCAGTTTTTGTGTTCAAAGTTTCTAAGTTTCTGACTGTAGAGAAGCCGGCCACAGAAACCACTGGCACCTACATTCATATTTTAAAAAAATCCAAGTTTCTGTAGTGGTTGCCTGAGAATGCCTTAGGCAGAGAAGAATATAAACAACTAGAAATCTTGCCCAGTGTCAAGAAAACAATCTGCCAATAAGAAAGTCACCGTAGGATTGGTGCTGCATGCGGCCTACCTGGGTTCAGCAATGAAGCAGCGAGTCCCCCTGAGTTGTTGTCTGCTCCTGGCAAACTACTCGCAGAGCCTCCCTCCTGCCCCAGCTGCCTCCAGGTGCCCCCGTTGTTAATGTTTGGATATACAATCTTGAGGCCGGGGAGGGCTGGCCATCCTTGACTAAGATGAGCAAATAGCTTATTGGGTAACTATGTGATAGCAAATTAAGTAGGATTACTCCACATCAATTTTCAGAATTTGTTACAAATCCCTTATAGGATTCTATAGTTAGTATTTTGGGGAAGAAGGGCTCTTTGGGAGGGGTGTGTAGGAGAAGTTGAGTGCATGGAGCTTGTAAGAGGGAAGGAAACTCAGGATCACCAAGACTTTTCATATTTTTTGTAACTGACCCAGCACCTAGTGCTGCCTGGCACTGTGAAGTCAAAGTAGAATGCTCTGTGAATTACCTCCTTCTCAAAGGAAACTCATTACACTGAGTGTTCCCAGAACACCACCACTGACACTACAAGTGCTGCAGATGTCAGCTTCCTCCTTCGGGAATGCACAGCCCTGAACTAAAATGCAGGGAGATACTACAATTTAATCATTGTCTAAACTAATATGATTACTATGAAAAGAAAAGTTCAGTTACAAACTGCCTGAAAGAAAGTAGATGTTGATTTTCTTTGGAAGTCCTTGAGATGTAGAGTGTTTTCTAAAAGGCAGATTGATGGGAAGAAGGAGGCTACCCTGAGAGGGTCAGTTAGTGGTTAAGAAGAAGATCACAAGTTTCAAGGATAGTTGTTGTCACAAAGCCAAAATTTGAGTCTCTCTTTTACAGCTGTAATGTGTCATGAACTGAAGCAGTTATAAGTTTCCCTCCATCTCTTAATTTTAATCCAAGGTGAAGTCTCCTCCCTAGCGGCTTTTGAGGACATTATTGCTTCTTGGACAGAAAACGTAGATAAGTAGTTAAGAATGTGCCCATTGCTGCATCAGCAGCTGCCAAGAGAGCTTTTCAGTTAATGACTTAATGATTCTTAATTTTGGGAAGCAATTCCATTCTTCTGTGCATATGTGCTTGTAAAATGTATGTTGGAAAAGATATTTTAAAATTTTCAATATCTTTTAACAGAGGAAGAGACAAGTTTACGAATCCAATCTGATAAACAACGGTTTGCAACTTGAAGCCACAAGATCGGTGAGTACTGTTTTCTTTCAGTTGATGGCTGTCTCTGAGAGTAGTTGATGCTATTTAAATAAGGAAATGGGATATATGAATTTACTGTAACTTTTTTCTCCTCTCAGTACAGGGTAACAGGGAAGGTTCGCCTTCATTTTTCTGTCAGTAAGGTTCTCCCTGATCTCATGTAAGATCCGTTAAACTTTGTGTCTCTTTCTTCCTCTACAAAATGAAACATGTGGAGTGGGAAGATTAAATATTTCACGTTTGCTCAGCACTTGGAAGATAAAAAATTACTGGCTATATTCTGAGGATAGATTCTCCTCCTATATCTTGCTCTTGGAAGTGTAAATAAGCCAGTGGGTGTCAGGGGTGCAGTTCGCTGACCCAAAGAGTGCCCTGTAAGTGCTCTTACCTGTAAGTGACCCAGCTCCTCACAAGGGTTGGCACAGTGGAGGTATTTGTAACCATCATGATTGGTATATTTGGGCTGCAGTGTAGCCTGTAGCCCAAAGTAGTTCAAGAGAGCTATGACAGTGTACAACAGCTGCTGGAGCTACAGACTCTTGCCCTAAGCATTATACCACTTTCCTTCCATTCCTGCAGGACTGCAAGACAGTCTATTCCAGTGTATATTTGTTATTATTCAGTAATTTAGTGGGCTCTGGAATGAGAGTCATTTTGCCTCTTTCTCGCAAATTGGACTCCGAATCCTCACAGTATTTATTAGATCTCTGCACAGAGAGCTCTTGTTGCGCATCCAGGGATGTGGTCTGGCTTTTCAGATTCGTGACAAAGCTGAAAGTGGATCTGTTGCTCTACTTACATTTCACAGTTTTCAACCATTTTGCAATGCTTATGATTTTAAAGCTTTTGAAACTGGAAATTATCTTCAGTCTAGATCAGAGATATCTGATAGCCATTCCCGAGCCAGCGAGCTACATAGTGTAACTGCACGTGCAGCGCGGGCCGCAGACGGTAGCCGCAGTCAGGGCTCCCGCTGCACGTTGCTGCACGCTGGGCATACTGCTGAGAACAGATGAGCCCGCCGCAGTGCTGGTTTTGTTTTATTTTTTATATTTCCTCTTTCCCTCTCCCTGTTCTCCATGCAACATTCAGAGTTGCCAGAATCACCCACTGCAGCATAGCCTTTTTGCATCGAGTATCATAACCCAGGAGCTGTGTTTGAACTGCTGGGGAGAGGCTCTTACAGCTCCAAAGGCACAGCTTGGCCAGTCAGTCTAGGTGTACCAACACTCCTAATTAATCCATAAAGGGTAAGCTGTGTTCAATTGTTTTGTAGACAGTTTGTAAAGCAGAGATTTTAGCATTATAGGAACATTTATCAATCTTTTTTTTTCATACTGTTTGCTACTTTTATGTTCACCTGATGCTAGTGCCCTTACAGAAGCTAATGATATGCTCACTAAAATGGACAAAGAATGCAACCTTCAATAGGTCATCTTCAAGCTTTAAAGAGACAGAAAAATCCATGTATTTTTAAAAGTGTTATGAAAAATCCTTTACTCACGTTTTCTTACACAAGAATATTTTTAATGTCCTTTTACTTTAGGTTTTGGATGAAAAGCTTATTTTTGTAAAAGTGCATGCACCTTGGGAAGTGCTGTGCACATATGCTGAGGTTATGCACATAAAATTGCCTCTGCAGCCTGATGACCTGAAAACCCGGGATTCAGCTTTCAACTGGTTTAGTAGTCTGTTCAGAGTGGATGAAAATATCATCAAACCTGAGCAAGAGTTTTTCACTGCTCCTTTTGAACAGGAACATTTGTCCAACTTCTATATTCAAGACAAAGACACATTTTTCAATCCTGCAACTAGAAGCCGAATCGTAAGTACATAAGGGTGTTTCTAGCTTTTGATCTTAAAATGGAAAGGTTATTATAATTAGATTTAGATCAGTGCTATTACCTTTATGAAATCATCCTGAAATATTAGAAATATTTGGGAGGCAATAGCTCTGTGTCATTTTTTGAAATAGGCTGCACAATCTAGGAGGAAGTCATTGCATAGCTTTGTCCCATTCCTTTCCACCTGAATACACGCTAGAATTTAAAGGAAAAATTTGAATGGTTCTTATGCCTCATACAGTTAATTTTGTCTACACTCCTAGCCCTTTTCTAACTCAATTATAGGTTGAAACAGATATCATTCCATATGATTACTTGCAGGTTGCAAGAGACACCAAGCATTTTTATGTTTCAGGTTCATTTTATCCTGTCTCGTGTGGAATATGCAACGAAAAACAATGTGAAAAAGTTTGGCATTAACAAATTACTGGATTCTGGAATCTACAAAGCAGCATTTCCCCTTCATGATGTAAGTCCAGTGGTTATAATAGTTATCTAGTTAGAAACAGATGAATGAAACTTGAGAAGATATGTTGATACGTTGTTTGCTTGTTTGTTTAATAGCAGAATATACAAGCATTATTGATTTGATTCCCCTACTTCTTGACTGGTTCTTATATCCATGTAATAGGATGGTGCATTGTTTGTCTAAAGAGATGTTCTTCCCAAAACACATTTGTTTTTCCAAGAAAATTATAGATTCTTTCTAAAAAAAAGGATGCTGCATAACTGAAAAACAAAGTATTTAATTTAGGAGATGTTAATCTTCTGTAATCTGTATTCATTCTGTTAACCAATTTCTATATAAAGGCTAGTAATAGTACAGAATAAGACAAGAAGTAAAGAAATCAGATTTTGGAATCTTTGACAAAGGAAAAACTTAGTGTGAGGGTGCAAGCGGGATACAGTAAGCGCGGACTGAGATCTGATTTTCTATATTACCTCTACACACACACAACTCTTCCCCTGTCAAAGCCACTGTTTTGTGTTTAAGGCGTATTTTGTTTAAAAGAGATTAAGAAAATGAGAGGTAGGTGAATACCTGAGATATTTGGACTACATGCAAAATATTCAGGAAGCCTCCAAAGACATCGGGAGAATGTTTAAGTCAGAATCAAGACAAATCATACTTCTTGTGAGTAACTCAAATCTTTACAGGACAGAATAAATAAAATCCAAGAATATCCATTATTACAGTTTTCTTTTAAAGATTTAAAACATGCCTTGAAGTCTATTTCTGACATGGAGTGGGGAATTTGAGCTCAGTATGCCTGATAATTAATGACTGACTTTTCATACAATTTTAAAAATATATCACAGCTTCTCTAGAGACCAAAAGTAGCCAGTAGATTTCAAAAATGTGCCTTGTCTTGTTACATCACAAATTGAGAATGGAAAATTCCATCAGATAAAATGGATTTTATTGAAATAGGTTTTCAAGTAACTTAGTAAAAAATATGCATTTTCTGCATGTGAATTCTTCTTTACATTTAAAACAGAGACTAAAAGCCCTGGATTTATCCTCCAGACTTTCCAATCTTTGTTCCAGTACAATATATCCTGAAGCAAAGAATTTCTGCATATCGCATCTACTTAAAATCCATTTTAATTCAGTCCCATTCTTTAGTTAGAATGATTCTTTCCTATTTCTGTTCCTAAGTGTCAAGGCATTGACATGTGCTTAAATCTAAGTTCATGATTAGTGTCTATTGTTTTGGGCTAACATATGTAAAGATAAGTGCTTGCTCTCTTATGCCTGGCCTTCCTGACAACCTCCTGTGCTGAATCCTGACATGCTCTTAGAGCTGCTCTCCTGCTTCTTTCTCTGGCTTGCACTGAGACTGGGCCAAAAAGCTATTCCGGACCGTGGTTTCATGACATAGGGTCTGTGAAGATGACAGTCGATCCGTGCTGGTTAGATTAAATATAATTTCTCCCCATGCTCTTTCTATTTTGCAGTCTGCTTTCAGTCACCCATCAACTGATCCTGACTGTCCAAGTGAACGATATCTTCTCTACAAAGAATGGGCTCACCCTAAAAACATTTTCAAACTTCAACCACTGGATTTTATTAGGTTGGTGCGACTACAACTGGGCTAATGGAGAGAAACGTAGGAAGTTAATTAACGGGTCTGGTTTTGAGGATGTCAAAGAGACACAGCTCAGTTCCAAGAGCAGACATGTGCACCTGTTTCAGGCCATGAATTGGAGCATACTTTGAGGTTGATTTCATGACAAAGCAGTCATGGAAAAACAGGAAAAAGCAACCATTTCAAAATTTTCATTGCAAAGAATCATCTTTCTCTCTTTTTTCTTTCCCTTTACTGTCCTCTTGTACAAGCATAAAAGTGGCGATAGAAATACCTGGAAAATACCATCTATAATACTTCTGCAATCCTAAAGCTCAAACCAAGGGAATGTGGCAATGGGGGCTGGCACAAAAAGTTTGAAATGAAGAGCCATTTGAAAAAAATATGTGAATATACTTGAATTTCCAAATAAATCTTTCCCCTCTGCAGGAAGTATTACGGAGAGAAAATTGGAATCTATTTTGCTTGGCTGGGCTTTTACACTAATATGCTGTTCGTGGCTGCAGTTGTTGGAGTTGGCTGTTTTCTGTATGGATGCCTGACAAAGGACAACTGCACATGGAGGTATTTAATCAGTCTGATCATTTTGATATTGCAAACAATTTTGATCAGTCCCCTACGATACAAAGTTTGAAAGACATTGTTTGAGAAAGTCAGGGGTAAAATGAAAGAGCCTGAGAACAACAGTCGTGGATTTGAAGGTAAAGGCATAATATATGAGAGTAAAGAATAATAAATGTCTAGGGACCATTATGATGATAGACATTGAGAGTTTGCTCTTTCATCACTTTCTTCATACTTTGCACTAAGTTCATTACACCTAGTGTGGAAATACAAAGAAAAGAGTGATAATTAGCAGTCTGTACAAATTACTGTCCTTTTCAGTATGGTCATCCTTAAAGGCTGTATTAAGAGCCTCTGATTAAAAAAAAGCGCTTTTCCATAGTTTGAGAGAATTGAACATGACGAGCAACAGCACAGCAGGCTTCAGCAGCCCAGAATGCCTTGAGAAGAGAGATTGACACAGTCATAAAAGAGATTTACTTATTAGAGCATGATAGAATTTAAAGAAAAAAAAACCTTGGGCACGGAACAATGTTCTCTACAAGCCATCATGTCTTATAGTCCCCATCAAGAAGGGTGTTTTACCATATTAAACATGATGAAGGGCTATTCCAGATCTCCACTCCTGTGTTGACTGGAGTCAAGCAGATTCATGACTAATTTATACTTGTTTAGTCTTATGCCAGTATTATCATAGTCTTACGCCAGTGTTATCTTTTAGATAAATACTTCATCTGTTTTCCTGGTGTTTGCCTAATTCATATATTTATGGAGAACAAGCACATCATCTTTCAACTTTGGCTGCACTATTACATAAGCTAAATTGTTTTACCATCTCTTAGGAGATGTAGTTTTACCATTCTTCTAATCACCCTACCAGCCCTCCCTTTCCATTTTGATCTTCTTTAGAAGACAACAGAGACTAGGTAGTTGGTTTAGATTTGCTGCTGTTCTATGTTCTGGTAGCCAGCGTCCTTCTCCTCTCCCGTTAGACCCGCTGTTGTAGCTGGTATGAGTATTTTGATGTGGGAATGTAAGATGAGCTAAGATCTGAAGAGATACTATATTTTTAGTGCCGTTTAGAGAATTGCTACCAAATGTACAGGGCAGAAATTACTTTCCTTTAACGTCTCCCATTCTTGAGAAGAGGGCTAAGAATGGACATAGTGGGTGTTGAGGGATGGGGGGATATTCTTGAGCAGATCACTGGTAAATTATTTCTCAGTTCCCTGAGATCAGTGCACTGTCTTCACATGCGAAAAAGGACTTCATAGGTTAGTGTTGGTGAGTAACTGACTAGTTTTCTTTTTAGCCAAGAAGTATGTGATCCCAGCATAGGAGGTAATATCATAATGTGCCCTCAATGTGATAAAGTATGTACCTACTGGAACCTCACCATCACTTGTGAATCATCCAAGGTAACTACATATACAGCACGTAAATTTTGTTTGATACAAAATAAAATATTCTGGCTTCATTTTGGGATACTTCTTTCCTTTTGGGAAAAAAAAGAGTTCAATTATTAAACCCTTGATTCAGAGTTAAACAATTTTGCTTAATAAATTTGGTTTAAAATGTTTTCACCTTTCTAAATTTTCATGCCTTCCTCCCAGAACAAATCATCTTAATCTGTGCCTTGAATTTTACCTGAGTTTTCAAGGAGGTGGGTACATGGAAAGGCTCATGTCAGCAAACACTATCAATAAAGATTATTTATTAAGTTACAATAGAGCTAAAACTCAAGATTTTCAGTAAGCTACTTATGTTCTTGGTCAGTATAGAAGAAACCATTGAGCCATTATATTTTAAAACTTCTTTTCATTTTTTTTCCAGAAACTCTGTATATTTGATAGCTTTGGAACACTGGTGTTTGCAGTATTTATGGGAATATGGGGTAAGTCATTTTCAATAACTGTGGTTTGTCATCTAATTTTGACCAAGCCTAAAGCGTCAGACAAGAAAACATGGATGAATTCACAACTACTTCATTTTCTACTAGTTAGCAGTTAACCAGTAGGTAATTCAGTGGAAGACATATACATTCACAATTTTTAGCATCATAAGAAAACAAAATATTTTAGAACTTAAAGGACCAAGTGAAAATGTTGCTCATCAATGTTTGTTTTATTTCATCCAACCTGGGGAAAAGTAGAATAGACATAATTAGAGCTTCCTCGTGTTCATCCAGCAGGATCCACATGCTTAAATATCTCTTGGCAAAGGAGCTGTTTTGCTCCGAGTCTTGGAGCTGTTTGTGCCTACTAACATCTGTGTGACTGTGCAAGGCAGTGGAAAAATACAGTCATTTATTATATTTTCCAGCAATTTTTTGCTCCTGTCTTCATTTAGGAAACTGATCTGGTAAAAATGCAGTAATTACAAGCATAGAGATATCTCATAGCAGAGAAAATGTATATGAAACCAAGATGTTTCCTCTGAGTGAAACCGCATAGTACTGGATTCAAGGGATTATGCAGATTTTATTTTACAGGAGTTTCATTTGTTCATATTAGGAACTTTGTTAACTGTCTTCTACTGCAAAAATAACTTGTATGTTAGGTCTGTTTACAGGATACTTTAGAGAAAATAACTGATATAAAATTTTGAATTTGTATATAGGCTAAGATATATATTTTTTGGTAAAACACGTGGTATTTTGATCTTCCTATAATGACTTAAAACACTTTAAAGTAACCATATATTTAAAGAATTGTTAGATGAAGCATATCATCATGTCATCTGAATAGTTAATTTATTTGTAATTTGCTTTTTAATTAAAAACTGTGTTTCCTGTTTTGAAGAACAGCAATAATTACAAAGTTAAGCTGCAAAGACATAGTGATATCTGCAAGGTCTATTAGTATTCTTATCATATGTCTACAATATAAAGAGGTGAATTGTATTACACTAATTCAATCAAAATTGCACTGAATCCAAATGACCCATGGTCCTGGTGCAATTTCAACTGTAATTTTTTTTCCAGCTCTAATACTTCTGTAGACCTACTGGTCCAAAATAATTTAAGGCCTATTAGACTTTTAGATATTTTATTGCATCATTATCATGAATAAACTTCTTAATGATTGTCTTTTTTTTACAATATTTTCTTTGAAAATCTCGAAGTATGATAAAACATCAGTGAATTTGTCCTCAGGAATCAACCCTGTATATAACATTGCTCTAGATCAGAATCTCTGCCAAGTCTGTGGTAAGGGCAGAGCTCCTGGACAAAAAACAACTTCCATTTCACTTCCTGCTATCACTGGATCCCCTCCCCAGACAAGAACAGTTAAATAAAGAATGTTCTCTTGCAGAGGCATTTATTTTGGTGATGCAGCTTAAGAGGAAGAACTACCTAGACCATATCTGAGTGTCAGGGCTGAAAGGAGCCGCAAATTCCTGTGTGAGATGGAATTAGAATCTCTTGGTTATGGAACTTTGGAACACTGGGACCAAGTTAGGTTCCAGGTTATGGAACTTTGTTTCCATTGCTAAAAGGAAATGTTGTTTCAAAGGAAAAGGAGAATGTTAAACGCAGCAGCATCTCCTTCTCTGTTCTGAAAGATGCAGTACGGCTGCTAGGTTGCTAGCAGGAGAGGTTGTCTGTGTTACAGGCCTGTGAGAGCTGCCCTCATGTTACGTGCCCTTCTCCTGCTGTTAGCCCAGAGGCTATCGCAGAAGAGGCCCTGCACTTTAGGGCTCCCCAGAGCCTTTTGCAGCTGGAACAGATCAGTTAATACTTTTTCCTGTGATTTGGACTGGGGCCCCAACCAGCAGCTAGAGGTTCATGGAAGAACCTAATAATCTCCTTGCTCTGCAAGCAGAGGCAGATGTGATACTCTGGCCCACTGCTTTGAATGGTCTTTGTGCTTCCCAGCGTGAAGCAGCAGATAAATGCCTGTGAAAGAGACTCGGGAACAACCGGGGGAGGATTTCCTGAGGTTTTGTCTGTGTGCAGAGGCCAAGGTCACCTCTCAGCCCAGACCGTGGAGTTCTCTTGTTTTAAGTGCTTTGGTTTGGGGGATTTCTCGACCACACCTGATTTTGGGAATAACCTTAATATTTGGACTTGTAACTGCATGCCGTCCATGTTCCATCATTCAGGATGAGGGGCTGAATTAATAAAAAAGCCACGCTTAGAGTCAATTACTCCCAGATGGTGGGAGCGCAGTGAAGAGATGTTAACTCCTGGAGGCAACGCTGCGGAGCCTCACCACTCATTTATCTGCTGGGGCACTGTCTTCTGCCATAAAGCATCCCAGCCCACATAATACTGACACCATGGTCCTCAGCTCCACCCAGCCTTCCCAGGTGGGCCTGTCATTGCCTATGCTGCCAGATTTACCTGTCATGTCTCAGGCCAAGCCAATGAGTTTGATTGAATTAATGTCTATTCAGCATTACTTATGCATCTGCATACCTGGTTCCCTAGTGCTCTTAGTTCTAGGAGCACAGCCCAGGGAAACTGCTGACCCAGCCCAGAAAGCAAAATATCTTAGCCCTTGTACCATGCTATGGAAAAAGAGTCACCGTCCCTTCAGGTCAGTCCTAGCAGTGGAGGAAAAACAGCTGTGTTTAAACAGTGCTAGTATTATTGACTCTTACAGTCCTCAGACTGGTAATTTGTCTATGCAGAAATTGCAGTTTGCATGAACATTGCCTCTCCCGTGGCAATTTTCAACATACTGAGTTTTTCTTTTCTAGACATCTTATACTCTCCAGCCTTTTGTCTTCAACCATCCAAACAAACTGCTTTCTTATGCATTCCATGAAAAACTTTTTCAAAAATCAGTCTATAACAAAAAATCAAAACTGTTCACATTCTAGCCTTATCCAGAAAGGGAGAATTTTTTACATATTCTTTAGCACGTGCCTACAATAGAATTTATCCACAAGTTTCTCTCATTAAAGCACCTACTATATACAGAGCAATAATTAGATAAAGTAGATCAAGTTATTTTCTCCAGGAATTATCAGCCATCTGAATAACAAAAGGAGGTTTTAAAGCTGCTTGTTTTCAGTTTGGATAGCAGAACATAGGGTATTTGGACCTGGATATGCTGAACTACCCCAGTAAAGATACTGAGTAAGGATAGGATCGCTTCTTGTCCCCGCAATGAAGAGAGGTAGGGAGCCGAAGCATCCGGGCTCTACAGGGTCACTGTCACTCCTTCTTCCAGCAAGATCCAGATTCACTTGGCCTACTGTTCCACGAGTTATCTTCTCCCTCGGAAACAGGAGGCGCCATTCCACAAGCCTAAAAGCGTTTTATTCCATTTCTGTGGAAACTATACAGAAAACTAACGAGCCACATGTTATATATATCCTAGGGGTCAAGCAATGTCCAACACTCAGATAATAGTGCTGACTTTGTTTATCTTTTGGATAGTTACCTTGTTTTTGGAGTTTTGGAAGCGAAGGCAGGCGGAACTGGAGTATGAATGGGACACAGTTGAGTACTTAGAACAGGAAGAACAAATTCGCCCAGAGTATGAAGCACAGTGCACGCACGTAGTAATGAATGAAATCACACAGGTAAGGAATATATGTTAAGTGGTCATAGCTACTGTAATAGACATGTTTTGAAAAGGCACTATGAAGACAGTGAGTCTGGAGCTGTTTAACTCAACAGTGCTTCAAAGGGAGCTGATAAGCTGGCCTGAAAATATTCAAGTCATTTGAGGTTCCTTGAGGCTCCTCTGGCATAAATGAGCAGAAGCTGGCAGAAGACTCTCTACCTTACTAAATCCTCCAAGAAGATATTTCAGAGGCCAGGATCACAGAGTATGTACTGTCTTTGTCTAAAGAATACATCAGAAGAAAAAAAGGTGTTACATTATACATGATGCGGAGATTTATTTTTTTAACCAAAGGTGGTTCTATTTGAAAGATGTGTAAATAGGCATTGTTGCTGAGTACATGTGGATAAAATTATGATTAATGACAACAAACTCATAGGGACAAAGATAATCCTCCTTTCAATGATTTATTATTTGGTGTTAATATTATCACGAGTATTTATGTGCTCATTTGCATTGTATCCATATTCCATCTACTGATAGTAGTGTTTATTAGAGGGCACCTGAAAAGTTCCAGAATTAACTTGCATAGCAGAAACTATCAAGTGTCTTGTACCTGGTTCCGTTTAAAAGCTTATGAAACTGTGCCACCTTTCATATACAAAGTCATAGCTAGGACATTCCTTTGAGACAGTTCAAATACTGAAGAATGTGCTAAAATGTAATGGCTTTTCTCTCCAGAGGTCCTCTATATATGCAGTAATGTTTGACAACACAATACCAAGGCTGGCACTTTTCCTGGGAGATTTGTCCCATTGTCACAAAGGGATAAACTAAGTAATGCAGAGGCCAAGTCCCAAAATTTTAATGCCTGCTAACTTTAGCTGAGGAGATTTGAAAGCTAAGGATCTTGGGGTCCACAGTCAGCAAAGAAGAATGGCTCCATTCAGAAGGATCCTGTTATAGCTGAAGTCAGTAAAGGATGAGGACACTCAGCCTCTCTGGAAGTCATTTTTATCTTAGAACAGGCACCAAAGGTGGCACCCTGAATCAGGGAAGACTTTTTTAGAAATCTTGGATCAATATGAATTCTAAGATGACAAAGTAGGAAAGGAAACAGAACTAAGGAGCTGTTCTCAGTCTCATAAAGTGTTACCTGGAGCACACAAAAGAAAAAGAAAAAAATGCTTCAATGCAGACTTAATCTCTTTGTAAATCTTTTGCAGCAAGAAGAGCACGTGCCATATACTGCCTGTGGAAAATGCATTCGTATGACTTTCTGTACCAGCGCAGTTTTTTTCTGGGTAAAGTTCTCCACTTATTCTTTCACCTCATTAATTCAGTTCTTTAGTAGATGTCTAAAAAAAATCAAGCTCCTCCTGAACTTTACTGAAGATAACAAAGGAATAGGCTCAGCTGGTTTTCGATCTGCTGCTTAATCCAAGCCCATAAAGCAGTCATAGTCACCAGACACTCATTAGATATACAAGTGAAAACATAGTCAATAGGAAATATGTAGCAAAATATTCTGTAGCTGTAACTAGGGAGTGAGGCTTGAAAATGCGGTCCATTGGTTTCTCCCTCATTATTTCAAAATAAATGCTTTTGCTTCTGAGGGGAGTGGGGGACAGACTTTGTTTTATACCGTCTTTTCCCCAATGATTTCTCTCCTACTTGTTCCAGCTATTTGATTCAGTATCGTGTCTCACACTACTGGTTGTCTCCCAGGTTTTTTGTTTGTTTGTTTCACTTAAAAGAGCAAAGCCGGGAGCTCTTTAATCTTCCAGTGCTGCTGTTTTAATTAAAATTAAAACTTGAAAAGTCCAGTCATCCATGAAACAATACATAACACGGTGAACAGGCCCAGAGACTTGAAAAGCTCCTATGTTTTACTACGCGGCATGTTCTCCTATCCTGTAGCACAAACAGGAGATGAAAAGAGCTCGTCCTAGATAATAGGAGACAATGACAGAAAGGAGATAGAGCAGTGCCTGGCAGCCCAGGAGGGCTGGAGTTAACACATCTGAAGCACAAGAAAAAGAAAACTGGCTCCTGCTGGATATAAATAAGCAGAACTTCAGCTGAAGGGAAAACACTGGGGCTAGTTTTACTGTTTGTATTACTGCACTCTCTTCCAGTGCAGAGGGTGTGGAGGGTGGTGGATTCACATCAGTTTAGAGACAGTAAGAAAAAAAAAAAAGAGAGAGAGAGAATCCTGGCCCTGAGGAGTTCAACCTGAACAAGAGCTAGATACTAGCAAGAAATAAAAGCAGAAACAGAAGCAGAGGTGATGAGCAATATGAGATGCATGGAACTTGATTACTACTGCAGATCAAATGCTCATAGTCCATAACACTATCATGAGAAAGAAAAGATACTACCCCCATTGTCACTGCAGACCTACATTTGCCATCCTGCCTAATGTTCAGTGTCAGAGAGATTCCTTCCCACCTCCTAGAAATATCATATGCCTTGAGGCGTAGGACTTGATTACCCATCTCATTATCTTAGCTAGAGTAGCTGCAAACCTTATTATTAATCATAACACAGTCCATCTCTTTCCTACAGATTGACCATGCTGTGCAAAAAAATACTTTTTTGGATTCCGAATTTATTGCATACTATTTTATTTGAGTATCCTCTTGCTCTCCTGTAATAGAATAAAAGGAACATAATCTGTTTGCTTTTGCCTGTTGTGAAATGTGTTTCAAACTTGCTGGCTTTCCCAAAGCCAGTGGTTCAACATTAATGCATTTCTCATATTCTCTTGGCAGATTGTTTTGATTATTGCTTCAGTTGTTGGAGTCATTGTCTACAGACTCTCAGTTTTCCTGGTGTTTTCTGCAACGTTGCCACAACACGTTAATGGAACACAAGCAATCCGCAAGTACCTGACTCCACAAACAGCTACTTCAATAACTGCTTCAATCATAAGCTTTTTGGTCATTATGATACTGAACATCATATATGAGAAAGTGGCAATCATGATTACTGACTTTGGTATGCCTTTTTGTACCTCAGATAGAAACTTTACCTAAAATAGTAAGAAAAAATAGAACTTGCATATGTAGTAACTCCACTAAATGAATACCTGTATCACATATTTAAGAATTTTCCCACTAAATCGTGCAATGCCATCTAGAATTCTTCAAATACAGTATTTTTCTCAGTATCAAAGAAATATGATATTCAGCTTTTTGCTCTCAAACTGTTTGTATAGCCAGCATGAAAGATCAATTGTTTACAGTTTTGTGCTTGTGAAGCAGGCAAAGCAAAGAGAATTACTGTAATAACCAAGCTTTATGATCAGTAATGCATAACCCATTCAATTACATTAACTTTTGTTTATGGGGAGAATAGCTATTTTCTTGTAAATAAATGAAATAAGATCATTGTTCCAAAACAAGATACTATCCTCTTGTTATTGAATAGATAAACAGTCACAAATATTATTATTCTTTATGTCTAGGCCATCAGCATTAAAGTAGCTATTTCACTTTAGATGTGTAAAGTAGTGTAGTGTTTTAATATCGTTTCATTTTCATCAGTTTCAAGTGTTACATTCTTTCCTGAGTGTGCTGGATTTGGGAGATTTTTTTTCCTGAGTTATCAGAATTTCTGTTTGTTCTTTTTTTCAGTGTCAAAGAACTAATTCATTCCTATAACCCATATAATTTTAGAATTATCATAGTGGCTACAGCATACATAGAGATTCTGTACAGTTATCTAATTTCTAATGCTCACAATCATATTAAGGAATACAAGGCATACACATACTTTTCTAAGCGAGGGTCAGAAAACCTACTTGTAGGTTGGAGGGTTAAATTTTTTTTCTTTCTTTTTTATAACTACAGAGCTTCCAAGGACACAGACCGAGTATGAAAACAGTCTGACCACAAAGATGTTCTTATTCCAGTTTGTCAACTACTATTCTTCATGCTTCTACATAGCTTTCTTTAAGGGTAAATTTGTAGGTTACCCTGGAAAACCAGTTTATTGGCTGGGAAAATATCGCAATGAGGAGGTAAGAATGTATCAAAGTGTTTGTCTGATAAACACCAGTAGGCTGGATGCAGGTCCAGGTCTTCTTCTGAAGTTAGATGGGTATAATAAAAATGTATAATGCAGTTGTGCATATTTAATGTAAGGGTTCAAAAAGTTACTGCCTCCCAGGCCATATGCATAAATGGAGTTTACACAAGTCCATTTGGGTTAAGAATTGTATTTTGAAGACCCAGACAATCTTACTTTCCAGCCATCTGTGAATAGCATGATGAAGAACAGGAGAACATCTTCAATACCGACTTTGGTCCTGCAAAGCCTCTATGTTCTGCTGGATGTTCCTTGTGTGGTGATAGCACAGTACAAAGCTGCATGTCTTTGCCTAGTATTTTACCCCCAGTGGTGACCTGTCAACTTGCACGGCAACCATACACAGCCTGGAACTGGCTTTTATATAAGTTATGAAAAAGATTGGCCTAAATAGTTTTCTTGTATTGCTTATATATATTGGTATCATAATACACTAGGAATTAATCATTTTAAATGCCTCAGTTATCCCTGAAAAGTTTCCCAACCTCCAGTTTTCATATCTCTCCCAACCTTTAGTGTGATCCAGGTGGATGTCTCCTTGAACTCACAACCCAGCTTGCCATCATCGTAGGAGGTAAAGCAATCTGGAATAACATTCAAGAACTGCTTCTTCCGTAAGTTCACTCAAGTTTTCTGCTTTTTCATATTTGAAGTGTGAGATGCTTCCTTTGCTTGATGCATGCAGGTCATTAAATCTGATAGGAGCATTTTGCTTTCCAAAAGAATAAGAATAGTCTTTCAGGGCCTTTTCGGACCATTTGGATATCTCCAGTCTGAACTTCTGTCTCTGTCATTCTATTGATTTTAGTTCTACGCAGAAGGGCTTCTGTGTTCTGCAAATCAGGCTCAATGTATTTTAGGCTAGATTTTTAAACATGAGGCAATAAAAAAGAATATGAAAATGTTAAACTAAATACTGTTACTTAATATTGAATTAAATGACTTGTTAAACATTGGCCTTTTTAAAACCATGTATGAGTTACTTATTTAACTCATTTAATTTTACAATTATATTGATATTCATAGTTCCTAAATATTAATATTTAGTGATGCAGATCTCTGGAAGATCATGTTTTAATGTAAACAATAAGAAAAGTAATAATAATAAATATCCACCACGCAACTTTGATGAAGATACTAGCCAGTACTCTCTTCCTACTCTCAGGTCCTGTTCTTTATTTTAATACTGCTCAGTGACAGTTATCACTTGGAGTATGGAAATGCAAAGTGCTCAAATGCTAAGTATGCTTCCAGATCTGGTTCTTGGCCAGTCTCTCATTCTGCATTTCTGGTGGACATTTTTCCTCCTCAATGTTTTATATTTTTTCATTTGAATGTGGTCCTTTGACTGCTGAAAATAACTACACTAAATTCATTACTTCTCTTAAATTCTCATTCCAGCCTTTCAGATCAGAAGAAATTAATGTTTCTACTTACAGACCTACATTTGATTTGATTTTCTTGAACTTCATGTGGTCGTTCACCTGTACAACATGAGTATAAATAAGTGCCATCCCAATAAGCTATCCTTTTACGCTCTTGTCCATGGTTAAAAATAGCTGCATTTAGGATAAAGCAACAGAAAATTATACTCATGTATGTTTCATGGTTACATCATATTCATGTAGACACTGTTCAAAACTATAACAGCACAAAAGCCAAGTTTTTTCATTTACTGAACTTTTTAGGTTATTTTGCCAATATTCATGGTCTTTTTCTCCCTGGCTGACAGTTGGGTTAAGAATCTAATTGGAAGATATTGTGCAGCTGCTAGATCAGAAAAAATTGTTCCACGCTGGGAACATGATTATCACCTGCAGCCCATTGGAAAACTTGGATTGTTTTATGAATACCTTGAAATGGGTAAGTAGCAGTTTAGCTTTGCTTAGTCCAGAGTCTGTGCTGTATAAGTATGTTTTAAAGAAAATGTTCATACAAGCAATGCTTAATACGCCTACAGACAGAAGAGATATGAATATTTCCACATTTCAAGGCAAGTTCTGATGAGCCATTATAGACAGCTTCGCTAGTTAGCTTTGCTAGCTTTTATCGAGCAGCTACACCTCAGTTCAATTAATAAGTAAAAGACACAGCAAGTGATTGTACAAAGAGATACATTCTTGCTTCTTTTACTCCATCATTAGGAACCTGTATCTAGAAGCCAGAACTCTACCATCTTCTCCTACTCTACTACCAGAGAAAATGTTGCTGTTATTATATTATTTTGTTCATATGTCCTCACAACACAAATTGTCTGAACATAAGATTTACTAGGAATTTAACATCCATGTCGCCTTTCTCATACTTTAATGTATGTATTCTCATATATGCTTGTCTCCAGCAAGTTAAAACTTCATCAGTGTATGTAACCTCTCCCTTCAACAGTTATTCAGTTTGGATTTGTCACTCTATTTGTGGCATCATTCCCTCTGGCTCCTCTTCTGGCTCTTATTAACAACATGCTGGAAATCCGCCTGGATGCCTGGAAGATGACAACCCAGTTCAGACGCATGGTTCCGCAGAAGGCACAAGACATAGGAGCGTGGCAGCCCATCATGCAAGGAATAGCCATTTTGGCCGTGGTGACCAATGTAAGTGCTGCGTCCTCAACGCTGAACAGCAAAATGCCCTCACTGCAGCTGAATGTGCATCCAGTTGCCATGTGTAATGATGCATATCATGCCAAAGTGACTGCAGGTGAAGCACTGAAACTGTCCTAAATAAATTACGAGCTGAAGTCCCTTAAGACTTTAGCCCCTGTGAATTAGGCTGCTAGTTACTTTCTGGATGTTTTGGAAAGATAACATAGTTATTGTTCAAAACATGACATCCAAATAAAAGAAATGCTTCTTAGATGATAGTGTTTCCAGAAAAACCTTGTTACAAATGAAGGCTAAAGAGCACCTTTCCTAAAATTATAGCACATAATTCTAATTAAAAAAAAGATATTTTTGAGAGTCTACAAGTAAATGCATGAATTAAAAAAAAAGTCATAATTGAGTCTTTTTAATTTGTGATTGTTTCTAATTGTTACAACTATTATGATCGTGTCTTCTTAGTTAAGTTCGGCTTTAAACAAGTTTGCATTTAAGGCAGTAGTTCAACTTCTTTCCTATGTATACACCTTTTGAGGTGTAAGAGCACCTGCCTTTTGAGAACAGAATGTTTTTTCCTGATAATTTTCAAACAAAAACATTATGTGATTGGTGCTAAACTTAATTTTTAAATGTGTTCTTTGAAATATTTAGAAAAGCATTCTTTTGCTCATGGAAATAGTCTTAGTAATGTAATTCAGGCATTTCAAATCTCACATATGATTAAGTTACCAAAATCTTACCTGAGGGCTCTGTTTTTTAGGAGAAGGAGGGAGAAACTGTTGGACATTGCCACCATAAATTATTTGATTGTTTATTCTTAAGCAACATCTAACATACTGTCTTTCAAAAATTTCCACTACCGCCCTTTCTCCAAGAAATAGTGACTGCTGGTCTCCTCTACAGAAACAGCAAAGCCCACCTATACCTAGCCCTTTTCAACATGGTTGCTGTTTTTTACTGTTATCACTGAGTTTAGGAATTTGTTTTGACGCCATAAAAAGTAGTCACTTCCTCTAATAGCTACTCCTTGCAGTAACAGGACCGTGTTGCACTGGCTTACGAGCTTCTGGTGAAAGTTAGAAGATAGGGG
Organism: Tinamus guttatus; assembly: GCF_059628265.1. Taxonomy (NCBI): domain Eukaryota; kingdom Metazoa; phylum Chordata; class Aves; order Tinamiformes; family Tinamidae; genus Tinamus; species Tinamus guttatus. The sequence continues at coordinate 2,549,976 of NW_028288902.1, read as the reverse complement.
TCAAGTTAACCGAACTTTCACAGGAATCTGCCTGTTTCCGGAAGGATGGGCAGAGGAGTGACAGAATTGAGCATTCAACCAGCTAGTAACCTTCTGGCTGGGGGAGCTGCTTAGAGTAAAAGGGCAGTTCAAATTCAAACCAGGACATGAACTTTCCTTCCTCAATCTCGGGTGCCTTCTATAGTCATTAGGTGCATGGCTAGTCTGGGGTCTTATCTACAGGGCTTCTGTTATTCAGATATAAGGAAATATATATATATACTTTTTTTTTCCCCACAGCTAGATGAGTTTTCCTGCATATTGTTCTCACTTTTATTTTCCAATCTGAAAAGTCTTTGTTTTGCCCTTGGAAGGGTGGAGATACTTTCAAAGAATAGAATGATGAGACTCCATGACCTGATGGCCTGTTGAGCTGCCATCTTCTCAGTAGCTTTGTTTCGTTAGTGTTAAGGTTGAGCCAGTGACCATATTGAAATGAGTTCAGAGTAGATTTCATTGAAGAGGAAGATTTTGTATCTTAGCCTCTGCTATCAGATATGTTTTCAACCTCCCAAAGTGGCCATTATTCTCTTTTAGAATGCTGTTTCACACTATATCTGTTTGATAGGTACGGTAAACATGGATGGCCTGTAGAGAGGGGATTTGGGGGATCATAAAGACAGCGAAGGAGGCAGAGGGAGAAATGTCAGAAGAAAAAAAAAGGAACCTGAGGATGGAAAATTTACAAGAGAATCTAGGAGGCAAACAACAAACTAGAGTGTGTGCTCTAGCTGTTTGCACTGCTCTGCTGAGGCAGCTCAGTCATAAATCCAGCTGTTCTGCTGGCACGTGAAACACTAGTAAATTTGGTGTTAAACTTTGAAATAAAATGATGCAATTTTAGTAACACATGTTCAGATTGTTAGAAATATCAGATGACGACACACAAACTCTATGGCTTTTTTGTTTTAGTGCTTGTATAAAAAGTTCTTGATAATTCTCCCTGCAAATTAGGGAGAAAGAGCAAATTCATAGTTGAAACAGAGCTATAGTTAGAAGGAACATTCTCAGTGCATCAGGAATTCATTTGAATTATGCTGCTACAAAACTTATATAATAAAATCCAAAAGAAAAAAAAAAAAGAAATCTGTTCCTCTAGATTGAACTCCAATGTATTCTACTATTGGATAAACAATCTCAGTCAACCCAACCAAGTCTTGTAACACTACTAGTGTTACTACTAATAAAAAATTAGATATGCTTCTAAGGATTATTTTAAAATATTGCTAGGAATGCCTTAACCATATTCTCGATAACATCCATGGCAGAGTTTAAGTTGCTCTGGTGGCCTAAAGGCGACTCTGACGTATAGACTTCTCTGTTAGGAAGGTATTTGTGTCCCTGTTATGGACTCTGCAGAAAAATGATCCAGCAGTAGTTCCACATATCTATCCCTATCCATGGACAGCCCAGTTGAGGCTAATGGGAGATTTACAACTTTAAGAAGCCTGACTGACTCCAAATTCATATTCCTCCCTACATGATTAAATACTTCCAACACTCAAGTGATATCTCTGAACCTGTGGAGTCCTTTATGTTCTGGTTTTACTCTCTCCTTGTCCTCCTTGATGAGAAGTCCATCCCCGTGTTTGCTGCCTGTTAAGAGCGGGCATGTCTTTTCTAGTGCAGCCCTTCGTGGAGATCTCACATGCTAAGTACAGTTAATCTTAGCATAAATGAAGTACATTTGCCACTGACATCAGTGAGGTTATTAGCAGACCTCACTGGACAAGAGAAGGTCATGTTTACTTCTCTAACCTTTATGTATGTTTTTTTTTTTTTTCTCATTTGACATCCAGGATCTAATATAGGCAGTCTTTGTTTTACCATCCCTGCCTTTGACTTAATTGATTTTTTTCTCACTACGCAGAAACTGTGTCCGTTCTTCTCTATGTGGCTGTGACAGCAGATTAGCAGTTACACATTTATAAACCATATCCTCCTCCCCTTCATATATTTCCTCTGTGAGACCTGCTAGGTCACTAGTAACTTTCACACAAAGCTGTCAGTTTGAGACTTGCTGCTCAGCCACTGAACCTGCTATTGCATGATGCCAGAGCATCTGTTGTTGATTTGAAGACTTTATTTTAATTTGTTACAGTATAAATGGAAAACTGTGCTAAGCATAGGTTGCGAAGGAGAGAATGCTCATTTGTTTGTGCTTCTCCAGAGCAGTGTTCTGAAGTGGAGCCCACAATTCAGGAGGAAAAAAGCTTTTCCTTTGAGAGGATGCTGCAGAATTAGTTTTCATAATTCTGCTCTTGTAGCTCTCTGGAGCACATCTGGAGATCATTCCAAGAGAGGAGAGAAGGAGTCAGAACTCAGATTTATGATTATGAGAGACCTGGGACTTTCAAAAAATTCAGTAAGAACAACAATTAAATACCTTATTCCAGCATCTTTTTTAAACAATACATAAAAAAGCAGCAAACTCATTTGGTCTGAAGGGAGAAAGTGGTGGGGTTTTTGTTTGTTTGTTTTTCCTTATTGTTTAGTTGCTATTAGTTCATTTGTGGTCTGCTTGGCTGCAAACCTCATAGACTAATCAACAATAGGAAATTATATTTGGCTAAAATGTTTTGTTCTTTTACTTAAATTAAAAATGTAGGTAATTTTGAATAATTGAGATGTGACATATTTTCCCTGTAACTGCAAGACATAGTAATATCATATATTCCTGGTCAGCCAAAACAATATCTGCTCTACTTGTAAATATAAGCAATACAAACATTTGATTTGATTGCACGCTGGTGTATAAGGCTTAAAAACAAATTTTAGAAGTGCATGCCACCTACATTTGATTTAAGACAGAGTATGCTACAAAAAGAAAGCCTTTTTGGTGTATTTAAACCTTGAAAATTTTAAGCAAGTTTATTGCAGTCTTAGGCCTTCTCCCTTTTCTTTCTCATCAGCCAAATTAATGTTCTCTCAATTAAAATAAAACCTAACAGTCTTCTGGGGAGCCAGATGAAGATTTTGGACCACAGTCTCATGCTTAAGCAATGTTTCTGCAACTTTTGTCTTACATTAGCTAGAGTTTTGTTTGTCCAGTGCTCCAAGGAAATCCAGCTGGAAAGGTAGGACACTACAGCGGTGCTCAACATTGGGCAGCAGTGGGGCTACCCTCCAGGTAGGGGAGGTCCTGCCTCTTCCTCAGCATCTTTCTGCCTTCCCTTCCCCTTCTCCCCTGGCCGCTGCCCGTTGGCCTGGGGCAGAAGCACTTTCACAAGCACATGGGGAACCAGATCCGGGAAGGGATTCCCAGCCAGGTCAGTGCTATGATCCGATCCCCTGCGCAGCTGCATGAGCACTGGGGCCAGCACAGGCCACAGGGGAGCTGCTTGGCTGGGGCAGAGGCTGTTTAAGCTGACACAGGCACCACAGTGTTGTTTGGGGAACAGCAGAGGTGCCCACAGATACATTCACCCATTATCCTCTCTCCCCTCCTCTTTTTTGCACGCATTAAAAATACCTCTTCAGGCTGGGGCTCTCCTGCTGCAAGTGCTGTACTAAATTGGACAATTTTTGCTTCATCCCATGAAATTAAAGAAACCCAGCCTGCAGCAATTGCAGACTGACACGAATAGGAATAAAATACAGATATTCACTAGCTCTTAAGTTCTTCTAATCCCCATTACTGATTCTTAACTTGGTCCCTTCCTCCATCCCACGTCTTTCCTATGGCATTTTTTTGCCCCTCTTTTTTTTGCCTCTCTTCTTCCCTCCCTCTGATCCCGTTAGCTGCGTACCTCACACTCAATTAAATTTCTCTGCATTGCTTCTTTCCAATCCGATTTTGGAGAGTTTTTTTGCCAAAGGACAAGAGATGGCTTTTGTAGCTTTGGCACACAAAAAATCACTCTATCCTTGGTGCTACAGAGGTTTGAAGTGCTGAATTAGCTGGGCAGCCTCTTGCTAGGCGCTGCGTTACAGATTTTGCCAGTGGAAACCTTTCCCCACAGGAAAGTCTTCTGAATATGCAATAGGAAAGGAGGATATTGGATTAAACATAATTAACCTGTCTTCCAGAATAGGATGCTTTGGGCAGTTCAGGAGTTTAAAATAGACTCACGGTAAACTCACAGCCCTGATTTCCTATCTTGTTTGTGACAAGCACACTGGGTAGGACAGTGACTCTCTTAGGAGCAAGATAACAAGTGGCCATGTCATATGTTAAACAGCACTATGCAGCTGCTACTGAGACACAAGAATTTTCTTGGCATCAAGAACAGTTTCCACATGTCCTGAAACAGAAACGTATGAGAGTGCAGCTGCCAAGATGAATTTGAACTGGCTGTCGCCTCAGAAAGGGTGGGATGTTTCTAGGGTCAGAGGTGGATCAGCTACGTATATAATTTATCTTATTGTTTAACTCAAACTTCAGAATTCTGAGTGAGATTTGTTTTACTATTCCTAGAGGACTCCTTTGTCATTTTCCATAAGATTCACCAGGAGGGTTTTCCTGTGCAGACCACAAGTACATCTGATAGCCAGCGTGTTTGCTGAAGGTTGCCTTGCAGCAGCGTAAGCTGAGTTTGCTGACCTGCACAGCATGTTCATGAGGAAAAAAGCGTGTTACAGTGCAACTTTCTAAAGGCTTGCAGCAGAGCTCATGTAATCTTAAAACTCTGCAGAGTGCACATTCCAGAAAGAGGTTGTTTTGTGCCTGTGAGCGACTGCAAGCTCCTTTATGGAGGGAATCTCTAGCTAGAAAAGCAGGTATTTTCTATTTTTAGCTCTGTATGGGAAATTTTGAAACATTAAGTATATGGAAAAGCTTTGCATATTAAGGCTTGTTTCTCAACTGCTACACTGCTTTTGTCTTATTTTTTTTCTGAAATGCAGGCCATGATAATTGCGTTTACATCTGACATGATTCCTCGTCTGGTTTATTACTGGTCCTTTTCAGTCCCTCCTTATGGGAATCACAGCACTTACACTATGAAAGGCTATATAAACAATACGCTCTCTGTCTTCAATATATCAGACTTCAAGAATGAAAGCAAGCCATTTCCCCCTTGGCTTGGGAAACAAACAACATGCAGGCAAGTGTCAAATGATCATTCTTTTCCAACGACAAGAGCAGTAAATACCATTTAGTACTATCTAAATAACCTAATTCTGTTAAAATATCCAGTAGGAAATGTTAGAACACATTAAAAGACAGCCTAATTTGAATGGCAGAATTGAGTAGCAGACCTTACTCATAAATCTGCTACTCAGAAAATATTTACTTCATTTTGTTTTCCTCATAATTGATACAGTCTTCAAAAAAATACTTTAAAAGTGATTTAAGCCACTCTTAACAGTGGCAATAAAAGGCATTTCAAACTATATCTCACTCTGCAGATAGAAAGTTTACCCCTCAGTGTAGTTCCATGCAGCTAACCGTGACGCAGGATGCAGTACACAGGGACATGTCTTGCTCCATCCTCTGGCCATAGCACATTACTGCAGAGGTTCCCAAACGTTTTTTCTGACTTTCCTGCATTGCTTTCAGATACCGTGATTTCCGCTACCCTCCTGGGCACCAGCATCAGTATGAGCATAACATATACTACTGGCATGTCCTTGCAGCCAAGCTGGCGTTCATCATTGTCATGGAGGTAAGTGCATGGAGCTTGCAGCTTTAGATAGCTGCTTTCCTCTTCACTTCATGTGGAAATTCCTTCAAAGAACTTCTGCCCAGGCAGGCCTCTCAGAGCTTTTAGTTAGCAATGTTTGCACCCTTTTTTGCTCAAGAACTTTAAAATGATATTGAGATACTAAGTCATACCAAAAATATTTTTACATATTCTTAGAGGAAGTTTGTGCACATTCTCATGGACACACATGCATAATACACGTGCACTGACAGACTGAACTGTCTGTCACTGAGAGAGGGAGTCTTTAGATGAGCCTCTGTGGTTAAAAAGCAATTACTGCTTTTAATGCAACCAGAGTTGGGGCTTATGGAAAGATGGGAGCTGGTCTCCAAGACCAAGGGAAAGGAATACTAGGTAAATATTGAATTATAAATATATTTAGGGCCTGATCTAGGGGCTACAAAATTATCAGAAACACCTTATTTTTTAGAGCAGATTAGAAAATGTTTATAGTCCCAAAATCACTTGAACAAACCTGAAAAGATTTTAAAAGAAACTGTAGCTGTGTATTTCCACAATGTGGGGGAAAAGGAAAGCAGAGGGTACTAGGGTTTCCCCAAAGCAAGCAGAGAAATCAGTGTTAAAATCAGGATTAGAAAATCAGAAATTCTTACATATTAGTCTGTTCTTGTGATTATTGCATTCATTAGTCATTACTGCTTTTTAAAATACTGTTCCACTGTCATAACTAGATACTAGTGCTCAGAGTCTCAAGAGATAATGTGACATTTCATCAATAATAATAATAATAATAATAATAATTCAACCTGACTGACATTTTTTCATTTTCACCTTCCCCAGCATGTCATATACTTTGTGAAGTTTATTATTTCATATGCAATACCGGATGTATCACAAACGACCAAGAGCAAAGTTAAACGAGAGAAATACCTAACACAGAAACTCTTGCATGAAAATGATCTCAAAGTGGTGAAGAAAACCATGGGGAAAATAGCTGACAAATTTTTCAAAGGAGTAGATGGTCCTTTCCGACCTAAAGCTGAATAAGTGCTTTTTTATACGAAATAACAGTATTTAGTCAGCTTATACCTATGCATACATTACCAACAGCTAATCAAGCACTTTGGATTAACTCCCTCTACTAAATACTGTATCTTGCAACTGTCTCCTGCACATTTCCGTGTTTCCCATAGGCAAATAAAGCCACTGGGACTCAGCGAAGAATTGTCACTTTTTTTAAACAGCTTTAGTATGACATACTTTTCTAACATGTGACGATAGATATTACTTATCATCTTAAGAGTATGCAGATTACTTCTGAAATGCATAGAGTGCTTTCCACTTTGTTTAGGCATCCGCTATTTGATCTGTTGTAGAACTTGACTAAAACTCTAAGAACCAGGATTGTTTTCTGTAAGACTAACATCATTTCCTGTGAAAGAGTTTGGATCGCATGATAAAGCAAACACCAAAAGTATGAAACGAAGAGGAAAAACCAAACTATGAAGGAAAAAGAAGGAGAATACAACTCAAAATCCTGTTTTAGCAATTTCTATGGATATACTGACCATTGTTTTGTGCTGCATTGATTAGATATGCAGACTGGAATGGAAAATAAGATATTTCTATTAATCACGGGCTTAGATCCCAAGAAGCAGCAAGACTGGAAGCCCATCCTGCTCATCAGTCTCTATGTAAACAGGAGAATTGCCTTTGAAATCAATGCATACAAACTGACTTCACAGCACTCTGAGCGAGCAGAAAATGGGGTATTTTGTCTTTCCCTGGTCAATGAACTTTCATTAGTTCCCTTGGCCTTGTAACCTTGAAGGTCTCTACCCTTTCGTAGTGGTAAGTGATAAAAGTCTTTCCATGTACTTGATCAATATTTGCAGAGGGCTCTCTCGCATTTCTCTCACACCAGAGGCACCTCTCCCTTCCCAGGTAGATTTCAACACGCAAAGAACCAACGTGCAGCTGACCCTGTCTTGATGCAGTATTGTATGATGAATTCAATTTGGACATGACCATGGATTTACTGAAACTTCAGACTGGAATAAACAACATGCCTTAACTGAGGATGAAACTTTATAAAACTTTAAATAACAAGGAGGATGTTAGAGATGTGGATAGATTTCCTAGGGCCATCAGTCATCTGCAAATGAGGCTGCATGTCTCTGTGGTGATTTTGTGCCTTGCAGATTAAGATAAATGTAGAGCTCCACTTTGAGTCTACATCAGTGAATTTCCAGATTATTAACTTGCTTTGTATTTTAATGGACCAATTCCTACTAATCTTGAAAACAGAAACAAAATCTTGTTAAAAAAAGTAAAATTGTGTCTGTATTCTGTAAACCTGGGGATTATTGAAGGGTTTGTAGTTTTGTACTCTCAAGCTTAATTAATATACAGAATTCTTAGGCAGATTATTTATGGAGCTCTTTACTTATTTTGAAGTTTGCAGAGCCTTAAGTAGCACTGGTAACTTGTACTTTATTCCAACAGGATGGTCTGTAACTATAAATTGTTGTCAACTAGAGCAGTGCTAGAACCAGCTTTTCTTTTTCACAGGAAATTCTACTCTCTGCCATTTGTTTTGGTTTCCACTCAGAATCATAACAAGTCCTTAAAATTCCCAAAACTCAAATGTAAATTTGGCAGTTGGGCAGACGAATCCTCCTAGATTTCTAAAAAGGATATAGTTTTTAAAAGATTTGCTTAGCAAGATATATCATCCCAGTACTGATTTGACCTGTTCAGAACAAAATACCAAACTTCTTTGAAAAACACCTTTTTTTTTTTTTCCCCTGCAGAGAAGCATCTCATGGAACAATTCTACTTAGGTAGTTAGGATTTTCCTGTGCAGAATGAGCCCTGTTAGAAAGTCCAGTGAGCTCCATGCAAACCTGGAGCTCTGCATTCCAGCTTTTGTGCCGCCGCGTTCAGCTGAGGGACCTGGTTTTCCTATCAGGGATCACAATGCGAGTGCCTTACGTTACACATCCTTCCAGGTGCAGTGCTGAAGGCTGGGGTAGGCAAGAAGGGATAGAGTGATAAAGACAAAAAAAAACCCCAAACCAATAACAGCAGGGAATGGACTATCTCAGGTAAATCTTTGGTCTTAAAGAAACACTCAGTGCCCTCTTTGACACGCAAAGAGACTGGGAAACAAAGGAATTAAGTGCCTTGCTTCGGGTCACGCTGGGAACAGCAGCAGAGCTTAAGCTGGATTTTAAGGAGTGCCTGGTTTTCTGCACCTTGGGTGTTCCTGCAGCCTCTCTGTGCCTCTTTCTACATTAGTTCTGAAGAGGGTGTTGGTCATCAATAATACATACTCTTAGCTTTAAAATAGTGTTTAAAAAAATCTTGCTACATCACCAAAGCATGAATCTCTCTGGGCTGAGATTCTCCTGTAATAAATCCCAATCACCCTTATATGTGTGTCTACTTTAGCATTTTTGGTCAAATCAGAAGTGTGTTTTTGAAACCAGCCTTCCACTTCTGTCTCTCTTGCTGGCCCATGGCTCTCTGAGTGCAGGAACACATTCCTTTCAGCTGAAACTAGCCCAAAGATACATTTCAGATGTGCACGTAATTGTGTCCGACAGTCAACAGGCATCTAGTCCAGAGGGCTAAACCAGAGCTAGTGTGAAGAGAGCAGTGAGCACTGGTGGGCAGCATCCTGTCAACATCAACTTCTTGCGCTACAGATTTGATCCTGATGTGCCTTGCTGCTTGCTAATGCCGCTGCAACCTTTAATTTCAGAAAGTGTTATTTCACACAGCACAGTTCTGAGCCAGAGAGAGAAGAGGAAAACTACCCGAGTGCCAAATAACTGCCGTTTTAGCAGGTTGATCTCTTAAGCTGTGCAATTTACGTGGGCTCTGCCTCCAGCTGCTAAGGCCTGCCTGTACACCACGAGTCCTCCCCGGCTCCAGCAGGATAAACACATGGGGGCAGAGGCCAGCATGAGAGTATTTGTAACTTCTTTGGCCACTTTAAGGACATTTCAAGATTTGCCTGAAGGGAAAATTAACATTTGTTCAGAACTGTGAATCAGTTTTACACATTTTAGACTTTATGTGGGCCAAACAGGTATGTGTGTTTGTGTTGAGGTCAGGGTGAATCTGGGCTCGTGACTGTTTCACTGCCACAGGGTCGGATAAGCGCAGTGCACACCGCAGCGCACTGCCACCAATTCTGTGTATCCTCATAAAATCAGAGTGCAAGAATGTATAGTTTGTGTTTTCTTCTCAGAATGTTTGCTGTTAGTTTCTAAATATTAAGGGTTTTTTATATTTATTTTTATTGCCATTAAATAAAGTTTATTTTAAAATAATAATACATTTGATATTGAATAGCATTGTATTTAAATGAAGGATACTGCTGCCAAATGCCACATTTAAATTCTTTTAAGTACTGTGTAATTTCCATATTCCTCTTTTTAATTTTTTTAACATTAAAATGTGTTGTTGTACTCAATTTTATCTCCTCTTCTGACTTTTTTTTTGCATTCTCTAGATGGAAGTCATTTCTTTCAGCACCCAGTCAATGACAAAGAAAGGAAGGACCATTGTATTCAAATAAGCAGTTTGGATTTTTATATCCTTCCACTTCTGTCATGATAAGGCCTGAATTGTGTTCCAGGGTTGTGATTTATTTTGTCATCTGGATCCAGCCTGTGAGATGTCCCCAGCTCCCAGCTTTGGGTCCTTCCCCGGCAGCAAGCGCCTTTGCGGCACCGTGTCCTCCTCCGGGGAGGTCCGGGGCTGTGTTTTGGCTTAGCAGAGGTGACCGGCCAGGGCGCAGCTACATCTGTTTTCAAATCTCGCCCCATTTATCTCCTTCTTTCTTGCCCTATCAACGAGCCATCCATCCATCCATCCATCCATCCATCCATCCATCCATCCATCTGTCCATGCATATCCATCCAGTCATCACTTCTCTTCCACCTCTATTCTGACTCTTCCTCTCTACTTTGAGGAATCCCTTTCCCAAGACTTAGAGATCAGGGAGGATTGACAGCCATTTAAACACGCAGGCCTTCCTTGCGTTGACTTCAATCCTTTGGAATTCCCAAGATTTTTTTTAAGTGTAACTCTGTGGTGGTTTCACCAGCAGAGAGATGTCACCCCTTCTTCTACATTGCCCACTGACTTATGTCGATGTGTCATGTAAGTGCCCGTATCCAATCTGCTGCTTGTGCAGAGACACTCCCCACTGGGGCAACTCATGTTGGTTTGCCTTTAGCTGAGTGAGAATAACTGCAACTTCATGATGACCATGGGGGTTGTTTTCCTGCACGGAGGAGGATATAGGATTGACACAGACCACGTCTATGGGAAGAACAGTGTGGTTTTAAATCCCTAGTGACTCTATCTTTAAAACCCTCCATTTTACTAGTTAAAACCCCTCAGCTTCTACTATCTTACTAGTTAATATACAATTAACCAAAGTAGCATATTGCTTCTTTTGTTGTTGCCTGCTTATTTTTACTTCTTTCTGCCAAAGTGGAAGATTCGCTCTTCTTTTGGATAAGCAACACGCACCAGATCAAAACAAACGACCCTCTGCTGCCTCTTTAACACCCTTCACCTCCGTTCCGCTCCGCCTGTGCGTCACAGGAGAGTTCAGCAAAGGTGTCCCCAGGCCAGGCTCGCAATCCGTTCGCAGGAGCCTGAGTTTTTCTCTGCCGTGCCCATGCCCGCCCTTTGCTCCCAGGCTAGTCAAGAAGCTGGCATTTCCTGTGCGGGGAAACGGGGCTGCTGGCTGCAAGCTTTATTTTTATTTGCATTTGTATGGATCTCCACCAGGGATAAGGAGCAGGTACACAAAGCATTGTAAAGAAGCATATGCAGTCAGCCCTAGATAAGCTTAACCTCCTCATGCTTGGGGGCAATATTTGCCTCATAACAAAATAATTTATCTTAATAGCCTACTAACAGTACTGCATTCTTTCCAGGAAAGTTGAAGAAACAGGATTTAATTTACAAGCTGGAAGTGCATCAAACCAAGAACCTTTAGAGTTTTATTTTCTGCAATGTTTATTATATTCTCTGATATAATTATACTTTTAGAATGATGCTAATCTCTCGTATTAACATTAAATTTTATCAGTCAGCAATGATGCAAAGAAATGAGAACACTCCTCTTGCTTTTTGAACCTATTCATTAATTTTCTAATCATTCCAAGCAGTCCTAGCACCAAAACAGTACAGGTTGCACAAGAGTGTGTGTGAGCACATAGTTGTCTCACAAGACAAAATGCCCTTTTACCGTAAAGAAGGAAGACTTCCATCCAGTTCTATCAAGATATGTCATTCTATATAAACACAGAGGTATTTTTTTTAATGTTGACATAAAGAAAAAATCCCATGACTTGAAAACCTTTTGCAATATCTCACCGAGTCCTCTGGTACAGCAAGCACAAGCTGGTCCACCAAAAAAAAACAAGACTTTTGAGAAAAATAATAATAATAATTTTTTTTTTAAACTCACTTCCTCAACTGTACAAGATTAGAGAGCTTGAAGTCAACTCAGATGACTGTGAATACAGTATCTTATTTTTAGAAGCGCCCTTTTGAGCTTCTCATTTCACTGCTCCCAGGTGCATGTGGCCCAATGCAACAGCAAACTGCCGCTGCTGCTGTTGATGATGATGATGATGATGATGGTGCCCTCCCACGTGTCCTCGCGCTCGCTGGGACCCGCTGGGCTCCCGGGACGCAGGCTCCTGTTACAGTCACGTCGTGCTCATTCACGCGCTCATTCCCTAAACCAGTCGGGCTGCTCTGAGCCAGCAGAATTGCACTTGAGCCCCGAAGACCAAGTTGCTGCAAGATCTTTGTTTGCTTTTACTCCATTCCTTGCCGGAGGGCGGAAAGCCAGGGACAAGCAGCGACAAACGTCTCCCGCCCTGCATATCTGTCAGCGTGGCCGAGGGCCAACGACGTCTGGGGTTTTCCTGGTTCCTGGGTTTTGTGGCTGCGTAAAATAGCCCGGCCTCCACAGGGTGAGCCAGGTGCTAGGTTGTTCGTCCCATGAAAATAGAGGTTTTGCTACTAAACCAAGGAGAAAACTGCGCTAGCTCTGACACCCTCAGTGGTCCTCACCACCATGTCACCAATAAAATCGAATAGGGGCCCTCACTGCGGGCAGGACGGAGCCCACGCTGGAAGCCCTTAAAGTGAGGTCTGCAGTACCCAGGGCAGCGGCGCTGCCGGTTCTCCTCAGGCCTGAGTGTCGTGTGGATGGGCCTGAGAACTCAAATCCGTCTTGTTCTTACAACCTGTTTGAGCCACATGCGAATTTGCAGATTATTTGCGAGTATTTGTCCCACGATCCCACCTTAGCAAATTGACTCGATCAGCTGCAGGCATTTTTGAGGACTGAGCTGAAAGAGTGAATTGGGGTGTGTTTCTCATGATTGTGCAAGGCCTTGTTAAAATTATTAACCTGCCTTTGTTCTGCAAACAGAGGCTTCTCCAGGCTGGATCTGGGGACAAGGCGAGACACTGCAAACCAGGTATCAGAAAGAGGAGGGAGTTTGCACAGGCTGAAAACCGGTCAGACATAAGAGGCAAACCCAGTCTCAAAGCAGCAGGGCGATGCAGGGCCATCCTCGGAATGCCGGAGGGACCATGAGGAGAGGGAAAACGGGCAGGATTCAGGTCCCAGAGGAGGCCGAGCACCATTCCGGGGCAGGCGAGGTGGCCACTAGGGCGCGAAGGCTTCAGGTCGGGGAAGGGATTTTTGGAAGTCACCAGCAAGGCTGCTCTCCTTCCTCCCGGCCATCGGCCAGCCCTGGGACGGGGTTTCCGTTCTCAGGTTTCCCTCTCCAGTCCAAGCTGAATTCTCAAGAAAAAAAAATGTTTGCAAAATATTTAAATAGATTTTTTTTTGATAAAGAAAGAAAACCTTGCAATAGCTCGGCAGGGCATTTCTGGTGGTTCTTTTTCCATTTTTGTTGATGTAGCGCCCAGCCATGGACATTAGTGACTCCTCCTAAGCTGATCCAATTATCCTCCTAAAGGATAATTCCTCTGCTAGAGGACAAGGGATAGTCTGTGGAGTCAGGCAAGTGCACCCAAAGGGAGATCCTCAGCATGATGGGCAATGGGCCCCAGCTTCCATCATCCCCATCCAGGAGACCACTGGATAAGCATCACCAAAAGCTCACCTTGACCTTCCGAGGGATTTCCTTCTCCTCTTTAGATTCTGGATTGTGTCCAGGACCTAATACAAATATTCTAATTTACCTTGCTTAAAAAAAAAAAAATAGCACCACACATTTCACCCATTTCTAAATCCCAGAATGGCCTAGGTTTGGAAAAAAAAAGTCCTAAGTCTTTGGTCGCTCCCGCTATTTTTAGTTTCACGTGGGCTTGCAAAGGTAGAGGCCACCTGCATTTGCATTTTGTGGTGGACAGTGGTAGTGGCACCAGGGCAGCTCCTCTGCCTCACACTGCTGGGCCCTCATGAGGGCACATCCTAAACAAGCGGCACATCCTAAATGAGCAGGACACGCCTGAAGATCCTGCCCCATCACCTGCCCCGCCAGCCTCAGCCACAGTCTAGACACTTGCTGCTTTTTATCTCATGACCCTTGTTTGCTTTATTCTTCCATTGGGATGGGAGTTCCAGCTCCCTAAATACAAAAATCCTCATTTGGCCCCTCTGTAAATAAGTACTATTAGTTTGCTTTCATTTCACATATTAATTTCATAGTTCCACAAGTACAAGTCTCACAAATGAACGTATCACTCTATGCACTCGCAAGGTCTGGGTATCCTGCACATCTTTGTTACCCGGTACTGGCAGGGTCAGGAAGTTACCAACACATCGTCTGAAGTCATAATTTACCTCTAAGAATCTCAAGCATTCAGTTCACAAGGCTCCTTTAACCTGCATAGCCTAATCTACCCATCCATCTTTCTAATATTTGAGTGGAAACATTATATTTGGTTGCAGTTAGTTAAACTGTTAAAGAGGAGATAAGACTAATCAAATCTTTTTAATGGTTCCAACTGCAGCAGCCTAAGGTACATCCCTGCTTTGTTGATGCTGACAAAAAACTTTCCAAAGAGGATATCTCATGTTTAGTAAGGCCGAGTATTTTGAACTCCCACCACACTTTTTTTCTTTCTAACAGGAACACTGCAATTTCTTGCACTCTCCATTCCCAAAGCATCTTCCTAATCAATGGCATATTTCCATGAAGAGACAAGTACCTCAGGAGTCTCTGGAAATAAGCCAATAAGCCACCTTTGATCTCATCTCCTCCAAGTGCCAGTTAAAGGCCTGGATGTTTTTGAGTTTGAGAGATGCAAAGAAACTGGGGCTGTGCTGCCTTCTAAGAGCTCTGTCAAGCCATGCTGGAAGAAGATATTGGCTTGGATATTTGTTTTCATGAAGGAAGAGCTGCACTCAACCCTTGTAAATGGTGAAGATAATCACAATTATTAATGATCTGGGAATATACTAAAAATAAAAACAAAATACCATTTACATGCATTTCTAAAGTCATCATAACTTAAGAAAAACAGTTATTTCACAACAAAATGTACCAGTGACCTGGCGATAGTTGTATGCCTTAGCCTTCAATCATTAAGCACCCTCTCTCTAAAGTAACATGGAAGTTCTTTTTTTTTTCTTTCTGATTTACTTCTCTTGTAAAAATTATGTTACTAAATGTCTTATACTAATGGCTGGGTAAACAAACTTTTCTTCGAGACTGATGCATATCTTGATGCATGTGAAAGCCAAGTCAAACACGGCGCTGGCTCCGTCACCCCTTCTCCAGACACGTTTTGTGCAAACCGCTGCATTTGGTGCAGACCTCTGTGTTTGGTGCAGACCTCTGTGTTTGGTGCAGACCTCTGTTTTGTGCATTCCTGGAGCCTGGTGGAGAGGGCAGCTACTTAAAAGCACAATGAGTAAAAATGGGCAGTGAGGGCAGCGGGAGAGGGGAGCCAAGGGCTGAGTTTCGCACAAATCAGCATGACAAGCACATTTCTTTGCCCAGCATTGTCCCTCCACAGAGGTTGCCCTTAGCCTGGTCCTTAATAAAGGGGATAAGAGCTGATGAGAACAACAGCCACAGGAGATATTGCTAGTCAGCTTTTGTTCGTGTAGTTGGCCAGTTTATGTGCAGCCTAAGGGTATAAAAAGAGAGACTGTAGAGGGGATTAACAGACTTCCCTTGCAGCGGGGCTCATGTGCCAAGGGGATGACTCTATTAGCGTTGTGACCCTGCAAGGTTTGCTCCAAGGTTTGCTTTGTTCCAGCAGCACGGAGGCACCAGGCAAAGATCCTGGGGCTCCTTCCCTCCTCCAAGGCTTGGCTTGGCCCAGCCTCTCAGAGCAACTGCAAAGCTCTGTGCCCACAGCCCATCCACCCACCTAGGAAAGGCCACCACCGTTCTCCACATCCCATCGCCAGGGCCAGCTTTTCGGTGGGGACTTTCCTACCCTGCAAGCTCCACATTGAACACAGACACAGCAGAGTCCCTCTTACTCGGACTACCTTACATTGAAAATTATTTGACGAGTAGGAACTTAATGACGACTTTGGCCTTTCCATGACCTCTGATGAGAGCAGAACACGTACAGCATCTCCCAGATGTTGTCACACCAACAGCAGGTGACAGAGGATGGGGAAATGGGGGAGCCAAAGGTTGGCTTCACCTTCCCAAGTGTTTGACCTCAGGAGCAGAGACATTTACATCTGAGTGATCCTGGAGACCCTTGCTAATTAACAGAGAAAAATCAGGCACTTTTCAGTTGTGATTCCTCTGGACTATTTTAATCCATGGTGGGATGTGGTGAATCCCCTCTGGAGGGAAGCAGGAACCAGTTCATCTGTCTGGATGTGACCAGGTGAGGGGGAAGTTCGGTTCCGGTCTACATTAAGGGGCAATTTAATCTATTGAGCCTCCAGTTTAGCAGGTCCTATTTACTTACTTATTTATTTTTAACCACGATCTCATCTTTGCAGAATTTCCCCAAACAAGGCATTCCCTCCCGAAGGGCAGGCCTCAGGCGAAAAGCAGCTGCCATAAGAAGGGAGGTACCCGGCCGAGCGTCACCTCAGCAGCTAAGCAGGAGCTACCACACCGTAACTCAGCGTCGGCGCTATCTTTTATTAATCACTGATGGAGCTGCGTGTCATCATTAA
Source organism: Tinamus guttatus (assembly GCF_059628265.1). Classification (NCBI taxonomy): domain Eukaryota; kingdom Metazoa; phylum Chordata; class Aves; order Tinamiformes; family Tinamidae; genus Tinamus; species Tinamus guttatus. The sequence goes on along the minus strand of NW_028288902.1, from coordinate 2,533,155 downwards.
CACAGGCAGAATCTCCTTCCCCGGTGGAGCCTGCAGCTTCTGCGAGGGATGCCGGACAGACAAGGAGGGGAGGGAGCCCCGGCCTGGTCCTCTTCCCCAGCAGCGAGGAGGAGGCTGCCCAAGGAGGTCACCAGCCCTCGCAGGTAGATGGGTCCTCCCCTCCTTGGTCTAATTCACACACACGGGACAGGATCCTTAGCTGCCTACAAAGGAGGGTGGTCCCACCGATTTATACATGGCCAAATGTGCTGGCATCTCCCCGAGAAATCTGGCCTGGGTTTATTAAAATACACACAAATGAACCCCCAAGCAACCACAAGCCCCCCAGACATTCCTAGTGTGCACTGACACAAATCAGCATGTGCAATGTGCTGGAATAACCATAAAATGTGAATATCCACCAAGACGCAGGGCCAAAGTGCTTTTACTGCTGCACAGTGACTATGCTGCAGAGCAGAGCTGTCTCTATGTATTTATAAAACAGATATTCCCTATTCCCCGCTCCATGCTCTCTGCTTGCCGACACATTATAACTGCCCTCTAGGACTTCTTCCACTCAAGGACTGAATCTCTGAACCACTCTGGAAGATTAAAAAGCACTCTTGGTTTTACAGAAATCACTTCCTCCTATTTAAACACATAATTAATTTCATGGCAGGCATTTCCCAGCATTTTTTTTCCCTTTTCAATCTATTTACAGTGCCTGCTGTCTGCAGTGCTTTCCAATACAGCAAGACCAGCTTGTTTAATCTGCTACCAGTTGTACATCAATTATTCTGCAAAAAGGCAACTTTCAGGAATGAATTATCAAGCTTATAGCTATTTTTAAACTCAAACAAGTAAAAAAAAAAAGAAAGAAGAAACTCTTTTTTTTTTTTTTAATAGAGCTGAAGAGGGAACATTTTTTTTGCCCCAGAAAATTATTATGATTTCACAGTATCTTATATTCCATAACTAGAAAAATCAAAGATCTTGGAAAGTTTTCCACAAACAGCTTTAAATGTCCAGAATAGGCTGGAGTAAAGGATTTTCACTGGATGAGAAGCAAGCAGATTGAGGTCCCCGCACCAGTGAGTAATGAGCTAAAATACCTGCATAAAATGATTTCCTCAGAAGACATTCAGAGATGTCTTCCCAGCTCAGATAGCCCCTGCACAGGTTTGGGGCTCACTCCTGCCGAGTTTGGAGCCCACTGGGCACTGGGTTGAATCAAGGTGTTGGGGAAACCACGATGTGCCTGGCCACAGGGGTGGGAGTGAGGGAAGGTCCTTCCCGAGCCCTTGCTGCCTTCCTCTGCCGCCTCCTCCTCCTCCTCGCAGCCTGGATCAAAAAAGACGTGCTTTAGCTCAGATCCTTTTTGCGGGGATTTGTGCATTTTAATAGATAAAAAAAAAAAAAAGAGTACTTTGCAGGGACAGATTTTGATTAGTTGAATCAGCTAATTGATGAAAATAAGGGTCAAAAAATATCACCAGGCAGGACACTCACTCCCTTAGAAATGTGTGAATGAAAAAATATATGCTTATATTGATTTATAGATCTTTCAGTGAGTTATAGCTAATGATACAATTCTCAAAAGTTCTAAGACTAAAATATTGCTGCTAAAATGCACATATATCTATAGGATACAGCAGGCAATGCCACAAGTGTAGCTTTACATTGCTGTATTGTATGATGTAGCTAAAACCTAAGGTAAAAAAACATTTTATGTGACTCTTTTCTATCAGTGATGTTAACATACGAATTTGAGATAATGATTTGGGACTGAGAGTTACAAATGTCAAAGGGACTCTATCTTAAGACTGTTTTCATTTCTCTTTAAGCTGATTTTTGGGCTTTGTATCTGTTAAAAAGTGTCTTGAGACTTTATTCTTGCTGTGAAGTTTGAGGAAAACCTGAGCAGTAGTTTATTTTTCATATAGATATATAGTGAGACTCATGTATATATATACACATATATAAATGTGGGTGGAAAAAGCACCATCAGCTTTGTAGTAATCAGTATGAAAGATGCTTTTGAGATTCACACCTGCAAACCTCAGTGCTCAGACATATTTTCACTTAAGACACCTAAATGCTTTTTGGTCTGTATCTTCCCTTCATACCAGATGTGACTGAACACATTTTCAGGACTATAAACTAGGAAAAAAGGAAAAAAAAAAAAAAAACACAATAGAAAAATAACCTTTCTATTTTTTTGAAAACCTGAGTGCTCACTACATTTACGCACTTATGTAATATTTACATTGTGAATAAACTGGGACCTGCACTCCTACTCTGTGAGACTCTCTCTCTGGGAAGTTTTTAAACCCTCCTGGACACAGTTGACCAGGAATTTTACTGCAATTTTCCCTATTTTTTCTTCTAAACAAAAATATTTACCAGTTCACCAAAGGGGAGCACTTTAACACGAGTCTGCCTGTAGCTGCAGAATGAAAGAGGAAGAAACGGTGTAAAGAAAACCCTGTTTTTTTCCCCTGGAAAATCTGGAATTTCTGGTGAAGTCCAGAGAGACCTGGACCCCCCATTGAAGCTGCTCATGGGCAGTAACCATCAGCTCCACAGCTGGGAAACTCATCTGCAAGACCTGGCCTGAGCCTGAGCCTCCCCGCTTGGACAACATCCAAACGAGGCCTTAATTTCCTCCGGCCAGAAGCCCAGCTGGGCCGGCACCGCGGGCCGCTGCGCACCCCGCGCTCAGCCCCGGCGTCCCCGGCCACCCAGAGCCACTGCGAAGCCGCAGCGCTCCCCTTGCGCTGAAGTTTCTCCCGTAAAAATACACTGGAAACAATGATCCTGGGGAAAATCGGCTGCTTCCAAAAGCTTGTTTGTGGTAATCATTTTAGATTTGTTTTTAATTAAAAATTGCCCTGCATAAGCAGTTTAGTTGTAAGAAAAAGAAACCTTTTATGTCCTTGTTGCTCCCATAGTGGGAATGACGGCGTCTGCACTCGTTGTGGGGGCTGCCCTGAGCTGTGAGGACACGCGGACACGCGGACACGCGGACACTAAAACACGTGGACACGAGGACGCACGGACCAGCCCCAGAGACCTTGGCAGCCCCCGGCCTCTCGCCCTGCTGCTCCCACAGCCACAGCGCAGCCCTGTGTGGTCTGTGTAGTAACAAATGAGAAGGTTTTACAGGGAACTATTCTGTTTCTTGTGACTTCCCCATCTGTGAGCACTGCCATCCCTTTTCCAGCTGAAAACCAGGAGTGATAAGAGACTTGTTTCTTTTCTCCCACATTTGCAAACTGTTTCTTCTGAAGCATCTCCCCAGGACTAGCGAATTGTAATTTAATCTCCACCTTTCACTGGCTAAATGCAATACAGTTTACCTATCTGATAGATTAGGAGAGCAATGCTCTGTGTGTAGCTCAGAGCCCCTAAGTCACAAACCATTTGTCTGTTCATTTAGAGGTGCAGGACGGAGATTCACTGCCTGTGCAGGAGCAGGCGGCACCTCGACTGGTCTGTTCTGTGTTCATCTCTCTATCTATGGGGCTTCTGATCTTAGGTGCTCCGTTTTTGCTCATGTGTCCTCATGAATTTAGCCCCCAGCCCATCTCTCATGTTCTCCTTCCCTTTAGCTCAGACGAAAAGCAGCTTTAATGAAGTTCAAGAGGCAGACATACATCAGAGGCAAACTTTCTGCACTTTCCAAAACAAAAACAACCCATGGTTAATGGCAGCAGCCCCGATTCTGCCCTGGGTGCACGGGGCAAGCAAGGAAAACACTCAACGCCAAGGGCCTCCATGTGGCTAGTAGCAATGAGAGATGCAACAGTCTACCCACAGTTCAGCAATTGCAGCCTCATGGTCCAAAAAGGCACGAGCAAATAGTCCTAAAGTGGCACAGAGGCGATGCTGAAGTTATTTAAGCGGCTTTAATTCTGCCTACTTGGGAATATGTAGCTAGGACATCATCTAATAACAGGATCTGGCTGTAAAATGCAGCGTGTCCTGAAAATGGGTTGCAAAGTAATGCTGTTTGTGAACCTATTAAAGGCAAACAGTTATTAGTAGCATTCTTTCCGCTGAGTACAACACAGTGTGGATTAGTTATATAGACAAGAGACTTCCCCAACCAGGGCAGCACAAGTTTTGTTATAAATTGCAATATGCTGCCATGCTGTATGAGTTGCATTAAATTATTTAACCTATCAGTTGCTCCTTTTTTTCCTTAGACAGAACTTTTTCTCATGTAAAATTATGAAAAACTCATCAACATGAAAGGGCAAACCATTCTGAATGTTAGTAAAATGTTAGTAAAAATTATTTATAAAAATAATTTGCCAGATATCTCTATACATTAACCTTTGCATCCATAGTCTGAAGGGTCTTCTGAAAGGCTTAAGAGTCTTTCAAGTTAGGAAAATACAATATATGAAGAGGGCTACCACTTTCCTACTCCAGATCACTTGAAGCAATTTTGCTTTCTCTAAAAGCAAGTTATTTTATACTGGACTAGAACAATCATGGAATGCATCAGTTCAATAGATAAGAGACAAAGGTTAGGATGGAATATTCTTAATTACTGATTTTTAGAATATATATGTATAGATAAGGCTAAATTTTGAAAGTTCACCCCCTCAAAATATCCCACATAATCTGGGATATGTATAACCACCCAAATTCCTAAAATGAAGTCACCTAAATGAAGGCAGGATGCTCAAAGGCCTCATAGAACAGCAAGGGCAGTGTTCACAGGGGGTTAGCAGATATAAACCATTCTAACTCCAACTTTACAAGCAGTGTCTTTTCCCAGATCCCATTGAGTGACTGCACAAACCATTTCCAGTGAAATGGCATTAACTGGATCAGAAAAAAATGAGAAAAAAAATAGAATAAATAGCAAAATACATAGTAAAGGGAATGAATAAAAAAGTATGAAGGCGATCACATTCCCATCCATCTCCAGTTGCTTCTCTTTGAACTTTGGGAAGTGTCCCAGTTTGTGCATAGAGCTCACCTGCAAGCTGGGACAGCACCGGAGTCAGGCTCAAGCAGCTGGGGAGCCTTGGCAGCAGAGCCTTTTGATATTAAAAATTAAGACTCTTTGCAGGAGGAAAACAAGGAGTCCCTTATACACACACAAGCTGTTCTTTTTGGGAGAGGTCGCTGATATTTGTTGGAAGTGATAAGCACCGTAAAGTTGTGCGTCCAGGGCTTCCTGCTGCATACTGGAGCAAAAATAGTTTTTTTACATTAATAACTGTAGCTAGGCAGTGCAAGGGCTAGCTTGGTGGTTTTTCTTCCTCTGAATGCTCATAAATTTGAGTTTGCTTTGAAAAACTAAATGGCACTTCAAAACACAGGAGATTTAAGAATAAGATTCCCATTAGCAGCTGTTAACAGGAATTATCTCTGTAAACCCCTTCTTACTAAGACAAGAATAAACTTACAATATTCAAAGACTCTAAGAGGGGAAAAAAAAAGAGAGAGAGAGAAAGAAATTAAAAAAGAAAACGTCTGTAGAATCAGGCCCTTCCCAGGTTAAACCTCGACACCAAGGTGAGGGGCAAGCTAGGAAGCGGTGCCCCTGGTGCAGCCGCCGCTGTCCCCAGGTGGGCCCTGCCAGCTGGAGCCGAGGTGGCACCACCATATAAAGTGGAGAAGCACGAGGTGGCATGATTCCTAGGACTGAGGCTCGAGGTGTCTTACCATCGCCCACGAGACTGCCAAATACCAGGGGAGCCATGGTAGGTGTGCGCTGCCAGCCTGCTGCTTGTCTGTGATAAAACGTGCTTGCTCTGGCTCATCTTGTGAAAGCAGCAAGCTGCTAGATTAGTTCAAGAAGCATCACGTAACTTTACCTATTTCCTTATTATCCTTATTTCTCTCTATGTCTGTCAAGCCTTGATGAACTCAGTGTGACTGTAGTCCCTAACTGACTGGAGAGTGTACCTGATGGTCTTCTCTGCCATGAGGATGGATGGCCAGAGACACAATGGAAAAATGATGGAGTTCAGAAGAGCATGGGAGGACCACATCTAAAAATATAGAGCATGATTAAAATAGGCACAAAATAAAATGCTTTGCAAAGGATTCTCTTCCTGACAATGAATTGCTGGGGTATTTTGTTGTTGCTGTTTATTTGCTTGCTTGCTTGTTTTTATTCAGATTAGCTGCTATTTCCCTGCCAGGAGAGAAGAAACGGATGAAGAAGTCAAAGTGGCCAGACGTAGTCTCAGAGCAGAGAAGCTGCCAGGTCAGGTCCTTCTCACTATGTCCATCCCACCCCAAGAGCAGACAGCCGGTCAACACGGGCTGTTACGGGATTCCTTGCACGAGGCGGGGTGCTGTGGTGTGCTGCATTAAGATTCCTTCTCAGCCCCAGTTGCTGCAGGCTCTCGAAAACATGGTAACATCTCCGTTAGCAATGACAGATTTACTGGAACAGGCTGGGAGAGCAGTAGCCCCCTGACCACTACCCCAGCCTGGCTCACGCAATGTAGAAGCAGCTGGGCAGCCTCCTCCTCTGCCCTCTTTACCCTGAATTGCTGCTGGCAAATCTTACAACACCGGAGTCTGGTTACAAAGCACAGTCTCTTTGAACATTGTTCATTTCTTGTCTCTGTGGTGCTGAGTTCCCCTGGATGTTTGCTTATGATGCAGAAAAGTATCTCTTTTTCCACTGTCTTGGAATTTGTGTCCTTCCCCTTTCTTTGACTATCCCTATACTCATGGGTAGGACAACTGTTGCCCCTGCCATACCTTCTCTGTGCTAATGGTTTTCAGCCTTTTCTACCTCATAATGTAAAGGAGGCATAAGGGAGAAAGCAAGACTGTGCTATCAGTAAGAGAGGAGAGAGAGGCAGGTATCATAAGGTTAATTTGAATATAATCAAGGACCTCCAAAATCCTTTAGAGAATCACAAGGGATGCATGGATGAGTCCTTCCAGACTACTTATTATTTTGTTTTCTTTTCGTGTCTCCTTTTATTTTTCTCATTTCTAAAGGAAACAACTCCAACCTTATCAATCTGTTTTGATAAGACAATTTTCTTCTGCTCCAGTCATGTTTGTCACCTTTTCCTGAACCCTTTTTAATTCTCCTGTTAGCTCTTTTAACAAAGATGGATGGAATAGTAGAAGCAGTTCTCCAGCAGCACAACTTGCAAGCTGCAGAAAAACATGTCAAGGCTAAGGGGAACTCTGAAGCAACTCTCGTGACATCAGTGGATTTACCTCAAGAATGAATGTACTCCCCTTCAATTAACTTTCCAGACAAATTCAGCTTCTTTTGGATTGTTCAGTCTGTGAAGAATAACTGTTGCTGAAATTGGGGCATCCATAGTGGGTGAAACTGAAATAATACCAAACATATTTCAGCTGGAAGTGTGTGTATGTACAAGCTGTGTTGGACAATTTAGTAAAATCACGACTAAACTCATCTGGGCATGTTTGCAGCACCTGATCAAAGAATTGATCTGGCCATCTCAGACTCCTGTTGTAATTGCTCCCAAATGAAGTGACAAGAAACCTAGTACCAAATAACTGGGGGCTTGTCTTTTGTCCTCATAGATTGTATCATAGGTTGCTGTCAAACAGATTTTGGATCTTCTTGTTCTGTCTATATAAAGAACTTTTATTTCACTAAATTCTTCATTTCACTGCATCAGTCAACACCATAAATTAACAGTATACTACTCAGGATATGCTGCTTTTCACTTTCTTTTTAATTCCCTTATTTTTGTATTATTCACAAGAATAAATAAAAGACCTTGATTTTCTGTAACATGTATTATTTTGTGCCTCTGCCACTCCATATCCAATCTATTCATGCACTTACTTTTTTATCCTCTTTCTGAATCAAACAGCTGTGGTCCCTCCATCTCTCTTTATACAGAAGTATTTCCAGGCTTTTAGATGATGTCTGATGATGTGGCAAGATTTCCCTTTGTCCAGCTACTTCCTACATAAAGGAAACCTGGGACAATTCAACCTACCTCCAATCAAGTATAACAACGACTTATCTTTGTGTAAATTCTTGGGCTTTATTGACTTTCAATCAGGCGTATCAATTTGAACCAGTATCTTGAACTGTCCATCCTATCTACCACCTTGTAGCCCTTGCAATGTTTCATTTAAGCCCATGGCAGCTGACAGTAACTATTGTAGCCCTGTTCCGATCCTGGGATGCTTTTTGATCCATCTGTTTAGGAACATTGTAGAAAGTAAGTAAGAAGAGTCAGGTGAAGTTTGCTGAGCAGAGCTGCAGGGCAGGACAGTGGTGGGATAACTCTTCAGCAGTCTGACTCAAGGCAGCACCTTCAGGACTAAGGCCTGCAAGAGCCTCAGGCAGATATTTTGTTTCCTGGTGCTTATTATTGGGATGTATCATATAATATGGTAATATTCATTCTGAAGACATCTACAGAGTCAATATTGATATGAATACCTATCAAAAGGCAGAATAGCCAGCTAGCGATACATGTTATTGATGAGCTCCAAGAGGGTTCCACAATCTTGAGTTTCTTCATTAAGAACCACACAAAAAGATCAGAGTGACCCAGACTCATGGGTTTTCCTCCCTCCTGCAGACTGCCCATCTTCCTAACTACAGGATCAGACTTCCCAGCAAGCACTAACTCCTTCTCCTGCCTCCGTCACCCTCTGCGGAGCCACCATCTCCCTTCCTGACCATGGGGCTGGGGTGGGCTGGACCCTGGCTTGCTGCTCAGAGGGCCGTGCTCCTTCCCAGCCAGGGCAGAAAGCAAGGGCTGCTCTGAAACCACCCGCCGGCTGCCAGCTGGACAAGGCTGAATAAGATTGCGCCAAGAATATCTGTAAGATCTGCAGCCATACGGAAAGAAAGGGACATTCATGAATTCTCACTTCAAATCCTATTCCGTGAAAAAGAAATATGTCCCCTTGAAATTTTTTCAGTACTTGCAAACCCGCCAAGTTTTTCTTCTCTTTTTATCATATAAATAGGAGCATTTAGTGAGAAAACAAGGACATTATTTTAACTCTATCAAAATACATTTAATAGAGCTTTTAGGAGAAAAAGAATTGAAAAGATTCACTGCTTTTAGAGAATGGTTAAAACTGTTCTTTCATTACAGCAAGACACAGAAGGAATGGTTTTGATCCTTCAATATTATGAGAGCAAAGGCAGTTAATACCTGCTTCTAGAGTAGCAGTATTAGCTTTTGTATGGAATTCCTCAAATGAATTCTAAGGCCATTAGAGACGGTTGTAAAACTCCACTGCCATTTACCCAACCTGATTTTCCCCATTAGAAGATAAGTGCACAGAAAGCTTTAGATGTCATAACAGTGAGCAGTTCTGAACCTCTGGCACTTCTGTCCAGCTTCACCCCAGTAACTTTAGGAACCTCTGCTGGGAATATAATGTTGCTCATCTTGAAAACCAAAGGAAAACTCTAGAGAATGACTCGGTCTGACTGCTATAGAGGATAAGCCCAAGATCTTGGCACCCAATGAAAAGCACAGTCCTGAGTTATGCACTTAGGAATGAATACATGGAGACATCTACATGCCTTTGAATGGGGTCAGAAATGCCACCAGAAGGAATCGGGAACCTCCCTGGTAACCAGCACTCAGGGGCTGGGGCGTGAAAGCCTCTTCTTCCTGAGACTCGAGCAGCCATTGATGTTGCCTTTTTGCTTTTCTTGCTGCCTAGCAGCAAGAGGGACACCCATCCAGGTCTGTGAGCCCTTGACTCCACCCTCTCCTCTGCCCAGGGCAATTTTAAACGTGATCTTCATAAGGTCATCAGAATATAACTTTGTGGAGCTCTCTCAGGTTTTCCTGATAAAATTATTCCAGGTTTTATGAAATAATTAAATGTCTGTTGGGCTACCAAGCCAGAAAATTACTCTGTAATCTATTCACTTGGACTAGGAGTGGTGGACAACTACATGCCAGTTTCTGCTCCCATGACCATACAGGTACATGATACGAAACATTAACCAGAGATGAAATTGGAACTTACATTTAATTCACAAAATAGTCGTGCTTAGGGGAGATCTGAGAATGTCTGGTTACTCACAGCAATGACTTGCTGTTGGTCATGTTCACAACATATCATTCAAGAAATTAAAGACTTCCTGGTAGAAGCATAGGTAACTAGACACTTAAGAGTTTGCCAGGGACAGATAGCAGCAGAGACTAGATTTTAGGTATTTAGATAATGGTCTAAGATGCCGGTATGCATGTAGGATATGCAAGAGAAATTGCTGCTTCCATCTCTCCCTACAACATAAATGGGGGACTTCTTAGACTGCGAAGACTCATTTAATCTTTTTCCTCCTTGAACATTCAAATGGAGGCATATGTGTAGACCATTGCCATTAGTAATATTGAATTACAAAAATACCTATGTTGTTTTGGAATGACTATAGACATGACTTGGCCTACTATCTACATACTACTCATCACCGAGTACAGGCGTAGCAAGTTTGCCGAGTAAAATAAATAAAAAAGGCTTTGCCTAGTGGCCTGAGAAATAGTGAACAGACCCATTTAAAAAATATAAATATACTACTAGGAGACAAAAATGTGCCATCTGTGAGGTTATTAATTAAGGTTGTGTGTGAGACAAAATAATATAAGGACCACCACTGAAGGGAATGGAAAATTATGTATTTTAAGCAGAGAGACAACCTTAAATCAATAAAACATCAACATAAAACAGTGAAAAAAAACTGCAGAATAATAAAAAAAAAGAATACAGGAAACAAAGAAAAAATATAGAAATGGAAAAGTGTCATCAAGGTCATCAACTGAAAAAAAAAGTAGTCACTGAAATGCATGTTCATGCATTTGTTCAATAGAAATGAGCAGTATTCTCCTCCTGTACAGTTATTTTCCTAATTTCAGAGCACTATAAAATGTTTTTGCAGAATATAAACTTTATTTTGTAAAGCTCTCATGGAAACTACATAAACATACATACGTAATACTCTTATAAGCATGTTTTCTATTAAAATAACTCTTTCCTTAGCAGTGCAGTAAAAATGAAGATGATGTGGCTTTCAATAATAAAGAGGAGAATCGGGTTCAGGGTAATGAGAACATTTGTCTGATTAACCTCCTCCATAGTCAATGACTTGTAATGGTCCCTCAGTCATCCATGCCTAAGTAGTGTTGCCAAACGAATTCAACCCATGCCCAAACACGTATTTATAGAAGCAATCATAGGACACTAAATAAAATCTGGAATCACCTGCTAGTCAGTGATTATCAGGAAAGCCATGCTTAGAGCGTTCAGACGCTTAAAGATGCGCCTTGCATGACCAAATTGTTGAAGCTCACATTCTTACTAGTATTAAATACCAAGGTAAAAATTGAATTACATCAGGAAAAAAGGTCACAAGCAATAGAAAATCCCCTAAAATTTTGACTGGTTAACGGAAATGATCCAGCATAGTAGTGACTGAAAGATAATAGTGCTTAGCAATTGCCAAATAACGTTCCTGCATGTAAAATTGTTGGTCTTAATCCAGTTAGCAGTGAGAATGTGGCTGCATTATTAAAACCTGTTGTGCTCTGGGCTGAGGGAAGAGGGGCTGGAGTTTGAGAAGCCAAAGTGAGGAGGTGGGACAGACTACATTTGCTCTGTTAAAGCTGCGGTTAAATTGTCTTTCCACTGCCTTTCTCCTCTCTGTTGTAAAGATAAATACAGGCTTTTGTTTTCCGAAGCTACCAAGTAAATATCTGGAATGCCATTAACTCTTCTTTAAAAAACAAAACAAAACAAAACCAGTGCATGCAGGTGGAACCCAGATGTTGGTCTATAGTCTTGCCATTACTCAATGGGATCATTGTTGGAGAAGACATGTGAGATCACTGGGGATTTTTTTTTGCCATGCTTGAGGGCATAAATCAGGCATTAACTGCCAGAAGCTAAGAAAGATGACTCCTGTGGGTGGGTTGCTACATAATATTTTTCATAGGATTTGTTTAGTATTTCTTTGAAACACATGAAACATATGACCACTGCGAGAAGTGGTAATGAACTCATTACATCAGCAATCTGTTAAAATATGGCAATTCTTCTGTTGCTGTAATATTCAATATAGATAGGACAACTCACCACCAATAATTCATTAAATAACTGGTCATTTTCTTCCCTTATGATCTACCATAGATGAAAGTTGAAACTTTCAAATATGGCTACTATTCCAAATTATTTGTGATTTCCTCCACAAAACAAACTCACAAAGTTTAGTCTGTCCATTAAGACCAAGAATTCAAGAATGAGCACTGTATTAGTAGGCTATATCACAGAATCTCAGAATCACAGAATGGTTAGGGTTGGAAGGGAAGAGATCATTTAGGCCAACCCTAAGCTGAAGCACTGACACCTAGAGCATGTGGCACAGGGTGGCATCCAGGCAGGTTTGGGAGATCTCCAGAGAAGGAGACTCCACAACCTCTCTGGGCAGCCTGCTCCAGGGCTCTGTCACCCTCACAGGAAAGAAGTTCTTCCTCACATGGAGATGGAACTTCCTGTGCTTCAACTTGTACCCATTGCCGCTTGTCCTATCACTGGCCACCACCAAGAAGAGTTTGGCCCCATCCTCTCTATCTTCACCCCTCAGGTATTTATATATATTGATCAGTCTTCTCTTCTCCAGGCTAAGCAGGCCCACCTCACTTTCCTCATACAATAGATGCTCCAGTCCCTTAATCATCTTTGTCACTCTACGCTGGACCCTCTCTAGAAGCTCCACGTCCCTCTTGTGCTGGGGAGCCCAGAAATGCACCCAATACTCACCCTCAGAGCTGAGCAGAGGGGCAGGATTCCCTCCCTCGACCTGCTGGCAACACTCCTCCTGATGCAGACCAGGATCCCACCGGCCTTCTTGGCCACCGGCACATTGCTGCCTCATGGTTAACTTGTTATCAACCAGGACTCCCAAATCCCTCTCCAAAGAGCTGCTTTCCAGTAGAACAACGCCTAATCTGTACTGGTATGTGGGGTTATTCCTCCCCATGTGCAGGACACTGCATTTGTCCTTGTTGAACCTCATGAGGTTCCTCTCTGCCCAATTCTCTAACCTGTCTAGGTCTGAATGGCAGGGCAGCTCTCTGGAGTGTCGGTCACTCCACCCAGTTTGGTATCGTCCACAAACTCGCTCAGGGTGCACTCTGTCCCCTTGTCCAAGTCACTGATGTTGTTTCAGGCTCCAGACAGGTTCATATCTGCAAATAAACTTCAAAGTACAAATTGAAAATTGAATAAATTGAAAAGTGGAACATAAATCATGCCTTTTGTGCATACCTGTGATACAAAATGGTTAAAAAAATCAAATTCTTATAAAATGAAATCATAGTAAGTGTTCAATTCCAAATGCTTTATATTCAGCCCTGAAAGACTTCTTGTCCAAATACTGTTCTAATTTTGCTTTTCTGCGAGCAAAGTCAATGGGCAGACCCTGCCTCCCACTTCCCCAAGGCCTGGTTCTCCAAAAGCAGCGTCTGCTCTTCAGCATCAGGGACACACACACGTCATCTACAGCCCACCTGGTTCCACCAGCACTACCAAGGGATGCTTTCGACCTGCAACATGTTTCTTCAGCACTACTTTCTTAATTATATTTTGCTAATTATGCTATTGACCTTCCTCTGAGGAAGTTCCTCTCTTGTGAGAACAGTATTAACTCAATTAATTTAAAAATGGAAAGTGCTTATTTTTTTATTCATGGAACAGAGAACATTCTAAAAATGGCATAGAAAGGAGCACTGTCAGAGTATAAATATACGTGCAGCATATATTCAGCCCTTTCTGTCTAATGGAAATTATTCTCATTACTGAAAGTATAGATTTGTGAGAAGGAATGGGTGAACTCTCCCTTCCCCACAATAATCAGGGAAGAATTTTTGCCTAATGTGGGTCATTGGTTCACTTAATCTAATCTGTTGCAAGCAGAATATTACTCTTCTTTTATTATATACACACACACACAAAAAAAAAAAAAAACAATTTGCTCAATATAAACAAAATACAGGACAAACTGCTAGGAGGCTGGTAAAGCATAAATTCTGGTAAGTTAAAAGGAAAACCCTAGGAGGAAGGTCAGAAAAGCTTTTTGAGAGACAACTGGCTAAAGGCATGAGAGCTGGCAAAGGGCAGCCAAACCTTCCTCCAACTCATCGGCAGCAGGATGCTTGCCAGGTAATTGGCAAGGCCTACAGGCCCGTCAGAAGGAGAAAAAGCTAAAGAGATTTAGGATTCATTAAGGAGGGTGTCAGGGAGATTCCCATTTCATGGGCTTTCCTGCTGAGATGTCTTGAATTTAGTAGCAGATTTAGGACAGATCAATAAAAGAGGCAGTTATGAATTGGCAGGACCATATAATATTTTCCCAAGGTTGTCAAACCTGTAGCAGCCTACTCACCACTGAAAGAGGCGCTAAGGGAAAGAAGAGGTAAGTGTGAGCCCAGTTTGGAGAAGAAAATAAGAGAGGGTGCAGAGACCCACAAACAAGCAATTCTGACTTTGTTCCAGATAAACTGGCAAATTTGTAATAAATCATAGAACTAAGACACATATAGTTAAGTGTGATACAACGGGAAAACATTACTATGGCTTCTGTAGGGAGAACATCTTGCCTCGTAAATCCATTATACTGCTTTGAAGGAGTCAGTGAGTATATAGATAGCGGTGATGCTGCGTACTTCTGGGTTTTGACAAGGTCTCTCCCTAATGGTTTTTAAATAAATACAGCTCTCACAAGCAGTCAAAAAGAAAGGGTAGAAACAAAAAATCATTTTTTTAAATAAAAGGGCAATTTACAGTGGAGTCCCACCAGCAGCTGCATGGGGCCACATGCTCTATTTCCCCATAAATCACCTGGAGAAGAGTGAGGCACAGCGAGGCAGAGTTCATTGATGATACAAAATAGTTTAGGGCATCTTAAGCAGGGGCTGATTGCAAAGTGTCACCAAAACATATCTCAGTGCAGCTCGTGGGACTTGCCTTACCTAACTGCGGACATCTACAGCCCAGCTGCTGGAGAAACCGAGAGCCACTGGAGGCTCCTTCTGGACTCAGTGGAGAGAAACAGGCACTTTTAAGGCTGATTCCTCTGATCTGTTTCAGATAATCTACATTAGAACTTGATGAATCACAGTCCTAGAAATGCCGTTTTCTCCCCACTGACTATAAAGGGAGCACACAGTGACTAGCTCGGATGCTGTTTATCTACATTTAGGCTGATGAACCTGCACTGAGTATGTAGGCAGTAAAATAGAAAATGAAATTCAGTGTCAATAAATGTAAAGTAATGAATATAGAGGGAAACAACCTTAACTATCCATATATAGTTTAATGGATTTTAAATTGGCTGTTACCATTCAGAAAAGAGAACTAAGATGCTTTGCTGATA
Source organism: Tinamus guttatus (assembly GCF_059628265.1). Classification (NCBI taxonomy): domain Eukaryota; kingdom Metazoa; phylum Chordata; class Aves; order Tinamiformes; family Tinamidae; genus Tinamus; species Tinamus guttatus. The sequence continues at coordinate 2,517,791 of NW_028288902.1, read as the reverse complement.
GGTCTGTGGAAACCCTGTTCACTGTTCAGCGTCAGTTAGAAAGACTCATGGCTTGGTCAAATTACTAGTAAAGTGATTAAAAATAAACAAACATAAATGAAATGATGCCATTGTATAGATGGTGCTGAATCACCTTCTCTCTTAGAGAGGACCGATGTGTCTTATCGTTTCAAAAAATATGAGAGAAAAGATAAAGGTGTAGGAGAAGGATAAGGGGCCAAAGTCTGGAACACCTTCTGAAAGGGGAAAGATCAAGTTGCCTGGGCACACTAATGTGGAAAAGAGGGGTCTGTCACTTTAGCAAGATGGCCAAGAGTTGCTGCTAGTCTGAAGCCAGCGAGGGATCTCCCAGGGCTTCACTTAACTGGCAGCATTTAAAAGCCTCCTATTAATACCCAATGAGAGACAAAATTGTGACAGGCAGGAAACACTGAAACGCTGCCGTGTAAAGCAGGTAAGCTGAGAGATTCATCAGAATTATGATTTTTCTGAGCAAGTGACCTCAGAAAAGAACATTCAAGACTGAACTATATATACTTCGTATATAATACGCACTATATAACTATATAATACTTTAAATTGTCTGACTACAGGCTTTCAGGAAAATGGCTAGCTTGCTGATCAAAGATCTACTCTTAAGAGCTGTCAAACTGCAAATCCAACAATGTGCGACAGAAAATCGTGAATTTGCAGTTTCTATCTTGGAGAATTTCCAAACCCGGAGATAGGACCATGAGAAATGGCAGAAGAAAAATGTAAAGAACTGGAGACCTTCTTGCATGTCCTTCACAATGGATACATAACAGCTCAGTGCGGGGCGAAAAAAGGGTTTGTCCTGGTTTTGCAACATTATTCACTGTTTAGAATGAAAACTGTATTCCACGCTGCTTGGAAAAAGAAAAAAATAAAAGAACTGACCCTGTAATCAACAGTCCTGCCCTGATTTGGGGTAAAATAGTGCATTTCAACCACAGCTCAACAGATTTTGCAGAAAGACAGAGGCTGCCGTCTGTCCTGCTGGGAGGATGCACAGGCTCCGTGTTCCTCATGGAGCCCCGTGCACACGTTGGCCTTCACGGGGACACAGGGCACATGGGGGCAGCGTCATCCCCAGGTCCCAGCACCGCCACAGATGGCATTGAAATGTGCTGGCATGTGGAGAGGAATTCACCTGGTTCCTCTGTGGGGACATAAAGCGAGATGTCTCAGCATCTGGTTTTTGGTCTCTCCCTTGTTCAAAAGACATGCCGGAAGATCTAAGCCGTTGTTTCACAGCTTATTTAATAAAATATTGATTTTTTTCTTCATACTTTAGGAAATAAGCTCTTGAAGACCTTTGATGAAATGCTGTTATTTTTGCAAACTCTTTTCAAGGTCTATCTGAAATTCTAAATCCTAAATGGAATATTTCCTATTAAATTACACCTACATCTCCTGTAAGTCTTATAAAGTATGTCCACCAAGATGGCCAGTGGAAGAGAACACCACAGCTTTTCCTATTTCTCCAGAGGCAGAAATATCTCTCCTATTCTCACCTAGAATTACATATGAAAAAAATGGCCGGGTGGTTTTTGAGGGGACCTTCATACACACACACAAGAGACAGAAGAGTGAAGAAATAAAATTACTAATAGCTGCTTGCTAGCTAAAACCAAATAAAGTTGGAACTTAATGTTGTGTATGTCTCGAAGAACAAAAAAAATGTAACACATGCAATTAGGAAAATACAAAGTAAGTATAATTAGATAGTTTATGCAAGGAATGTGTACATTACTTGCCTCTGGCTAATGATTTATAAACAATACTAGGGATGAAGATGTACAAACTAAGCCATACAATTTACATACATTTGATTGATTTACCTCTAAAATGAACATTTTGAAAACAGAAATCATTTATATTTTTGAAGCACAAAAAATAAGATAATCTGTGAGATTTTGAAACAGAAAATAAATAAAAATCCTTAGTTATAAATATAGAAGAAACATATAGAAGAAATATGTATTTATAGAGAAAAAGTTTCAAAATACACATGGTATTCCTATAAACATTCATTATATTGTAGTTAAAATAGAATCATACTAAAAACTAAGAGCAAAATGTGTTCATGATCCACAGGAATTGTAACTACAGACCAATTACTTCTGAAATAAAATATTGAACTACTGGCATCTGAAATACTTGCCATGAAAAGTGCATTTTAAATGCGCATGTAAAAATTCATTTACTGTTAACTTTGTAATATAATGTTTCACATAAAAAAAACTTAAATCTTTTTCCCCAGAATTTCTAATTTTTTCCATGTGAATCCCCTTGAAAAAAAAAAAAAGAGGTAGAATTTTTTTTTTCCTAAAAATTTCTGGATTCTTTACTAGCTTTAGGCAAAGTGTTGAACAGACTACATTACTGAAGATATGCTGAAGCAATATCTTCAGTTCAGTCACTGAAAAGCATATGGCTGTGTCATGCTTTAATGAATTTTGACACTTCTATCACTTGAGCAAAAATAAATAGAAGCTTGGCCAGAAGAGCTTATGATCTCCATTCACCTTTAAACTTTGTTTAAAGTTGAGATAAACTAAAGAATTTGGTGCACATTTTAATCGTTTTAACGTGTGCTCCACACACCAATGCCAGCTTAAATGAGAGGAAATATTTTCCAAATATTTCCTTACACAAATCTTACACAGATTGCCTGCCTGCATAGTTTCAGTCGGCTCTGTAACAGATTATGCCAGAGAAAGTCATAGGTAAATGGCACTACTATCATCTCCTTTATGTTATCTGCACTGGCAAAACTAATCCTTTATGTTCTTTAACTTTGCATGTATCAAGGCCTGCAGATAATAGCAGAGAAATCTGGTGAGATAAGAGAAGAAAGTCTAGCACTTTGTGGTACTAAATAAAACTGAAACAAATGTGCTAAATAGTTAAAGCAAAGGAAACTGAAAAGTCTCCAAAATATTGACACTACTGCCAGAGAAAATACTCATCAGCTTTGAAAAGTACCTTCGGGCTATTCCTTTTACCATGGCCTGAAAATAATTAGAAAGAAAAGCTATACATATACATGGTATTAAAGCAACTGAGCTGCTAGAAGGCAGAAGGCTTTACTCATGGCAGAGAAAAGATGGGTTTACTAAGTTACTTTGAAAAAGTTTAAACTTTAATGCGTGATTTATTTAAAATGAAAATTCAGACTGCATCTGGGCAAGTTCCCCATCAGTTCTCTCACTTCACAAACTGCAGATGCTTATCCAGCAGCCAAGGTTTCTGCTCAAATTCACAACTGAAAAAGAAGTTCATTTGATATAAAATGTGATGGTTCTTCCAAAACTTAGATTAAAGCCATACTTTACCAAGAAAGGAAGCAACAGTCCTTTGCTTGTTTGTTTTTCTGTTTAGCCTTTCTGTTTTAATATTCACTGGAAATACTGACCACCACAAGGAAAAGAAAAGACATGACTGTCCCAGCTGTATTTAAAATAATGTTTTTGGTTGGTGGATTTGTGATTTTGTGTTTGTGGGAGAGAGAAGGAGAGGCGGGGAAGCAGCTCATTTTGCATATATGTGAACCAAGTGATCAGAGTTACTCCTTAAGCAAGCTCTAAATACTAGTGGCCCTGCTTTTCTAGCCTGTGGGGATGTACAAGCAGAGCTAACTTCCCTTTCATCATCCCTGCACTGCCTGTCTGCCCCAGACTTTCTTTTTCTCCTCCAGAGGAGGGAATTCCTGAGCTGCAGGGGTGACCTCCACAGGGCTGTCACCTTGACTTGCGGCACAGAGGGTCCTCTGGATACTTAAAGATGATCTTGGTGAAAGCCAGTCCTGACACTTCCCCCAGCCCCATTCCAAATGCAACATCAGAGTCCCTCCTGTCTTTACAGCTGATGAAATGTAGCTGTTGCAAAATGCTAGCTACCCACATTTAGCAAACGGAGATAATAACATAAAAATTAAATGATGCTTGCTAAAGAAACCTATTTTCCAAAACACAGACTTTGGCGGGAGGCTGTATTTTGCTTAAGAGTGTGCCAAATTTGTGGACTGTCTTGTAAACAGTTTTCAAACCCTCATTTGTCGGGGAGACACATGGGAAAGGGATAAGAGACAGATGGACATATGAAATGTATCCTGAGGGAACTTCAGAGGGAAGAAAAAGCCAGAGAGTTGCTTTGAGGGTGGATTGTGAGAACCATGCAAGGTGAAAAGAAGAAAAATAAGGAATTATTATTTATCGTTTCTCATTACACAGGAACTGGTGGACAGCAAATGACATTAGTAGGCTGTATGTTTAAAATAACACAAAGGAAATATGCTACCCACCTAGCATGTAGTTCAATTGTATAATTCATTGTTAGAGGATGCCAAAGTTACAAATTAACTCCAAAAGAAGTTAGATGTGTTCGCAAAGGATCGGATCATCAGGATATTTTAGCACAATGGTCTAGGCACAAGCCGAAGCCATCAGTCCAAAACCACTAACTGCCGGAAGATGAGATGGTGCTGGAGGTACCAGATGGTATTCCAGAAAGAACATCCTTAACCTGCCTTCTTTATAATGTTTGAATCCTCTGTATCCCGTATTCATCACTGTAAAATTTGGCATTATGTGACAGGGCCTTAGTTGGATCTAATTTGCTTGTTCTTACAATCTAGCATACAACAAACATAACTTAACAGGTTATTTCTGACCTCCCCATAGCTGTAAATCTCATGCGAAATGCTAGCGTTTAAAGTGGTCAGTTCTTCTACTCCATTCCTTCCACCCTGGTTTTTTTGAAGAAACTGAAAGATTTATTCTTTCTTTCTTTCCCATATATATGTAGAATAGGCTTGTGGTCAAACTCAGAGATGGCTTGAAATACAGAAAATGATTTCTTGAATGCTACCTTGTAAACCATCCTCATATTTTATCACTTCAATCTCTGTTTGTAATGTTTTGCCGTGCAGTGAGGGATTTAGCTTCTTGAATCAGGCACTGGATGGGCCAGTCACAGTGGTGCTTTCCAGGATCTGCTGTTTTCTAACAAGGAGGAACCAGCTAGGGATGTCAAAGGCAGCCTTCTCCTTGGCGCTCATGCAATAGGGATTCAAAATCTGGAATGCAGTGAGGAAGAAACACAGCAAAGCACAGACCCTGGGCTCCAGGTGAGCAGACTGGGGCTTATTCAGGGTTTAATTGGTAGATGCGATCCTGTGGGGAAGCTCTGAAAGGGCAAAGTTGCTCAGGAAACGTGGCAAGCCTTTAAGGACAGCATCCTCTAACACAAGTGTGGTCCATCTTAATATCTTGGGGGTCCCCGGGAGTTGGGGAAAGTCAAAAGGTTGCAGCCAACAAGAAAGCAAAAAGGTCAACTCCAGGGAACTCCAGACTTGTCAGTTCATCCCTTAGGAAATTATGGAGCAAGTCCTCCTGGAGCACATTTCTGGAAACACAAAGGAAAAAAAGGATGATTTGGAACAGTCAGCAGAGATTTACCAAAGGGTAAATCATACCTGGCTGTGCCTTTTATAATTTGTGGGTGAGGAGAAGTTGGTGAGTGCCATTTACCTTGACTTTCAAATTAGGACATTACGCTCTGGATGCATGTATAACGACATGAAAAAAAAAAAAAAAAAAAAAGATTGTGCAGTCAAGCTTGGAGAACAGTGGTTGGTGGGTTGTACCTGGTAACAAGTGTCCTGTTTAATATCTTTATCAATGATCTGGAGAAGGTGATGAAAGGCATTCTCATCAAGTTTCTGATGAAACCGAATTGAAGGGACTGGTTGATAAATGGATTTGCAGGTTTGCCATCCAGGCATGAGGAATGGGCCAACAGGATCATTGTGAAACTTATGGAGAAAAGGACCACACTGGCCAGGGAAAGAAGAGCCCCTGCCCTGGGGACAGATGTCTGGGGAGCAGCTCTGTGCAGAAGGCCCTGGAGGCCCTGAGAGCAGCGAGCTGAGCACAGTTCAGCAGCCTGCTCTGGCCGTGAGGAATTAGCAGAAGCATAGCCGGGAGACCATGGGATGTGATTATCCCCCAGTTCTGAGCACTTGCTGGACCACATCTAGCTATTACGGCCCCTTTTGGGCCCCCTCCTGTACAAGAAAGACATGGATAAGCTGGAGCAAGCTCAGCAAAGGGTCACCAAGCCAGGTAAGTGTAGCAAAATACTCTTTTTCCCCATGAGAACTGCCAGGCAGTGGAGCAGGTTGCCCAGAGAGGTTGCACAGTCTCTATTTTTGCAAGTTTCCAAGACCCAACAAAAGTCCTGAGCAAGGTGGCCTGACCTCGAGAAGGAGGTGGCACCAGAAACCTCCTGGGATCCATTCTGAACTCTCCTGTGATTATATGAAACTTTGAGCTGCCAATATTAGGGACACTACCACCTTTCCCTCAGGTATTGTTGCTTTTATTCTGTCTATGCTCCACTCTCCCACGTGCAACATGAACAAGAGTTTTGTCCCCAGATAACCTGGAGCTGTGATTTGTAGAGCTGTGACCTTCCCTATTGCAGCCCTGCAGTTCAGCATTTTTGCACAATGCCAGCTATGGTTTGGCAGAGCTTCCCAGTTTAGTGACATTAAAGTAGTTTCCTGATTGCCAGAAAGATGAGACTTACTAAGAACAGCCAGGCTTTAGAGAAATATCAACAAAAAACTATCTTCAAAGTGAAGCATGGTGGAAAATCAGTAACAAATGTCATGTTAACAAATAAATTTAGCTATGAGCTTTGCTTGGATGTGACTCTCCTTGGGCCTGGGGAGGGTGGGAAGGAAGATCATTGCAAGATGTTTTAATAAATTGTCTTGAAATTAATAGATTGCTGCTGTGGAATTTGATCCCATTGTCTTGGTATTCATGGGGTCTCATACATCAGGAAAAGCTACTGTACATTTTTCCATAGAAAATCTGAACTTACTTAGACTAGTGTATAAAGACAATCCCAACCCTGCTCAGTTATAAACATCTTTCATTTTAGAAGAGAGACTTAAGATGCTTCTTGTTACCCATGATTTACAGTACCTGCTTCACACTGAATGTGGTTCATCCTTACCCGGCACATTGCACAAAACCTGTAGGAGACTCATGGACAGCTTGGACTGTGGTGCAAGTTTCCAAAATGAGATCCAGACTTGCAAGAGGATCGTTTTACAGACATGAATTTACCCACAGTGTTCCCTTCACCTTTTCCCTTGGCTGTTTTGCTGGGACCAAATGGTGCTTTTCAGTTTATTTATTTGTTTATTTATCAGTTTGTTTATTTTTTCATTGTCAAATGGCTAGCCGTGACTTCTGGCAATATACCTACAGTTTGCAGGATTTCCAGGTGGTCTCTCATCCAAGTGCTAGACAGGATCTACGCTGCTGGTATCTTACAAATGCCCGCATATGATAACTTTGTGCTAGAAACCACAAAGAAGTTTTAATTATGGTACTTGGTTCGGACTTTCTTTACGGTAACTGCAGGAAAAAGTAAGCTTTTTAGGGAGAAATTCTAGTCCAACTGAAGTCATTAAGCATTATTTTACTGGTGATTGTAGGGGAAATTCTGTAATGCTTCCTTTGCCGCATCCCAGGATAGATTTTGAGTGCCACTAAGACCAGTATTATTATCTTTTCTGTATGAGATTTCTAAATACATAAAACTCATAATTTTTGTATTTTTTCCTTTTTTAAATTTATTCTTAATGCAATAACATGGGGCTATGGTATTTTGGACACCAATCCAATTTGCTATTGAATAAAACTCAGCACCACTTATTTTTTTTAAAAGATAGCAGCTTGTTCATGGATTTTTTTGTGCTCCTAATATTAAAGTGTTTGTAACCTCTCATTTCAGTTTTTCATAGCAGTATGAAAACAACTTTAGAAGTGTTGTAGGCATCAGCCAAGAAGTACCCAAGGGGTGCAATTATCACTTACCATATTAAAACAAAAGAGAAAGTGTTGTAGCATAAGTATCTTGAGATCAACAAGGATTCCAGAGGATTAATTGCTTTATTTTTTTTCCCTACTAAATAATGTGAGCTTATCTTTCTATGCAGTTTCTATTCTTTCTTTTGGGGGCATGACTAGCAATAGGAGATATTGTGGACCTAGAGTGATGTTAAATGCTGGATGATGCAAGATATCTGCCATTAACAAACAGCTTCTAATAAAACCAGATAATATGTCCAGTAGTGAAGAGGCACATCATGGCAGGCACTGTTCTTGCAATCCGTAATTCTAGTCCTACATGAGTGCCTACATCATTGCTCTGATTAAAACAGGTAATCAGAGTGTTTGGATGGGTAAATGCACAGTGAACCTCAGTTTGAATCTTCTCTACTTCCCACAATTTGAAAGTGCAATGAAACTACAGAAAACACATACACGGAAAAGAAATAAAAGATACCCAGTGAGTTAGGCTAGACAGGACAAACTCAGTTTCAGCAGTCTGCCAAAGAGAAGGCTCAGGGGAGACAAGATCAGAGAATATAAATGCTTTCAAAGGAAGAGGATTATTTGCATTACCAGAAAATGACAAAACAAAAAAAGTGCCGTCAAGCTCAGGAACACAAAGTGCAGTGATTAAGCACTGAACGAGGAACATGGTGCCACGAGGGACCAAGAAAGGGCCAAGAGGGAAGAAAGAGGTCAGGAGAAGAGCAGGCTTAACCTGTTGGAGAAAGAGATGATTAAAAGCATAATTAATTTACTGTTTGGGAAACTGTGAGATTAAGAGGAGAGCTCTATTCTTTCCCTCTCCCTCCCTCCCAAGCAACCTTGGGGCTGCTCCTGCAAACAGGCCCACAATAGCAAAACCTCACTGTCTTCAGCAGTCGTCCGTGTGCAACTGCAGTGTATTCTTTCCTCCTCAAAGATATGTTAAAGGTGAAGACAGGTTTATTTTCAAAATCCTTTTAACCTTAATGGTATTCCTTATGGTTATTGGGAAATGACTGTAGTCAAACAAGAGATCTTGGGAATACCAAGAGTTGAACTTGGCTCAAGCGTAGGACTAGATATTTCAGATATTTCTGATAAAACATTAGTTAAAAAAATCAGGATTTTTTTTAGCTAAGTCATTTGTTCTAAAACAAACATAAGTTTAAAATATTGACATGAATCAAAATATTTACTTTTTAGACTTGTGCTTTGACAAAGAAAACATCAAGAGATGGCAAATTAGTCAAAACTATTTCTAGAAGAGCAATGCCTGATTAGTCCATAGTTTAATCAGGTAAACAGAGGACAACCAGTTGTAGAAATAATATTGAGTTTTATGTCAGTAAAAATTAACAGGATGAGATCTTTACTGTCTCAATTGTTCTCAGATTAATTGGAATACATAATGAAAGTAATTACACTCTGATATTTTGGTGTGTGTCTCACTGTTTCTTGGAAGTATTCCAGGAAGTTGTCTGTCTGCAACTGACTTAGAGAATAGTGATTTGTTCATGAACAAGAAGGAGAAACAAGGAGGGAACATTTTTATAAATAGCTAAATGTCTATTTATTTCTACTTAACTGATTTTCTTTTCTCTATCCTAAAAATAGATATTACCAAGAATAAATTACTAAAACAATCCCACAACCCTATGTGTGTTTGCCTAAAATAAAGTCCATCCTGAAGCTAAAAAGTGAAAATTGGTCTAATACTCAATCTTTCCTTTCCTTTCCTTTCCTTTCCTTTCCTTTCCTTTCCTTTCCTTTCCTTTCCTTTCCTTTCCTTTCCTTTCCTTTCCTTTCCTTTCCTTTCCTTTCCTTTCCTTTCCTTTCCTTTCCTTTCCTTTCCTTTCCTTTCCTTTCCTTTCCTTTCTTTTTTTTTTATATATATTGGAAGATGAAGATTTTCTTCTGCTGTTTTTACTCAGCTTCTTAGTTCCTCAGCTCTAAATGAAGTAGCCCAAGAGAAGAAAATACACAATTTGTATCTCACAGCTAAAGCTTCTACCAACAGCAATTCAAGAAAACGTCTTTTGTTCATCAGAAACTGAAAATTCTCCTAAGTTAAACAAGGAAAAAGCTCTTGTTCCATTGTAGATTTACATAGTGTAATATAGAGTACTAAAATTAAATGATTGTAATCAGAGTTATCATAGTGATACAGATGTTTTAATCAATTAAAAAAAACACTTTTCAATTCATGAGCATATGAGCAAGGATCATTCTTGTAGCATGCTTTTTATTTAAAAAGCTACAGTAAGCTATTATAACAGACTGTCATTGTTTCAAATTTAAATTATTTTATTAGAAAAGTATTAATTTTAACCCAAAACTTCCAACTTCAAGAAAAAAAAGAATGACTTTTTAAAGTTGGTAAATGTTAGTAAACATCAATATAAAATCTGAAGTTTATTTGTTCTATATTGAAAATATCTTGGAAAAATATAGTATTATGTGCTAATATCCACAAATCTGGAATATATCCAAGGATACACTACCCTGTGTATACGATGTTATGTACCAGACCCCAATAATGTAGTTATAGATACTTGGGTTGTCACAGCAGCAATAATGCTTCAACACCAATTCTTATTTTCTTAGGCAATAAAGGACATAACTACAGAAGCAATTGCTTACACTATTATGGAAAGAAGAAAAATGCTCAGTTAGACCCTGAGCCCATTTCTCCTTCTCCTGCAGGGTTAAATAAGGGTGCATAAACCTGAGCAGACCAGTGGTGCTCCAACATAACTTGAAATATATTTGGTCTTTACAAATTTTCAGTGTGCCTTTATGATCCTAAGCTTGTTTAATGTGTTTCCTAAGATTTTATCAATCTCTTCATAAACAAATACTCATTTTTTAGGACCATTTTTTTCCACTTAAGCTCTACATCAAAGGAACTTATTTAAGACTTTAGCATTTTTAAGACTTTAACATCCAGATAAATGAACTACCTAACATCATTTAGGTAATGTGTTGGGTCTGAACGTAAGGGGTAATAAACTAATGTGGATGAATTATGATGACTCAGAGAAACAATATTACATTATAAATTCTGGATAATCTGGTTCTATTTAGAGTGGATGTGGTCTTGCTACAAAAAATAGTTATCTTTAAAGTTGCTTCTTTGGGCTAAAAATGTTGTTTGAATTCTGAAAGATAAAAAAAAAAAGAGAAAAAAAAAAGAGAAAAAGATTTTGTTTTAACATGCAAGCTTTTTTGCATCCTGCCATAAGGACGTTGTTATCACCTGCTGTTGGATGGCTCATTGGTGAAACATCCCTCGGTTATGTCATGTCCAAGCAATTCTGTGCTATCATAGCAGACTGATTTTTTATTTTACCATGACACATACGGTCAAAGAATAATGTGCTCATAGTGCAAATCTGTTTTCTGCAGCACACTGGTGTAATCTTCTCAGTCACAGGAATGCATAGGTCATCCCTACAAAGTGCAAAGCAAAAGACCTATTTTGCCATTTTCTTTCCCCCACTCCTCTCAGATACACACCCCAACTACTCTGATAATACCTCTGTATATAATAATGTCTTCCATGCTGTATTTTCCAGCTTCTATTGCCAGGTTTCCTAACAGCAGGTTGTAATTGGAATCTGACTGTGAAATAAACAGGTACCAAATGACTGACAATTCCCGAAGATGTAAAAATACGCACATTTTTTAACCTCATGCTGTTAAAAGATTTTCTGGATCCACTCTACAAACTATTGCCTTTACCTGAAGCTGAAGAAATGCTTCAAAAGACTGGATCCTTTGGGATTTCTAGCACATTTGAGCAGAATTAGAAGTTTATAAAATAAGTTGTGATATTGATGCACTTGAGCTTTCTTTGAAGAAAGCCAAAGATATTATGGCGTTTGTGCAATAAATGCCTAGTACTTTGCATATGCTGTCTCTGTAAATTATTTGCCACAACATATTCTTATTTGAGGATAGAACTGATGTAAATACAATATTTTTGTATGATCATACCCACACCAGACCCACATAAATATATATGTTTTTAAGTGTATCACTGTAAATACCTTACACTGCTTCTGGATAGTTATCAACTATTCCGATTACATGGGAAGGAAAAGTAAGAAAAATAACTTTATTTGCTCTTCCTATTCATTCAAGAGACATAAATAAGCTTTCATATAAATAAGCTTTCATAATATAACATAAATAAGATGTAAGTCATGACTATGTACATGTATATAAAATGCACTTGTATTTCTTTTATTTTCCTGTTCCTATATATGTTTTCAGTTGTGTGGTCTTTCTTTGTAATATAGACTAAAGCTGCTCAACCCTTTTAACTGTCTGTTTCATTTCAAAAGATAAAAATTCCTGGGTCACACCAGGAACTGGGACTCTTGGGAGAATTAGGGGCAGAAGTGATTTGCAACTCCCAAATTGAGGAAAACAATTACAGACTGAATGGTTAAGGGTTTGTGTAGTCAATGCTGCCAAACACTTCCCATTAGAAACCCTTCATTTCAGTTCTTCATAACTCTTCCAAAGAGTAACTGTTGGGGCTGAATTTTTCCATGCCTGGTTTCCAAAAGAATGTCAGCATAAATTGTCCAGTTGTTTCCAATAATAAAGTCAGCAGAAAATACATTATTTGCCAATCATACTATTTAGCAGTGATTATTGCAACAGTTTTGTCAATAATCGCTGGCAGGAGGATGACTTGAGGTAGGGGAGTGAACTCCAGCACTGTAGAGTCTTTGGGTGATGGACATGCATTTTGCTGTGCATCGCAGTGTGTGGAGGGGTATAATGCTCAAATGCAGCCAAGTTTTGAATAATTGAGAAAAGATCTGATTGTATATGCTTAGTAGGAGTTGATAAATAGTGTTTCCAAGGATTCTGTCCATGCTAAGCATTTTTTCTTCCTGACTCCAGGAAAAAGGAGGCTAAAGCAGGACTTTCCCTGCAACTGCTGTTGCCAGATGCGCTGGCATGGGAACTCCAGACCAAGGCAAGTTTGAAGTTGCAGAAGATGGTGAAGCAGATCTAACCACCCTGACCTTATGACACAAAACAGGGCTGGGGGGAATCAGCCTCCTTTCAAGCCAGTTTAACTAGTTAACCTTACAATAGCATCCTCCTTGCCAAAATTACCTTTATTTTTTTACTAACTGAGACATGGAGGTTCAACAGGCAAACCACCCAGTGCACAAGGCCGGGCTGAGCTCCTCTGCTTTTGCCATGGAAATCCTTGAAGGTTTTCAGCAAGCGTCCTAGTGTGAAGCCCACAACTAAAATCTCAAAAACAATCAAGACAACAGGAAACAATTTCCTATCTCATTCCAGGTGGAATACACATGATAGTTGAGAAAAGAACTGAAGGGAAATAAAGATTGATTTCATAGTTAAGGCAGGCAAATGCTGCCCTGAAGAAATGAATTCTGCCACCGCCTGACAGACCTGTGGTGTTAGGCTGGCCAGCTCACTTCACAAAACCTCCCAGATTTGCAGCTTTCTTCATTTTCTAGGTTCTTGACTCAAGCTCCCACATTTGTCCTGCAGGAGTGCTGAGCACTCAAAGCCACATCAGCGAGGCTTACCGTGAAAGCATGCTCCATAATGCCACCAAGTCTGAGCAGTAGTTATCTATGTTCTCTTAGCCTCCAAAATTTATGGCTACGTTCATTATTTATACCTCTCTGCTTCAGTGCATCATCTGAAAAATTGGGCTAATAACATTCTTCTTTGCATCAAAGCAATATGACAATAAGCCGTTGGTGATGCATCCACATACTGTCATGATGAAAGAAATGGTTGTAAGGAAGCAAATAACTGCTAGAAAAGGCTTGCACAATATGAAATAAATACGGTATTGGACACTTGCTGCACACAAGTATAAAACCAAATATTGAATTAATTAATAGCTATCTATACGAAACATTTCTATGCCAGGTGACCAATTTTAAAGAGTGTCAGCAGAGGAAGTCCATCAGCAAAGAGAGAAAACTGGATGTATTCTCATAAAGACTGATTACAATGCACAACCCCCAAGGAAGCAAGTTAAAATTGCACATATTAAAACCAAGAAATACCAGAGTTAAGGTTAACTGCTTGAATTTCAAAGTCTTGTATCCTCTTAGCATTTATTTTAGTATATAATATGAACATCTGCAAATAATAGCAAAATGCAGAATTACTGCACTGAAGATTATAAATTTACATCTTTAAATGATGATAAATTTTTCTGGGTAAAGACCATCACCTAGACCATATGATTTTACAGTAAGTAAACATAATGCATTTGCTCTTGAAACCTAGAAGAGAAAAGAACAAGATCAACCTCACAACTCCTATTGAAATCAGGGCTTTAAAGTAAAGAAATGTAAACAAAACTTGGAGGATGACAGCCGTGGCTCATTTTCCATTTTTTCCTGGCAACTTTCTGGTTTCAGTATGTTCCAGCACAGAAAAAATCCAAAGGCAAACAGTGAAAATCCCTCTTGGATGCAACATCATAGCCCAGTTCCTTCCTGCAGCGCCTGCTCCGTTAAAGCAGCACAGGCAGTCACTTTGGGCTGTCCAGCCTGGTGAGTAAGAGGACCTGAGACTATTCACACTATTTAATTGCTCCAGGGTCTCCCAGAGTCGTTTTGGCCATGCCAGTGAGCCTTCTTCCAAGAAATACAAGCCAACACCCTTGGAGGCTCTGCTCCTGCCTTCTCCTCAGCTCAGGTTGTCCACAACTGAACCTGGACACAATCTTGAAGAATTTCATCCTTCTTGTCACAACAGTCTTCAACAATAAGGAGGTCTCTGGTAGCTTTTCCTGTATTGAATTCCTTGTCATCGGGTGATTCCTGGGACACCATGCACCCCAGCATGTCTGTCCTTGAGGAACATGTTCTTGGAACAGGGATCTGGAACTCACACTTAAGAAATTAATCCTTGAATTGTGATAAGAAGATTTCATACACTTCTAGACTTTTTTGAAAATTTTCCTTACTATCCATTACCATAAATTTTATTTTAATTCTGTGCTATATTGATGCTATTCATGCAGTACATTAGGCTCTGGACAATGCTTTATGAACATCAGAAACTTTTCTTGTATATGGATTTTAGGCTACATGTGCAAGATAACTTGATCAAAACTGTAGTATAGATCAAAAACTGTAGTATAGTTTGGCCTTGACAATAAGGTCAACAGACACTTCAATCAGGAAGAACATTAGGCTATGGTATATTTCTGACTTTAAAATAGCAAACGAGTATTAATCATCATACTAAATTCTTACATGATCTAGTTTTTGTTTGGTTGTTTGTTTTTTCTCAAGATCTCCAAGGAACTTTTGGATATTAAATTTGCCACCATATTTGATTTTATTACAGCAATTGCCTCACTCTTCTCTTTCAGATAACATTTAATGAAGGAATAGAAACATGCTGAAAAAACACCAAAAATATGTACAGGTGAGAGGTGAGAAGAAATGCACTCTAAATTTTGAAGTGGCAATGAATTAGTATTTTTAATTTGCTAAGACAATAAAATCTTCTAATTATTTTCAGGTCAGCCAAACGCAATGAGTTTTCAATGAGATTGCTATATTTATTAAGTATAGCAAGTTATTGAGTAGACTGCGCTACTGCAAGGCCTCGATGTCCCAGGAATGTGCAGTCAGCCTTGATTCCTCAAGGCCCAGTCCCACAAGGTACTGTACAAGTTCATTTTCATTTCAACGGAAGACAAGAGTGTTCACATCCCTTAAGAATAAGCACCTGAAAGAGCAAGCTCTCATTTAGCTGAGAAACAGCTACATGTCAACCGTTACATTTGTTTTTAATGCGAAAAGTTATTTCCAACAGAAATAAAGCAGCAATGCCAAGAAAGCATTTGACCCTCTGATCCCAGACCTTCTTCCAGTTTTGGAGAAATCTTTCATACAGAGATAGACTAATTTGTTGTATACTGTCCAAATTTCTTTTGTTTCTAAAGTTTTCTTAAAAGTGTTCCGAGCACTTGCAACAACACTGTGGAGTATTTTATTGCAGGGATAATGCCCACAGCCAACTAATGTAGTTCTATTCTATACGCATTCATTGACATATTATCAGTGAATTAAAGAGAATGTTAACTATAATCCTGAAGTGATATGTTAGAAAAAGATCCATTATACATGAGTTCTTTCTAGAATTCTGATCATTCTTTAAAGGAAAAAAAGTAACATTACATAGTAATAAAGCAAAGGTATTTGTTTTGTCTTCTGCTTTCTCATTCCAGCTGAAAAGTGTTATTCTTCTGTGTCGTCTGCATACTTGATCAGCATGGATCGCCTGAGCTTCACATCTGTACATTTCTCCCCTGTTGTGAGTGCCATTGCGTCCTCAATTCTATGAGAAACAGCGTTTCAAGAACTGAATTTCTCAAATCGTGATAAACAACACCTTCTCCTTGGCCGCTTCTGGGCCCAATAAGTGGCAAGGGTTGGGTCAGCCAAACTCACAGCTGAATTGCACTTGCTGGAATAGTGTAAGGAAGAGAGCATCCAGCTGCCACTATTGCTAGAGAGTGAATCGCTGCATCAGAGTGGGTCAACCAAGTATTTTGTCAGAAGTCCAGATTCTGTGAGACTGGATTTTATTAGGGCAAAAAGTTATAAATGTCATAGGAGAGAAGAATGACCTTTTACTTATTCCTTCTGCAAACAGGACTTCTGCAATTCTTTGAGAATTTGCATTGTTCAAAGCATTTTCATATGAAAATATTTTTTGTGTGCTCTACATATATTTTTAAATCAAAATCCCTCTGGAGATTGGCATCTTGAATAATCAGTGTTTCAGTAGTCATGCTCAGAGCTGTTAAAATCAGGCTTTGGTACAGGTCCTCCTTGTGCTGCATACAATTCTATACTCATTCTGTGTTATAACTCTTTTTCTTTTAAGAGATGTCCAACACTGACAAATACTTTCCCCAAAATAATTTATATATTTTTTCAAATGCTTTTCATAAACCTTTTAATCTCCAAATCTTTTTCAAGAGTGTGTTTAGCACAGACATTCAAACCATATACATAGTTCCTTACATTGTTGTTTCTTTTATAATCCTTGCCTTAAAATTCTTCATTAAATCAAGAACATCTATTGACACAGGAACAAAAATTACAAGGTTGCTGGTGCTCTGTTTGCTTATCACTGCTCGTTGTCTTTTTTCAACTCAGTTACGAGAGAAAGTTATTCAATATGGGAGAGTAAATAAAATCTGTTAAGAAAGACAAGTTAGTTGATTGTACCAAATGTGCTGTCTATCTTACTGTCCTATTAGTCCCCACAAGGTGAACAATATATCCTAATTGAGGAAAAAAATTGGATCACTCCTGCCACACTCATTCATATAGTCTGCAGATCTGCCATTCACCATGACTAAAAGGTGGGATGAGCCACATCGCTGCACTGGCAGAGCAAGAAAAGTTGCATTGCAATCTAATCATTGTAATCACTGTAATTATCTTGTTCCATAGCAGCATTGGGGAAGCAGTCAATAAGTTCCTTCACCTTTTTAAAAGAGCAGTAGACTCATTGACATGGAGTAAGGATGGCACCAGTTATGCCATGCATTTTGTTTCGTGCTTCTGGCTGTACCTGCGTGACACTGCTATGGGCAACCTGAGGCACAGGAAGGAAATGCTCCCTAATGCAACATCTGCAGTCATTACAAGCATAAGCTGCTTTCCAGGCTTCCAGTGCTTTGTTAGCAAAGACAAGATTAAGGATGAGTTTGTTATGAATTGAGAGGTAATTGCCAACACTCAACTGCCAATCCCTGCTTTTCTGCAGAATATAATGTGCAATTTCTCTTTGCAGTGACATCCTGGTTTTGATAATTTCAGAACCATTTTGTCTGCTGGAGTGCAGACGTGTTGTAGACACCTTTACTCAATCAGAAGACAGCTAATTTCTTAGCTGTGCCAATTATGTCAGCACAAAACACAGCATGTTTGTGCTTGTTGCTGTCAGGCAGTTTAAGAAAGTAGTTCCCTTCTTTGACTGTCTGTATCACTTAGCAGCTGATGTTTTGCTGTGGACTACCTAATGATTGGTTCCTAAATTTCTGTAGAGTTGTGCATGTGGTTACTTGTAGATAGTGCACTTATACGCCACAGAGGGGCAGGATATTGTTTATTACAGCATATATATAACCCAAATGATGAGTAAGCTATAAGAGTATCAGTGCTTGATATCTATTCATTATTCTGCATGCCTGTGATTACATGCATTGACTTGCAGCATGAATCACATAATGATGGGTTACATCTGTGATCCACTGACATGTAAACATGGCACCACAGTGGAAAGGGTAAAAATTCACAGACATTTTAAAGGGATTTTTATGGAAGCAATTATATAACTGCCCATCATAACTGAGGAGGGGACTTCTTGCCCCAAAAGGTCCTTTCAGTCATAGTGTCTTAAGACTGAAAATGAAGTTTCCTTTGGAACAATGGAGTTGTCTTAGTAACTGCATGAAGATCATTACAACACATAGGAAATAAAATGAGTTGCAGAGGGACAGAGTTTCAGGGACAGAAAGAACAGGTTTCATTCCTTTTGCAGATGGAGTAGTGAATTCAGAATCTGGATCAACAGTGACCACAAACAAAAACTAAAAATGACAAATGTCCTTAGTAAAGCTAAAACTCTCTGCTGGCATCAGAGAAGCCTTATGACATTGCTTCCAAGCCTTGATTTTGGTCCTGCTTTATCTTGCTTCCATGCCACATTTTGAATAGTTGCATGAAGGTGCACATCAGTAGACTCATAGTTCTACATCAGCAAGACCATTAACAGGATAGAAAATCAATATCATTGGTATCTACAGTGATGACTGTTCTCCTGCTCAGAAAGCAAGTTGTCTGAGAAGACCAGGTCCCTGGTGGTGTGTCTGGTACCTGATGAACAGAGCCCTGAGGTGGCTTTGTGGATGTGACACTCTAGCCATCAGAAGAGCTTTTTCTATGAAAATGGCAACATCTCTCCTCCCAGAGAAATTATTTGTGTCTATGGAGACATCTCATGAATGTAGATGAATTGGGGTGGGGGGCTGGTAGTGTCTTCAGGGACAACTGACCCTTTTGAGGCCAGAGAGCAAAGGGAAAACGGTTCATCTCTCTCTGCCACGCAGAGGCCTGAGGATTTGGGAATTTGATTTTTATGAGGGAGATGAAGACGGGAAGATCACATAGACAGGAAGAGCAGATAATCCAGGAATTTCAACAATTAAATTGCCTTCAAAACTAGTTCTCCTACTGAGATGAGAGGAAGGGTTCACACATGGCCCAGCTGTGGCTTCACCAGCGCAGCTGTAGACTCAGGTCTCCTCTCCAACAGGGAATTTATCATCTACATCTTCTCAAACTCAGTATAACTTTATATAAATGCAGCTTCATGCTTAAGTAGTATTGACATGATTTAAAATTTTATTTCTACCAGAAGTCACATTTCTTCCAGATAGTCTGTACTTCTGCTCCTATAAAAAGCTTCTCCTGAACAGTTTCCATGCAGGTACCAAAGTGCAACCACGAGAGAATGTGGCAGAAGGTCTGAAGTGCTCAAAGCTGGAGTTTTTCTAAATGGTGCAAGAAATGGAGTGGGGAGGATATGGATGCATGCCTAAAGCTGGGGGTTTCAGCTTCACAGGTGGTAAACCTGTCAATCTTGGCAAAGTAGTTTGTGATATTGGCAAGTGGAAGTTGCAACCAAGTTACTGGATTCTTGTTTGGGGGTGAAAAGAAAAGAAAAAAAAAAAGAACAAAACTAATAGTGAAAGCTATTGAAATCCATGTGTATACAGCTAAGATTTCTGCGTATTTCTTTGGTTCTATTATCGACACACATTCACCCTTTATGTTGTCACTGTATTATTTGATGCATTTTTCCTCCCAGGCTTATTTTTAGTTGCCATAGGAACTTTCTTATTCCCTGTCAGTGGATGCAGTTATTTAATACTATTAATTGTATAAAAGAGTGTTGATTCTGATACTCAAGATGCTGAAAAAAAAGCCTTAGGAAGGCAGAACACATAGTTCAGTTTACTCAGTCATTTATTCATTTATTTCTATCAACATTTAATTCAAAAAGCTTTATACTGTAAAAACAGCTGTTATCACATCAGTATATTCCGAAGTAGATCATTTCTTGTCGTTCTTTTTTTTTTATGGTCTGTTTCCCTCCCACTACCAGAAATATATTCATTTGAGATGGTATTTTTTGTTTGTTTAGTTTGTTCTCATTCCCAACATATCCTGTTCTACATTTTTTTTTCTGAAAGAAAAAGACTGATGTTAAAATAAATAGGAGTGAAAAAATAAAAATTACCATCATGTAAATAATAATCTCCAGAAAAAAATACTGGGATATAAGGTGGGATTTTTGTTGCTTTTGGCAAAGCCCAATTCTTCTTCTCTTTAATATATTATTTTGGAAATGGTGATTTTTTTCTGTTAAATTTATTGTGTGACCTGGAGGCAAAGAGCAATAAAGAACGACTGGAAGTGACTGAGAACTACAATAGTTTTCTTTATTCAAATCACCTTTAAAATTTCCAGATTTTTTGTTCCCATGAAATGATTACATATTTGGTCAAAAAACTTGACCAATATATACATTTGCAATTGAACTAGTATTATATGGCAGTGCTGACGTAAAGTAATTCCAGCCATTCTTCAGAAAAAAAAATAGAAAAACTGTAGCAATGTACACTTCATGAAATGCACTGGTTTTGCTTGGGCCCATGTAAATGTAGATCAAATATTTCTGCAATGGCACATGCATTTATTATTTTAACAAAAGGCAAATGCATTGAACTTCTATCCTTCTGAACAAGAGAAAAAAATGAAAGCTTTAGGAATGGGATGTTTATTCTTTTAGTGATTTTGTTCTTTTAGAAAGGATTTTAAAAAGCAGCTCATTTGGAAAGAAGATGCCCATGTATATGGAAGTAGTTTTTATTTATTAGAATTGTTCTTAGAAAAGAAAATCATGCAGATTACTCTATGCCTATTTGGGATAAGTAAAGACTTGGGATATTATGTATCTAGAAACTGAAATTTAAAACCACCTATAGAAGAACTTTTTTAACTAGAATTTATCTGTAATAAATGAGTCTTCCAAAAATAAGCCTCATATTTAAAGCAGCAATTAAATGGTGTCATTTTTATAAATAAGTTGGAATTTCCTTTTCAATAATATGCTACAGTGTGATCTATGCTGAAATACGAGAGTGTTAATTTATCATTTCAAGCAAACTGAAGTTGAGAATAAATTTCAGCTCCATTTCATTGATACTCAGTGAAACTTATTATATTTAATTTCTCGGAAATATGAAGGTAACGTAGCACAGTATCCAGCTTCCCTCCCAAAACCATGGCACAAAATCAGGGAAGCAGCAGTTCCAATGGGCACATAACCTGCAAAGCAACTGAAAGTGATGTTTAGTTTCCATCCTCTTTTCTCATGATCCATCAGGTCAGTCACTGCAGAGAAAAAGGCCAGGACGCTGCTGGACCCAAGACCCAATGAACTGCTAGGTGGCCCCGCAGCCAGTGATGCCGCCTGGAGAGAGCTGGTGGGTATCCACAGCCACCACATCTGCATGGGAAGGGAGGAAAGCCAAAGGGAGCCAAGTTCACTGCATGAAAACAGGGAGAGAAAGGGAAGCAGGAGAGCAAATCCAGAGCGCCATGTTAAATGGAAGAACACAAAGTGATAGAACAAAATCATCTCTAGAATGAAACCACCTTATGAGAACCACCCAGCCAAGATGGAGACGCTAGTAACATTATGCGGACATCGGAGGGTACTTACCAGAGTATGAGAATCAACATCACCCTGTCTAAGGCATACAGATGAAAGAAGGCTATTTCACATCCATCTCTCTCCTGTTCAGCAGGCAGTAAATACCTGTTCTTGATGGAGTTTTAATTGCACTTATCTGCCTGGTAACAGAAATTTTCCTAGCCTACAACCTCCTTGTCATCTGAGACCAAAAGGAGACATTCCCACTTTTCTGACCTCTCTCATTAAGACAGTGTGATTGCTTGGTTTACAGAGTACCTTGACACTAGTACAGCTCAGGGAATAAAAAATTAATAGATACTATCCAGCAGAGGGAGCACAATAACGAAAAATCCCTTTAGCTGTAAGGCAAGGGACTTTTCCTATCAAAATCCACAATATCTGTCAATCTGATTTTACAGTTTTAGCATATGGAATAGAAAAGATGGAATTTAAATGAAAACAGAGAGATAGTACAGAAAGGTATCAAACAAATGAAAGTTACAAAATAATTGATTTCTTGTTACTGTCATTGGTGATATGGTAAATGTAACTCACTGTTGGAAAAACTAAGGTTTAATAAGAAAAGATCAAGGATAAAAATCTGAGGAAGAGAAATAACATTTTAAAATGCTGTTTTTAATTTAAATAGAACTGGCTGCTCTGGTTAAAAGATTCAAGTACTGCTTTCAGTTTGACTGTGTACTTCCTCTTGTTTTTAATGAAGTCAGATATCACCGAAATAACTGATGTACTCATTCATTCGGTTTACGTGTAACTTTTAGAGTCTAATATGACCGAAATCTTAGTAGGCATGTTATCCATTCCATGGCCGTTACACTTTCTAATCTAATCACGTTCAAATAATTGGGAATTAATAAAGGAAACCAGAACTAAATACCTATAAGTAATGCTCATATAACTGAGGAAGAGTTCTTTGCATTTGGACAAGACTTACATGAACTACAGTAATTAAAGAAACAATCTAATAGTTTAAAACTGGAGCTATCTTATATGCAGACAGATCTCAGGGTGTATTTCATTAATATATTTATACTACAAGATTTTTAATTAGGACATCTAAATTCTAAGCTCTGCCACTGACTGTTATTTGACCTTTAGCAATTCACAGTCTTTCTAAGAGTTTCTGTTATCTTTGTAATGAAAATCATATTGATTTCACAGCTGGGAAGAGTGTAGCAGCACCTTTGCCTGCTGGTAGAAAGTACTGTTGAAATAAAACATAATTTTAAAAGGAAAGAGAGAAGAAAGCGCTGGATGTTCTGATCAGAAATGCTAATTACACCTAACGTGAGGAGCATGGAATACATTTTGTTTAACTTGGACATGTTTTCTAAACAAAAAGCAAAGCTTGATGAAGACTGATCGGTATTTTTCTATTGTGCAAACGGAAAATTTCCCCTGCAAACTGGCTGTAAAATTAACAACCGAAACAAAACCTCTGTACTTTTGAGCACTGAAGATGCCCACATGCAGCAGACTGCTAACTTTGTTGTAAATGTCCAGAGGAAATGAGGTTTACGCACTCTCATCAACTATTCATTCAACAGTCTCTCCCCCACACCCTTTTCCTCAGCACCTCAGCTTTTGCACCAAATTTGGCTTGAGACTGATAAAATTTAATGGACAATTGCTACTTTTGCCAGTCTCCACTTTGACTAGTCATACTAAAAAAAAAAAAAAAGAAAGAAAGCAGAGTGCAAGGTGTTTCTAGAAGTTTCGTATAGACAAAATCTTTGCCCTAACAGGACAAAGTGACCAACAAAGAGTAAAGATAACATCTTGGGGAAAGATCTGAACAATTACTTCTTAAACATACGAAAGCTCAAACTGCTTAGCTTATATGTTTGTGTATTTCATAGCACTTCAAGAATACTGTATTCCATTAGTTAAGCATAAATTCATAATTTTTACATAACATCATATTAGCTATGTCATAAAGGTCACAAAAAATGCAAATATGTAATTAATTCCCTTCAGATTTATAATGACAACACAATTGCTGCAGTCAAAACCAAATAACCTCATAATTGTCTTATTAGAAGTTTATTTTGTTACCTTCGAAATGTTTTCATGATCCTCTAAATATATATATAAATCAACAAATCAATTCATCAAAAGGTTTTACTGCCATATCTCCCATTAACAAATACCTTTCCCTAGGCCAAGACAAATTCTTACTACTTCATGACCACCAACAAAATTTCTAGTACAGGTAGGTTACCTCTCTTTTTAAGTATAAGACTGCCACTGTCAAAAGCTTTTGTGTTGTCCAAAGGTATGAATAGTGGCCAGTAAGCAGATGAGAAAATGAATCCCTGCCACCCAACCCACCTTGCCAAACAATGTATATTCAGGTCCAAAACAATCTGTTTCCCAAGAAGGCAGATGACCCTACCTGTTGGAAGGACATGATGTGACAGAGACCTTAAAACTACTGTGGGAATTACCAGAGGGATCTGGGCTTCCTCAGTCCCACTGCTCACAAATGAAAGTTTAATGCAAAGTTCTTTAGAACTTCAGGAGACATGCGGGGAAAACTCAAATCAAAGTAAACTTTGAAATTCACCAACTTGGGAATATTTAGAAAGTCCAGAACACCCCTGAGGTCAGAAGGCATTGTAATAACCATCAAGAGGAATAACAAGCTGGAATACAAGTTACCTCTATGAGTTAGATAATCAAGAAAAAAAAAGAAAAAAATTTGCTTGCACTATACATTAAGCTAGGCTAAAATTACATCCCCCATGACTGTTCATTCACGGTGTTTTGCAGAAGTTTCCACATCTGCATTTTGCACCAGTGCAGGATATCAACCTGAGTTACAGTCAGACAAAAACACACTACAAAACCCTGAGGTGTTGGAAAAGACCTATGCTAATTTTTGAAATGTCATATAATGCATATACTTCTAGGAATTACCTCTACACAAACTCACAGGTGATAATGCACATTATAGATATACAGCTTTTGAAGATCTAAAAGTTATTATTCTCAAACTCAAGACTTAATTAAAATTTAAAGGTTTTAAGTCTGAAAAATTAAGCCACTTAATTTTCTTCAAAATTTGCCTGTTACTTTCATAAGTCTCATTAAGTTTCATGCCAATATGCAGCACATATAGTCAGACCAGGATATCATGTAGCATACTGCAGTATAGTGAAGTTGTATTTTTAGAATGCAGTTTTACTTTATTAGTAAATCTGAAGAGATCCCAAGGGCCAAAATTAAGCCCACGCTTATGCTGCAAAGGTCTTTACGTACCTGTGTCACTTGAGGCACCCGTGGGCGGCGGGGAGATGGCCAGCCCTGCTGTACACACTGTGCCGACACGGCGGCTCTCCCGGGAGGAGCTGCTGTGTTTCTGTGCGAGCAGGGTGGGTGAGGTGCTTTTGCCAACACATGTCATGATGTGAGGAGGTGTGACTTCCAGATTTATTGCTCTTCTTCTTGAGGCAAGCCCCGCATTTCCACTAGGAGTCTCTGCCGACACAGTGATTCGGGCACCGCGCCGCACGCAGCTCCGGACTACAGAGCATCCCAACACTCACCCCAAACCTAAGCTCTGCTTTTCCTGGGCTTCTGCCCTTCCTGGGATTTTGAACCGTGACCATCATTCAGGTATCTCAGTCCTTGCCACTTTCGCACTATCAGTATTTCAAGTGCATGGAATCTTCTCACTTTTCTTGCAACTTACTCCGAAGTTCCATGATCTCTCCCAGAAGTGTAAAATAAATGCATATTAAAAAGAGAATATAAAACTCCATTTTGCAATCCCAAATGATTCTGTTTCAACAGGTAGAGTAACAAACATTTAAAAGGTGTTACTATATAGGAATATTTGCTTAACTGATATCAAGATACATATCCAAGTTTAAAGAATTTTGATTAGCTGCTAGGATTCACTAGGATGTGGCTACTAAATTCCAGAGAAACATAAACATAATGCTTTGTGGCAAATGATCTTACTGTAAGTTGTTTGTTTTGTCTTGCTTTGTTTTTTCTCTAAATGCAAAAAATCACATGAAACTGCTTTGTAAAACAAAATCTAGAAAAAAAAATTACAAACATATATAGATACAAATAAAAAGAAACATTTTTTTACCCATGCCCCGCTACGGATGTACCAAGCTGGTACTCCCTTATCTAGGTTAATGGCCATCATGAACCATCTGTTGCTATGAAACTGTTTCAAATCCATTGTGTCTATGGAATGTAGGGAAATGTACCTGTAAAACCACATTGAATATGTAGCTGATCTCCATCAGAGAACATGAATGCCCAGTAGAGTGGTGATGGTTTTAAAAACACGAGAAAAATCTGACAGCATTCTTGCTTCCTACAACTATTTGTTTCCTTTTGAGCTTCACAAATAGATATTGACCGTTTATTTAATTTTCTTTTTTCTTTTTCATGTGCTTTTTATATGAACAAATGTTCTTAAAAGTTAGAGCCATGAAGAGATTTAAGTTCATCAACAGGTTATTGTACAGATAGCCACTGCTAATCCTTTCCTAGGCATTACCACGAACCTTTCTCTTGCTAAATACTCTATGTTTTAGTGTATTTCAGGGAATTTGCTGTGGGTCACAGCCAGAAAACTCCCAGTGTAAGGTCCAGTGTAAGTTATGTAGTCTGGAGAAGTTAGAACTTTTTGCTAATAATTTTATAGGCAGAGCTCCCTACTGGCCAATCTTATTTAAAATTAACTTTAGATAACTCAATACTATGGTGAAATCTACAGGACAAACTTCTGTCTGCAGCAGCTTAGCTATCCAAACCCAACATATACAAACTAGTGAAGTCTCCAAAATCTTTGCCCAGTTTCCACTTCATTAAATAAGTGGCTACATGTCTTCAGGGCATAAATTTCTTCTGCTACAGCATTGGAAAGTCACCTAAATTCCAAAGCCACCGAACACAAACTCATGATAAATCTCACTGGTATTCTTAAACAGCATGTCCCCCATTTCCTTTGCCTTCAGTCAAAGCTGAACCATCTTTCCCAGCAGATTGGACATTTAGAGTAAAGATATCTGTTTTCTAACGGCACCTTTTCCTGATTTGGAGCAGAGTTTGTACCAAAGGTGTCCACCTGCCCTTACCTATCCTTTAGGCAACATTGCTAAGCCTTACCCACTGAATTAGGCCCCACAGCTATTTTAGTGGCAGAAAGGCAGTACACATAATATACGTGTATCCATACTACATCACCGGTAAGGTGGCCTCCCAGGATCTGCACCTGAGAAACTTGAGGAAAGGCCGTATTTCCCATGAATCCATCCCTAAAGGCCTAACAGGGGCACTTCTGACTGCTGAGAATGCCTTTCTTTGGGAACGAGCTCTCCTGAGCTGGAAGCAGCTGCATGGCAAAGAGGATCCAGATAGCTGGCAAGGTGCTTCAATTTGGGCATTGCTGTGCTGAATTTAACTCAAATTCTTTGCTCCCATTTTCCCCCACAGAAGACCTTCTGCAGCTGAACAGGTCAAATTATTTAGAAGCTAATATTCAAGAAATAGAATAGTCAAATAAAAGTTTTGTGACATTCTGCAGTAGAAGTGACATGTCCTCGTCACATTCCAAGAAATATAAACAAACTTATTTTATAATGCATTATAAAATGCATTATAATGCAAATTGCAAAGAATGAAGAATGTCTAGAATGAAACAAATAATTAAATTTAAAACTCTATTGGGACTGAGAATTATGTCTAAGAATTGTGATTCATAAATCTAGACCCAAACTTTTGATTCTGGAGGATTCAGTCATGAAGAAAGTAGAGGGAATTTAAAAAGTTCTCTTCAAAACATCTACACTTCATCTTTTTCTTTTTTAATGGATTTCCCATGATACATATAATTTTGGAAAACTAAAGTGCTGCTTCTAATATTTCTAGTTAAATGAAAACTTTAAAGCAGTAGTAGTGATAATATAAAAATCTAAAACTATATTTAGTATTCTGAAAGCAATTAGGGCAATTTTATTCAATTGATTGCTCAAGTTCCCACCTGAGTGATCTATACAGATACCATTCATTACAACGGTAACAGGTGCTGAAAAAGTGATTTTAAACAAATGAATTTTATCACATTATATGTTTTTTCCATATTATAGCCAACTTTCCAAGTACTTTGGTACAATTATCTAAATGAAGGTATATCAAAAAGTACTTTATTCCAAGATACATTTCCATTTTTCATTACAAGAAGATCGCAGGAGTAATAGCATTGTGTGCTCTCTTTTTTTACAGAAGGATTTTCTCACTGCTTAAAGATAAGAATGAGAGAGCATAAGAGGAGTATATGAAGCCTAACTTTTAAACAATAGCTTAATACTAGAATAAAATATATAGTAGAGCTAGAAGGACCTCTACAAGACACCAAATCCATCCTCCTGCCTGCTGGAAGCAGTTATTCTAGAACTCTTTTCTTACAGATCTCCAATGGAGATGGAAACTCCTAAAGCTCGCTAGACAATCTATTCCCTATCCTCAACATTAAAGTTTTCTGTAATTTCTAAAATAAATCTTTCTTGTTGTAATTTAAACCTATTGCTTCTTGTCCTATCAAACATAGGAAAGGAAAATAGATTATTCACTTCCTCCTTGGAGCAACCTCTTGTATTATAATGTCTTCTCTTTATCTTTTCTTTGCCAGACTATCATAATATGCTCATTTTTTTTGTAGGTTGTAATTTCTATACTTCAGATTTTTCTTCTCACTCTCCTCTGGACTGTCTCCAGCTGATTCAGTGCTCTCTTGAAGCATGGCATCTATAAGTGGACATGATATTCTAATTCAGTCCCAAATTTCATCTGATTATCTAAATCATTTTGAAGCTGAGTATCACACAGGATACCAAAGCTGTCATTCTAGTGCATAGTAATTGTCCTTCTGACAATCAAAGTTAAGAGTAAGATTAAAAATATGCAGTTAAGTGAATATCAATCTAACAAAACTTGTTTTCCTTTGGACTGGTGTCTTAAGCCTGATTCACTTTATGTCTAAGAAGGCATACACAAACTCTGATTCAAGTCTTCTGCAGTTGTAGTGTTTATGTGGATTTTCTGGTGTCCTGCTAGGGATAAACCCACAGGAGTCTTTCCCTCAGTGGCGTTATCTGACTATATTTCCAAACTCATAAAAACAAGAGCAGGAGATGTCTTCCAGTAGCAGTTTCTGGATGAGAACTGGAGGAGATGAACTAAGAAGAAGCAGGAGGAGACAACAGCTAAGCCAAGCGCAGCCTATATGGATTTAACTGCTGATTCAGGAATAGGCTGTGATGTTACAGCTAACTACGTGGTACTACACAAAACAGTCTCCAGGACGAGCCTACCTCATCATCTCACAAAACCTATGGAAACTTAGTACCTGAGACACCTCTTCTCTACTTGGGCATGGTTGAAACTGGCTAGACGACACTTTTAGGGGCTGGGTGAACAGCATGCTTTCATAAACCTTTTTGTTTAAGGGACCAGGCTAAATGGTTTCATCGCTACTCCTGCAAGGTACATAAATAATGTTTTATTACATACTCTCTTGTTATATTGATTTTGGAACTCCTGCTTAATTAAAACATATTAAAGCTTTAAATGAGACACACAGGTGAAAACGTGTCAAGTCTGCTGCTTCTGTTCTGTTCTCCCTCATGTGACTGTTCTACTCTTTTCCCAAGAGAAAAAAAAAACATACTTCTAGGAGCTGGATCCTGACATTTGACATATTCTCATGTATTTAATTTCTGCACTGATTCTAGAACTAAATTCCATAATACCTAAGTGGATCACTCAAGAATTACTTCGTTTATTCATTATACGAGACATGAAGTCAAGTCCCTTTTAACATTCTTAGAGGTCTTCTGCTCATGTTACCAATGACAATATCAATTCCACAGCAAAGAGTTATGATTGTGATTCTGGGATTTCAGACTTAAATAAATAAAAGGGTAGTGGTATTTATATTTGCATAAATTTAAAGAACATCTTTATCAAATAACACTTTGTACAATCACTGTCTATAGATGCATTTCATTCTTCATGTTAGTTTGACTACTTAAGATTTCAGAAATAATAGAGCATAGCTTCAGCAATGCCCTAGCTGTAGGAATTGACCATTGCCTCAATTTATTGAGGAAATGTCACATTTGCTTACAGTTATTCTGATTAACAGTAACTTTGTACTAGGGGATATTTATGCTGTCTACTTCAAGAAACTATCATCTTTGTTATTATGAACCATTCCTTCCTCCATTCTATTTTTTTGACAGGAACTTTAGAGGATATTCCTGGTAACAACTGCTCAACTTCAGGTACTTAATACAGTCCCCCTCCTTTCATTGTTGAGTTAGATACTTTAAGTACAGTACAAAAAATATCAGTGAAAAGTAAAGGAAAGGAGACAAAAAAGAAGAGGTATAAGATCTCATGAAGAGACAGAGCGTGTGGAGCAAACAGTGACTGACCTGAATAAGCTACAGCAAGACCTGAAACAAGCCTGTGAAGACAGGCTGGAGTGGATGGAAAGATAGGTAGGACAAGGTGCAAAGAAGAATCAATCAGCTCGGTTTGGCTAGGCAAGAACAGAAATATGAATTGTGATGTTATAGGCGGAAATTGAAGTGTTTGAAAAGAAGACTGGAGCCAGGAGCTCCTAGGATAAGGATTTACTAAGCAAGGAGATTACAGACAAGATGAACAACCTGATAATTTAAATTAGGATGGGCTGTTTGAGGAAGATGGGGTATAGATGGGGTATAGAGCCAGGGGCAGGGATTAAAGGATACAGACAAAAGATGGAAAAGATAGGACAGATGCATACATGATTGAGGGAAAAGGGTAGAAATGGCATCTCAGCTCCAAGATTTATCTGTTGTCGGAAAACGTGTGTGTCTCACCAAAACAAAAACTGGCCCTGAGAGGGTAAGAGCCTACCACTAGCAGTTGTTCCAACAGACCCACTTATCATTAAGTGTGGAGTACCCACACACTGCACAGCCAGGTTGGTTTGCTACGACAATTGTCTCATTTTAATAAATAATTTTAATTTCTCATTTTGATAAAAAATATTAATTTTTAGTTGGATATGTAAAGTTTCTAGAGCTAAAAGTCACTATTAGATGATCTAGCCTGGTCTCACATTTAACGTACTCCATAGTCTGTGAAGATATCCGAACTCCATAGTGCAGATATGATAATTTATGTTTTGACATCTTGATTTGAAGAAGAATCTACTACTTGGTGTTACACTGTATAAAAATGATTACTCTTCTCCCATTTGAATTTGGCTTTACTGTTCAAACACTGGCACGTGGTGCCTTTTTTTTCTACATATATAGTATTTTTCCCTGTTATAAATTATTTACTCTGTGTAACCATTCTGTTTTCCTGATAATGATAATTCCTTAAGAATGCAGATAGACAGTCAGTAAGGAAGATATGAACTCATCTTCCATGACATTTTTCTAGCTTTAAGTTCTATTTCTGGTAGTGGGACAAATTCCCCAAGTAAGCAAATTGTGCATAAAGAATCTGTGCATCTTTGCTCAAATCATAGCAAAAAAAAAAAAGTATTTTATTGAACTTATCTTTAAATACACTGAGTGCATGTAATACAGCTCAACAATATGTGGGACAAATAATCACTATTTGTTTTTTACTGAATGTCATAGTGCAAACAACATATAATGTTTATTTATGCTGTTTATAATGTTTATATAAACCCAAGTTAAGGATATTATACAGCAATATTTTACTAATTGTAATGAGTTAATGGCCAGGGAAGAGGCACATAAGTTTGTCACAGGCACAAAAACAGGTTACTGAGTTCACAGAGTGAAAAAAAAAATATCCCTGCAAGCATAAAACCTGAATTAACCTGTTATTTTGGGCATGATGCTAAGATACCATACATTTTTGCTGTTTGACATAAGGTCTTGGAAGGTTCAAAGGTGCAGCAAAGATTCACCATCTCAGGTCAGCTGTCACCAAACCTCTAATGGTGCCAAAATGTTTATGTCCCTGTGAACCTAAGATTTCGCCACAAGGTAAACTTACTAATCTTATTGTTTTAACGTAGCTAAAATGTTATAGTTCACACCTGAAGACTGAATGAGATTCCCCAGATAGGAAGTACCTCCCTGTTTCAGCTACAGGGGCCAAATCAGTAAAGATTCTTCAAGCACAACCACTCAGTCGGCGCTTCAGCAAAGGTGGCTGCAGACAAGGTTGCTTGGTACCAGCTAGGATGTGCTCCGGAGCCTGCCCTGGTGGCATAGTAATTAGGAAACTCCCATTCCCTACTGGTTTGGCAGCCATTCCCTACTGGTTTGTTTACGCAGCTTCCTGATCAGATGTTTCTGTGAAATCCACTCCCACGTTGTTAAGGAAGCCTCAGCACCTAATGCTGGGCTGTGGCTTCCTTCAGGCAAAAGGCATCCAAAATTAGGTAGATGAATACAGGCTGGAGCAGCAAATAACTAGGTTTGATTATTTCGGTCTTGGAGTAAGGGTGGATGGAAGCATCCTTCTCATAACCTGACTGTTGAGAGGTCTCGGGAGGAAAGCACGGTTCCTATGCAGATGTCATGCTACTCCAACAACAACCGATAAAAACCTACAGAATAGCAGTTCCTTAAATTTCTTGATGCTACTAATTTCTTCCTCAATTCTTCATTCACGCAAAGTAAATACTACTCCATGCAGATATCTGCTCATACCTCCTCCACAATCCATGGCACTTTTCTATTTTTCACTTTCAAGGTAAAGCTTTTAAGGTCTACCTCAGTTGTGATGAAATATGGTGCTGATGTTTGCTCTCAGTACCTACAAAGCGGCAGGCACAGCCCTGGGTGACTTTGACGTTCTCCTTTTTGCTAACAGCCCGTGAGGGAAGATGTGGAAGTGGGCATTAAACAAAAAGGACAGATGAGATGAAGGACAGGGATAAAAAAAAAAGAATTATTTTCAGAGAACCTATATGCATGTTGATCTTTCAGACTTGATCTCTATTCTCCTCTGTCTAAAACATATCTGCACTTCTGACCCAATCTGTAGATGTTTCTCTCGGTTCCCAAGAAGGAGAACAGGAGTAGGAAGTCCACAACTACCAGATAAATTTCTCTTTTCGTATACCAGTAAACAAATCCAACAAATCTGCTAAACAAAATTATATAATGCAGTTCAGTCAGAATATGTTGCTAATACTTACTTGGTGCGGGTCTGGTACGATATGTGGAAGCATGACATTCTGGAAGGTTTCCAAAAACTGCCAATACCCTGAGGAGCCAAAATGGCACAGCTGGTGAGTCGGTCAGAGGTGTTCATATTAGAAGTAGAATGGTTCTGACCCAAGTGTTTCCTAGCTACAGCTAATCAGAAATAAGATTAATCTAATTGCTTTTTTAGAATCAGGCAGTAAATCTGATTAAAAATTCAGGAGATACTTAAAAATAAACTTTGTAAAATGTAAATATGACTCCTAGTAGACCAAGTTTTTAGTGAGGAGGACCAAAGGATGGGAAGTTGTAGCATTTAAATGGTGATAGTGTCAGAGACTCACATATAGAGTATGAAGAGTTCATGTATTGGACATTTCACATATGCAGCTGGCAGTGCTAAGTTGGTAGTTACAGCTATCATAGTAAGGCTGAGGCTGTGCAGATCACAACTGCAGCAGCAACACAAACTTCCTTTTAAGTGCTTCAATTCACACTCAAACAGATGAGCAGAAACATCTAGGGAACGGTAGAGTAGGATTCATCTCATCTAACCTGACAGACCTTCATCAATGGAGTCTAGAGAGTGATTCATCTGACTAAACATAGATGTCTGCTTTAGAATGAGTTGACTCACCTTCTGGACAATATTGACTGTTTTGACTAGATCCTCATTGACTGTGACTCCAGGCCTATCAGCTGCCTCTGCCTGCTCTAAAACAAGAGAGAAAGTCAATGAGTTTGACTGAAGGCTAGGGATATTCCAGGACAGGATCAAGTAAACTAGTAGCTAATATAGACTACCTTCCAGTTAGCTTTGTGAGAGGAACTATTGATGGTGCTACACAGACAGGGCAGGAATTACACTGAGATAACATGACCAAAGCAGGTAATGAGTAAAAACAGAAAAAAAAGAAGGTAGAAAGAAATGACGAGGGGTTATTTTAATATCCAATAGATATAGTGTTTTGTTCTGTTTTTTACCATGATACTTTATACTATGCACATAGTGAGCACCATTTATGAATATTAACCATGAACATATAAAGTATTTTTGTGTAATCAAAGTTCTGCTATGCTGGAAAGATTGTTTAATACTTTTCAGATTGCTTCATACACTCTAAACTTTTTAAAAGTGCAGAAAAATATCTTAAATTTTCAAAGATATTTAAATAGAAATTGTTTTTTAACTCAGTGGAAAAAAAAGACTAATTAGTTACAGCTTCTTTTGTAGAAGTGTATTCTTGTGACCAGTGTTTACGTGACACATTTACTAGACATGCTGAAAGAGTTATGTTTGCATGATGAAACCCCTTCTAAAATAAAACTGAAGAGCCACATATTTTTTTTTCTTACAGAGCATGACATAATTTAATCTAAGCGTTGAAAACTGATAAATATTTTTTCTTTTCTCATTTGGGAAATACAATTTTCCCCTTCCCAAAGTATCTAATAAAATAAGCCAGTGTATGTATTTATTAACATACTACAGAGGAAAGGATTGTTAATATTCTATTTTATGATAAAAATAGAAGATTTTTAAAAATCAAATTAATAATGAAATGCTAGATTTATGACAAAATCCTACTAATGCTTCCTAAATACCAAAAGTTAAAATTTTGCTGAACATTTTTCTTTAAGATAAAGGTTGTGAATATCCACTTACATTTGTCCTGTTACCTATGTCCATGAAAACTGCTGCTAAATCAGAGATCCATATCTATTTTGCAAATTGTGAATGACTGGAAGAAAGAAAAGTTACATATTCCATTAAAATATACATCATGGATATTAAATTTTAAGTGGGACATAAAATAGGTTCATACTGTCTTCTTATGACTGTTTGATCACAGTCATAAGAAGCTAGCTAGCCGAGCTAGCATTTTTCCAAGCACAGTTTAGAATGTGCACGCTTCTTACAAAAAAAAAATCTAAAAAACTAATATACTAATAAAATATACTAATATACTAATACTAAAAGAAATACTAATCAGCTTTTCATTTTATATAATTCTTGGAATGTGGAGCTCTGAATATAATCACACAACATCCGGATGCCAGCATTGTAGCACTCTCATACAGCATTGCTAATGCAGAAGTTAAGCAGAATGGTTGGCATGAAAATTAAGAGTAGTTAGAAGACAATTATGATCTTACTTCAAATAGGTGCCACTTGCAGTCCTGTACACTAGCTAGTACATCTATGGACAAGTATACATTAACTATTAAATACGTAAGAAACCAAGGAGGAAAAATGCAATTTGCGGTTACATATGGTCTTACTCTGAAAGAACAGGGCCACTTCAAGCCACCTCCAATCTCTTTTAAGGACCACAGGAAGGAAAATGTCACTCAGAGTCATCCTGATTAATCATCCTCTTAGGTCTTTAAGGTTTTCAGTGGAGAAGCAGGAACTTTCTGAATATTCAGCCAGGCTTTTCAAAATTCAGCATTAAGAGGCAGATTCAACAACAGCTTCAAAAGATTTTAGGGTTCTGCAATAATAATTGCAGTCCTCAAAATCTAAACTCAGCTGTCCTCTTCTGGCGTTGAAATGTGGAGATTCCTCACCTCTGACTCTTGAGCTCTTTAATATGCAAATTTATATTTGTGTGCAGAAACTGTCCCCTCCAAGAGACAAGTTGCAAGTGGAAATCACCTAGTTCAACTTCTCATTTGAAGCTGGTCCAAACACTGCACGTTGCTCACAGACATGCCCAGCTGGGCCTTGCTTATCTCTTGAGGGTGAAAATTCCACAACATTTATAGAGAACCTGTTCTAGTGCTTAACCACCCTCATAGAGAGAAAAGATTTTTCCAAACATGTAATTAGAATTTCTAGTGTTGCAACTTGTGTCAATTAACTTTTGTCCTATCACTATATATCTCCATGAAAAATCAGAAACTTATATAACTCTGTATTCCCATCCATTAAGCAGTTGCAGACTGCTATAAGATGTCCTGAAGTCTTCTACAAGTTGAATAAGCCCAGTTTTCTCAACCTCTCCTCATATGCCTTGTAGTGCAGCACATGTCATCTCAGTGACACTTTGCAGCAGCCGCACCAGTGTGTCAATGTCTTTCTTGTATTGGACAACCCAGAATAGCACACCAGATTCTGTCTCACATGAGCCAAATAGAGGAAAGTAATTACTTCCCTGGACTTGCTGGCTACACTCTTACTAGTACACTGTAGTATAGTCCAGGATGCAGCTCACCTTCCTTGTCCCAGCTTGTCTCACACTGACTCACACTCAGCTTGTCCACCAGGACCCCAGGTCTCTTTCTGCAAAGCTGTTCTCTAGGCAGTTGACCCCCAGCCTGTGCTGCTTCCTGATGGCACCCGATCCCAGATGCAGGACTTTGGGTTTGCCATTGCCATTGCTGAGCTTGCTGAAGCTCCTCTCAGCCCATTCCTCCAGCCTGCCCAGGTCCCTCTGAACAGCAGCTTCAGCATAACAACAGCTCCCTCAAAAATTAGTATCATGCACAAACTTGCTGAGAATGAACTCACTCCCCTCACTGCCATGAGAGTCCAGATCACTAACAGTGCAGACATTAAATAGTACTGGCCTCAGAATCAATCCGTTCAGGGGAACTCTACTAACAGCCAGCTGTCGGTTGGACTTTGTACTGCAGATCACAACCCTTTCAGTCTGGCAGTCCAGCCAATTTTCCATCCACTTTATTGTTAATTTACACTGTCCATATCTCATCTATAAAGATAAAAAGACGTCGGCAAACGCATTGCTAAAATCAAGGTAAACAATATCCACTACTGTACCTTTGTTAACAGAGCCAGTCATCCTAGAAGTCAACCAGCTTGGTTAGGGACAGTTTGATTTTGGTGAATCCAAGCTGCCTATTTCTAGTTATCTTCTTGCCCTCATAGGCTCAGAATGAGCTTCTGGGAGGACCTGCTCTATGATCTTCCAAAAGATTGTGGTTAGGCTGGTAAGACTGCAGTACCCTGGATTTTATTTCTTGCCCTTCATGAAGATGGCTACAACATTCATCTTTTTCCTTCAGAGACTTCAGAGACTCCTCGACTTCAGAGACTTCCCTGATCACCATGGCTTGTCAAAGCTAATGGACGGTAACCTCACAATGACACAAGTCAGCTTCCACAGCACCCTTAGATGCATCCCACCTAGTCCCACGGACGTGAGTATGTTCAAAAAGCTTAAGTGTTCAACTTTTCTCTGCTTAGGAGCTTCACTTCTACAGACTCTGCTACGAGACTCAGCCCCAAGGGCAAAGCTTACCAGTTAAAAATAAATAAATAAATAGAAAAATAAAAGACATTGAGTACATCATCCTTCTCCACATCTTTGGTCACTAGGTCCACTGCAACACAGAGACCTTGAATCACATTTTATGCCCTTTACTAGTTCATTTGCCCTTGCCAGTTTCAGCACTAGCTGAGCTTTGACTTTCCTAATACCCTCTCTGTAGGCTTGGGCAAATTCTCTATATTCTACCCAGCTAGTCTGTCCCTACTTCCACTTTCTGTGTACTTTGCTTTTCTCTCTGAGCTCAGTCAAGACTTTCTTGTTCATCCCTACTGGCCTTCTCACATTGCTCAACTTTCTGTGATATGGAATGGATCATTTCTGTGCTTTGAGGAAGTTGTCCTGAAGATCAATAACCTGTCCTAGAACTCCTTGCCCTCCAGGGCAGTTTCCCATGGGATCCTGCCAAACAGATTCCTGAACAAGCGAAAATCTGCTCTCCAGAAGTTCAGAGTTGCAATTCTTCTATTTGTTTTGCTCACTTCTCCCAGGATTTTAAACTACACAGTCTAATGATCGTTGCAGGCAAAGTTGCCCTCAACCTTCACTCTCCAAGCAGGCTGGCTGTCCTGGTTCATGAGTAACAAATCCAGCAGAGCACCTCCCCTAGTTGACTCATCAACCACTTGTGTCAGGAAATTGTCATCAACACATTCGAGAAATCTCCTGATTTTTTTGCACTTAATTCATGCTTCAGGTGTCGCCATGTGTTGGGAACACAGTGTCCCCTAGGATAAGAAGATAGATTGCTACTGTCTTGATAGCAGAAATCTCATTAGGCCTTCAAGATCTGAATATCTTTATTACCTACCACAGAGAACCCAGGGAGAAGGCCTCCTTTAGTACAGCTGTAGCACTGAGATATTCTGTGCCTCTCATGTTAAGGGTCCACAACATATCCTGAGGAGAAATGGGATATGAGTAGAAGGAGGCTTGAAACATACCTTGCTGCCAAGGCCTGTTGTCACAGGCACTACCTTCAGCATCTCTAAGACAACTAGGAGTAGACAGGGAGAGTAGGAGGCTTTCTCAGATCATCGGGGCTAGCTGTGGAGATGACCAGAGTAGCTCTGCCCACGCTGAATAATGATTCACCAGTGTCACAGGAACACAGACTGCTCTAGGATTGTTCAGTGCCAAAGATGAAAAGGATAATACATGTTTGCAACCACTTCAAATAGGCTTTTATCAGACGAACCAGTGCATGAGATGACCAGCTGGTGTGATACTTCCCATTGAGCCTCCGTGGTAATGTGGGAGACTTCTTATGTGCCCAAGAAGTCTTGATGTAGTGAGGGTGCAAGTTGCTCTTGCTAGGGAAGACTTTCCAGAATGGTCTCTAACTGATTCAGGGCCAAGGGCTTTTGCCAGCACACAGCTTTTCTGCCCATAGTGCACTCTGAGCATAGACTTCTGAAGCTATATAACATTGTTCCTGATCTTCCCTAGCTCTAAAATAATGACAGATCGAGCACTGAGCATTTATCAGAAATACATAATCTTCTAAGGCAGATAAGGCACCTCATTTGCACAGGAGACGAGAGGAGCCAGCCTTTTGTAAGCTTTACTGAGTGAAAGTAGTCCTTGCAGAAGCCCTATAGAGGCACACACAAATCTTCAGTGTTCAATAAAACAGAAAATAACTTAATATCTACCGAAATTCACTGTAAGAGTCTACTCCATCTTGGCAGTGTCACTGAGAGAAACTGGTTTGAGGCATTCCCTGCCTTATATCCTACGCAAAGGGGGAAAAAATTCTCTGATCTTGAGTAACAGGCCCTGCCTGCGACCTGCAAGGGGAATACAGATATAGTCTATAACTTAAAAGAGAACCTGGATTTTCTTTGGTGAAGGCTGTAACTTCTCTGGTCATTTATTAGAAATGGGGATGACAATTCTTCTTCCCGTTATCTCTCCTAAAAAAAAATCCATGACTCCTTGTCATATTTTATGTGAAAGGACATAGACACCATCAGGAGAGAATTCTAGGATGTAAATACCAGGTAAAATAGGCACTATCTGATAGCTTTATACAGATCCAAATCTCTCATTAGCAAAAGTCCTTTGTAGCTAGATTAAGCTGTCCCACTCATTCCTTTCCCAGCTATTCCATGATATCTTGTGCCTGGGTGCAAGGTAGGTTAGATACCTTCCTGAAAAGTGTCGATTCTCTTTCTGACTTCAGAAAGCTTTTTCAAGCATTACAGCCAAGCCTCAGGAACATTTGAGCAGGATAGTGTATTTAAATTGCTTCACCACAGTCAGATACTATATAGGGCTCAGGTCCACTTCTTCGCCTGGGTTCAGGTTTTCCTTTTCCTTCACACTACAATTCCTATTCCTTCAGACTCTGGGTTGCTTTTCAAGCACATAATGATCCTTTTGCTCTCTCCATTGACAAATATTACACAGTGAATGTTAAAGGATATCAAATTTGGGACTTGTAGCAAGAGATGAGAATGCAGACTCCTTATGGCCATGCCACTGAAAAACACAGCCAGGCTCATGAAAAAGGCCATTTTAAAATTCTTTTTTTTTAGTCATTTCTTCTTAAGGAGAAAAGAACCACTTTCTCCTTGAAGACAGTGGTCTCTCTCTAACCACTTTAAGCCCAGGTACTATAATTTCCTTCAAGCTTCATTTAATCACTAAACTTGTAAATCCATAATAATAATAATAATAATAATAATAATAATAATAATAATAATATGCAGGAATTTAGGAAGGTCTCACAATCAGAACATCATATTGCATTAAACATCATATGTTCCATATATAACAAATACAGTCTCTAAAGGGAGATGTTTGTATCATGGATATAAACCGGTAGGTTCAACGTGAATAGGGAAGTAACACACGTGAAAAAAAGAGCATGATATATACAATTCAGCTGTTTCTGATATTTTTTAGAATTGTAAACAGATAAAAGTTTAACTCTTTGAGATAAGAAAATTGAAAGTATTTTTACCATTTTAAGTGAAATAGAAAATGTAAAAGGATGCCAGCTTCTGAGGCCTTACTATATACATTTAAGAGAAAAACATGATATAGCTCTTCCAGCTCAGCCACAGCAATTCTGAAGCACCTGAATTCTTTGATTTTAAATGAAATGCTGAACTGGGAGATGTTTTAAGTGGAAACTGAAGTTGAACGACAGAAAAATTCAATTACAACACCAAGTTATTTATATAGTGTTTTCTATTCCCAGAAAAGTACAGCAGCTGGGCTGGAAGACTATGAACTTTGTAGCTAAACTCTGGAAATTTTACTATTTAAAAGAGACATAAACTTTTTTTTTTCCCTCTCGTTTCCATTCCTGATTTCCCATATCCAGTCCTCTAGCTCAAATAATAAAGTTTTTTTTTTCTTTTATAATTTCTTTTTGTGGTAAATAAGGTTCTACACTGAAGAACATGTTCATTGAAAGCAATAATTTTTCCAGACTCAGGTCTCTGGTAAAGGTCTCATCTCTCATCTGTATGAAGATGGAAAGGACAGCCACTCCAGCTGTCCCATTTGCACTGCTTTAGATGTGAAATTAATTTCATATATATAGATATATAGGTATATGTTAAAACTTATGCATAGAAAATTTTTAGAAAAATAGAAATGTATATAGACATATATATGTCTATATTTACATATAGATGTCCCACATTCCTTTCTTGCCATTCTTAATGACTGAGGAAAAAAAACTATTTCCAAATAACAATCTTTTAACATAACCAGCAAACAGAGCAGCTTCTCTTCAGGCTCAACCTCTCTCCAAACCTGAGGACTACAGACTTGTAAATTTTAGGTCTTCCACAGCAGTGCAACAGACTGGTATACAGACTGAAAGAGAAGAAAAACATAAAAGGGTAGGTTTTCATAGCCAAAATGCTTTTTCAACCTACTTTCTATATAGTCTATGTCCATCCCATGGGGATGTGCTGCATTAAAATGAAAGTTAGTTTTCTATTTCTGTTTTGTTGCAAATAGCACAGAATGACGGTTGTACTCCAAATGTCCTGAAAGAGAAATAAAAAGCACAGTTAACTATTCAGCCAGGTGCGTCCCCTTTAAAATGCCTGTGGCAACTCAGCAAACTGAATTTATAGTCTCCCTTCCTCTAAACAAGAACATGAAGTGAAAGAACATTAAGCAGAGGGGAAAATAATGGAAAAATAAAAAGAGCTGGATAAAAAGTTAACTAAAGCAGGAAAAACACTAAGGTGTCTGAAAAGACCTATGTACTTGAGATTAACTACATATAGAGCATGAAGACAAATTCAGCTTTGGCTACACCATTTGGGTATACAGCTACATGGTTATGCTCCGATTCTTTCGAAATCCAACAGCACAAAGACTCACCCTATCCACCAGACTGCAAAACATATTTTTCTTTTCACCTTTCCAATATGATGACAAAGTTTGAATTCCCAAGCCCTCTTCTTTTTCATTTGGAAAACTGACTTCTTCATTCAGATTAGCAAAAAAAAAAAAAAAAAAAACACCGCAGATGAATATACCAATAGAAAATACAACCTGTATGGTATGGAGATACTAACAAATCTACAAAGACACTTAACATTGAACCAATACCATTGCAATTGCAAATTTGAGGTCACAATTTTACAGTTGCATCTGTAAATGGTAAATTCAGGCTCTCATTTCTTAACAGTGTGATGTTAAAAGTTTTTTATTTGTATTTGCAGATGATATAGCTATGGGCAATTTCACTGAAGACTTTGGAGCTTTTTTATTCGCCCTCAGTCTCAGAAACTGTAGTTCATGCCGCCAAACAGCTAAATGGATTCACATTATATGTGGTGAGGAATGTATGCTTTGATTATTCTCTTTTCTGGAATAAGAAATTCTGGGCTACTTCTAGGTTACTAAAGTAGCTAAGATTTTTAAAAGCAAAACTTTTAAGAACAAAATTCATTTATTCAAAAATCTATAAATCAGCTGTTTCATTTTAAAAGAAGTGATAGATGAGTTTCTAGGAGGGACACAGACCTGTGACCATGGAGATAGGCAGAGGCACAGACTCAGACATCGACAGTTCATGTCATGCTGTAAGTGCTCTGGAGTACAAGAGCTGGTGCTACATCACGTTGCAGATACAGGCTGACACACTGACCATGGCTCTGTGCTTAGTTTAATCTGGCGCTAAAAGAGGGAGTCCTGCCTCCCCCACGTGGCTCTCTTTACCCTCTCTTGCACTGACACTGCCCTTCTCACAATGAATCTCGTTAGGTAACAATTTCATTTAAAATAAAAGTTTTTTGCCCTTTAAATTTTCAGCTGGGTTGGTCTTGATTAAGGTTGCGGCATAGCTGCAGGAATGCTAATGCCAACATGAAGGAAGAAGAGGATGAAGGTGGATGAAACCCTCCTTTTTAGAAGCAGCATCCATTTAAGCCTTATTAAACTAGTTGTGGGGCTATTTACAAATAACTTATCACTAGCACTGGCTCCAAAACTTTGCATCTGAAGAAATGAGTTCTGGTCAGTTAGTGCATAACTATAAAAATCCATTCTGCTGCAGAATCAAGCTACTTTTGCTGCTCAGAAACTAGCTACTCAGACTATTAACAATTCACAGGTAACTAGTTTGGCAAGTCAACTATTATATTAGATCAGTGATGTTATTATGCAAATTATTTATCTGCAGTTTTTCAACATCAGAGATTTTTATGGAATCGTAGCTGTTCTCAGAACTAGATAGCACCCAAGACCAAGCTGGGGTGAATGTGCATGTGCTCACGGCTCAAGAGGTGCTCTCAAGGAACAACTGCCACCTAAGTTAAATTATTTTCCAGATTTTGAGGACATTTTTTAGAAGCTTTTATCTCAAAACTTTTCCAGTAATAGAACTTGGAGCTGCCTGTTACAGTTTTATTCCCCATTCAAAAGGTTTAAGGGGCTCGAATACTGCGTGGAATATTTTATTTCCAATTAACTTTATGGTTTAGGGTAAGCAGAACCTTAAGTTATTACATAATTTGGCAGAGACAATTCAAAAGCTACTTCCTATGGTAGCTAGTCTCTGTGTTTAACAAAATGCCATGTCAGTAAATTGTATAAATTGCTGGCTCTGTTTATACTTTAATAAAATGTTTGCATAGCTCCTGTTTCTGCTTTCATTACAATTAGGCAGGCAGAAGTTCAAACAACAAAAATGTATTTATGTTCATGTCTGTAAGTTAAATAACCCCTGCAAATGATAACATGTTTTTAAATCATATAACACCATGCGCGTCACTGGTAAGTTGCACTGAATTTGAAGTGCACTTTTAAGAAGAGACTGAAATGTGAAGGCAGAATGCAAGTATCAGCTTACAATTCCCCCATCTCTTCTCCACACACCCTTATTCCTTGCATAAAAGATGCCTCAAGGAATATAATGAGACTGTTTAGGATGTTCACATTCTTGGATCAAACACTACAAATGTATACTGTGTATCTTATATTGAAGTCTATATCCAAGCTGTGTATCTTATATTGAAGTCTAGCAGAGAAAAACCTGTATTTCAGTATTAACAATCCACTTCTTTCTTCCATCCCACATAAAAGGTTGAAAAGTCATTTTTAAAGAACTCAGAATACAGTATTTTAGAATATCTAAACCTTAGGAAAAAAAATAATTGGCAACACTGTGATAGAATAGCGATCCAACGAATTTCTCTGGGAGTATCTTTATCTACTTCCTCGGATCGGTGAATTGGCAGCAGCTTTGCCCAATGAACTTTCACGAGAGCCGAGCACAACAGACACACCTATTTCTCAGTGCTCAAGTCCTGACTACTTTTAGCATCCACAAGACATTACACAGAATCCCAGGACTCTAGTTTTGAGATGACCCTTTTTAGCACTACCCTTGAGTG
Organism: Tinamus guttatus; assembly: GCF_059628265.1. Lineage (NCBI taxonomy): Eukaryota > Metazoa > Chordata > Aves > Tinamiformes > Tinamidae > Tinamus > Tinamus guttatus. Next base: position 2,473,659 of record NW_028288902.1, on the reverse strand, counting down.
CTGGACTCCCATTCCAACAGCCTTCCACGTAGACACAAACCCCCGTTAGGAACTTGAGTTAAGGCGCGGGAAAAAGCTACCGGAGCTGCGCCGTGAAGAGCTCCTGCTCCCTTGCTGATACGTGAGGGCACCAGCCCAGAGGCCGGCGCGCTCGGCCAGGCCTGCACGGGGCTGCATTCGATAGTTTGCACTCAAAATGTGCCACCCTAGATAGCTGCTCGGCAGTGCCCTGCTCTCTTGTCACACCCAGGCACGTGCACCTGCCTATTTGCTGCCTCCTTTCTCAATATCAGAGATAAAACTGCCAATAACTTCACTTGCATGTTACAACGCTGTGTTTTTTGAAGCTTTATAGTGTGTGTTGCTACCATCTCTTTAAGGTTTTATCAAAGTAATACTAAAGTAAACCAAACTAAGTTTTGTTACTGGTGGTTTTGTTTTTTCTGTTTTTTTTATTTGTTCCTAATAGCCAGTGAGCAGTGCTTTAAGTTGTCTCTTCGGCCAATGTAACAGTAAAGAATCTCCTTTAACAGCCAGGACAACTTGCTTTCAAGACACCTGAACAGAAATGGTGGCGTGGCGAGCTGTGACCTTGAAGTTTGCCGGACACATTTTTAGGAGGCATCATGTATTGTTAAATGGTGTTTTGTCTAGGAAAGATTTTTTGAACTACCTAGAAGGACAGACAAAAATAATGCCATTCTTTTTCCTTCAAAAATTTGCAAACTTCACTTCCTCTCACCTTCTCTGAAAATTTCTTGAAGAATGCTGAAGCTGCTGCAGGCACTTGTTTGCAGACTGCCTCTGTTTTCCTCCAGCTGGCACTGAACAACTGCAGCAATGCCGAACAGTGTGGCCAGCGCCACTGGATGCTTCACGCACCTTGTCACTGAAACCAGCCAAAACCAACAGGGAAATCTTCCTTTCTGCATCTTCCCCAGGGGCAAATAGCACAAAAAGTGGCTTTTGGTGAACCTTCTCAGTAATAACTTTTCAATACCTACTGGAATACTTAATAGAGAATTTTTATAGAACAATGTTACTAGCTTTATGCCATAAAATTTTTAATTTTCTAGTAACTGTGTCTATGAAGACCATGTAAGAAGAACTGGAAAATTTTCCCTCTCCCTTCAGCCCTGTTTTCATTTTTACATAACAAGAGCCTTGCGACCATGGGGTAGCCCTGTGCAGAGAGGGGTCTAATTACACTGCTCTTCTCAGTGGTGGCCACTGACAGGACAAGGGGTAATGGGTACAAGTTGAAACACGGTAATTTCCATCTCCATGTGAGGAAGAACTTCTTTCCTGTGAGGGTAACAGAGCCCTGGAATAGGCTGCCCAGAGAGGCTGTGCAGTCTCCTTCTCTGGAGATCTTCCAAATCTGCCTGGACGCCACCCTGTGCCACGTGCTCTGGGTGTCCCTGCTTGAGCAGGGGGGTTGGACTAGGTGATCTCTAGAGGTCGCTTCCAATCTCAACCATTCTGTGATTGCAACAAGACATGTACTGCATATTTCCTGAGAATGGGATGGGAACAGGATAAGGACAAATAAAGCAAACTCCTGTGTAAAGCTCTTCCATAGCTTTCACACCTAACTGAAGTCAGTAGCACCACAATGAGGACAAAATCCTCTTAACATCATGCTCATCCACCTTCCTTTAAAGTAAACAATTAAAAAACAACAACAAAAAGGAGATAGCAGCTAGTACTTCCTACACCAAGCTTTTGTTAGCTGTGAAGCCACCAGAGCCTCTTGAGCTGAGGATATCAAACTAGTCATTTGAGAGTTTTTCTGGGACATCAGTTTAGTAAATCAAACTGTTGTGGGCGCTCTGGACTGAGATGCTGTAACCACAGTTGACCAAGGATGGTTCCACCCTCAAATGCCTCATCCTCTGCTTTGTGAAGCTCTTCTCCAAGAGCAACACTGTAAGCAACAGTGAATGTGATGATCATAGCTCTGCGAAGCAGAGTGAGCAAACTCAGGCATACAAGTTTGGCCAATCTGTTTAACCCACTAACACTACATAGTTGCTTTAGCTGCTTGTAGCCCTAAACCTGTTTGAAGAAGTAGCCACAAAAGTCACTGAATATTTTCACTACTTTGATTACAAGTCTAGCACTTGCTATACTCCTTTTATGTCCTCACTATACACACAGCTGTGTTCTTCTGAGCAATTAGTCAGAACATTATGTTGGGATGATCTGTGCATATCATCCTAAATCACTCTGCAACGTGTATCTGCTTCTGGGTAGTATTGGAGACCGGATACTGGAAATTGCAGAAGACAAATCATCAGGGAGAGGCTGAGGAGAGCTGAATTCCTGTACTTCAGCACAGCTCACAGATATGTTGCAATCATACTGCAGATTGCATACAGTGGCTATAAAGGCAAATGGAACAAAATGGCTACTAAAAAATATTCCCAGATTGAACTTCCACAGGACTTTGGTTTTGAAGATACCTTATTATAAGGAGGAACTGAAGATGTTTGCCTGAACTTTCAACTATTTGGGGTGACGTTTTGCAGGCCAGCTGTCTGCCTCAAGCTGATGTTTTCAAAGGAACTTTCGAGCAGAAGCGATCAGGTAAATGTAAGAACTGGAATTGGAGGAAAAAGAAAACCTCTCATTTTTACTCAAGTAGAAGAAAAAAACACTTCTTAATGTACTTGAAAGGGCCTGCGATTTCTTTACTTTGAAGCTAGGATCTGAAATTTAGTGGGAGAACAGACTTTGAATCAGGGATATGTCTTTTGGACAGTTTTCCTACAGAACATCAAGATAAAGCATTAAGGTTTTGAATCTCATCCTGCACATGCAGAACAAAAAGGAGAAGGAAAAGGAAAACTTTTATAAAAGCCAGAAGCTTTTTTTCTTTTTTAATATAGGTCGCATTAAGCAATGCTGCAGGTAGGTCCTGTCACACCTGAGGTGGCAGCGGGGCCTGGAATTAAGGCTGGGGGTCCTCTGTTCTCCGTGCTCCCTCTTAGAATCATAGAATGCTGGTTGAAAGGGACATCTAGAGGTCATCTAGTCCAAACCCCCTGCACACACAGGGTCACCTAGAGCACGTGGCACAGGACTGCATCCAAGCAGGTTTTAAAGATCTCCAGAGAAGGAGACTCCACAACCTCTCTTGGCAACCTGTTCCAGTGCTCTGTCACCCTCACTGTTAAGAATTTTTTCCTTAAGTTCATGTGGAACTTTTGGTGCTTCCGTTTATGGCCATTACCTCTAGTTCTGTCAGTGGCCACCAGTGCAAAGAGGCCAGCACCATCCTCCTCACTCCCTCCCTTGAGGTACTTACATACACTGATTAGATCCCCTCTCAGCCTTCTCTTCTCCAGGCTGAACAGGCCCAGCTCCCTTCAGCCTCTCCTCGTAGGGCAGATATTCCAGGCCCCTGATCATCCTTGTAGCCCTGCGCTGGACTCTCTCCAGCAGCTCCACATCCCTCTTGTACTGTGGGGCCCAGAACTGGACACAATACTCCAGATGCGGCCTCACCAGGGCTGAGTAGAGGGGCAGGATCACCTCCCTCCACCTGCTCTTCTTAATGCACCCCAGGGTCTCATTGGCCTTGTTGGCCATGAGGGCACACTGCTGCCTCATGGTCAACTTGTCGTCCACCATGACACCCAGGTCCCTCTCTGCAGAGCTGCTCTCCAGAAGGTCAGTCCTCAGCCTGTACTGGTGTCTGGGGTTATTCCTCCCCAGGTGCAGGACCTTGTACTTGGCCTTGTTGAATTTCATGAGGTTTTTCACCACCCAGTTGTCCAGTCTGTCCAGGTCCCTCTGGATGGCAGCGCAGCTCTCTGGGTATCAGCTACTCCTCCCAGTTTTGTATCATCAGCAAACTTGCTGAGGGAGCACTCTGTGCCTTCATCCAGGTCATTGATGAATAAATTGAACAGGACTGGACCAAGGACTGACCCCTGGGGGACCCCACTAGCTACAGGCCTCCAACTAGACTCAGCACCGCTGATCACCACCCTCTGAGCTCTGCCATCCAGCCAGTTCCTAATCCACCTCACTGTCCACTCATCTATCCCGCACTTCTGGAGCTTGCCCAGGAAGATGTTGTAAGGGATGGGGTCAAAAGCCTTGGTGAAGTCGAGATAGACGACATTCACCACTCTCCCCTCATCTATCCAGCCAGTCATTCCATCACAGAAGGCTATCAGGTTAGGCAAGCATGATTTCCCCTTGGTGAATCCATGCTGACTACTCTTGAGCACCTTCTTGTCCTCCATGTGCCCGGAGACAACAGCCAGTATGAGCCGTTCCATCACTTTTCCAGGGATGGAGGTGGGGCTCACTGGCCTGTAGTCACCTGGGTCCTCCTTCTTGCCTTTTTTGAAGACTGGCGTGACATTGGCCTTCTTCCAGTCTTCCAGTACCTCCCCCGTTCTCCAGGATCTTTCAAAGATGATGGAGAGCGGCTTAGCTATGACATCCGCCAGCTCACACAGATCTCTGGGGTGCATCCCATCAGGGCCCTTGGATTTGTGGGTATTGAGTTCCCTTAGGTGCTCTCTGACCCAATCTTCCTCTAACCTTAGAGCAAGTCTTCCTCTCTCCAGGCTCCTTCTCTTGTCCCTGGGGACTTTAAAGGGCTGCCCTTGGTAAACACCGAAGCAAAGAAAGCATTCAGCAACTCTGCTTTTTCTGTGTTATTCGTAACCAGGGTACCCACCCCATTCACCAGCGGACCCACGTTTTCCCTGATCTTCCTTTCGCTGTTAATATATTCAAAGAAGGTTTTCTTGTTATTTTTAACATCTCTTGCCAGGTTGCGTTCCAAAGGCACCTTAGCTTTCCTTGTCGCATCTCTGCATGTCCTGACTACGTTCCTGTATTTCTCCCAGGGGGCCTCTCCTTTTTTCCACATTCTGTATACTGCCTTCTTCTGCTTGAGCATTGCCACAAGCTCCCTGCTCGTCCACGCAGGTCTCCTGTCCCCTCTGCCTGACTTCTTACACACAGCGATGCCCTGTTGCTGGGCGTGGAGGAAGTGCCGCTTGAAAACTAACCAGCTCTCTTGGGCCCCCCTTCCTTCTGGAGCTCTAGCCCATGGGATTCTACCGAGGAGGTCTCTGAAGAGGCTAAAGTTGGCCCTCCTGAAGTCCATGGTTGCAAGGCTACTTACAGCCCTGCGTCCTCCTCGTTGGATCCTGAACTCCACCAACTCACGGTCACTGCAGCCGAGGCTACCCCCTACCCTCACATCTCCTACAAGTCCCTCTTTATTTGTTAGTACCAGGTCCAGTAGCCCACGTCTCCTCGTTGGCTCCTCCACAACCTGCGTCAAAAAAAAAGTTATCGTCGACGCTCTGCAAGAACCTCCAGGACTGGTTCTGCCTGGCTGTGTTGTCCTTCCAGTTGATGTCAGGGTAGTTGAAGTCCCCCATGAGAACCAGGGCCTGTGGCTGTGAGGCAACATCCAGCTGACTATAGAAGGCCTCATCAACTTCCTCATCCTGGTCAGGTGGCCTGTAGCAGACACCCACCACAGTGTCTCCCACATTAGTATGCCCTTTAACCCTTACCCACAAGCTCTCAACTCACTCATCCTCCACTCCCAGGTTGAGCTCCATGCATTCCAGTTGCTCTCTCACATAAAGAGCAACTCCACCACCTCGCCTTCCCAGCCTGTCCTTCCCAAAGAGCACATAGCCTTCCATGGCAGCGCTCCAGTCATGTGAGCTATCCCACCATGTCTCTGTGATTCCAATGAGATCATGACGCTAGACCACACACAGATCTCTTCTGGCATCCAGGTGTGGGAAGGATGGATGCCCACAGCAAGGGGGTAAAATGTAGACCTCATTGGAGAGGGGAAGAGAGAGAGATGCTGGGATGGATGGTAAAGGAAGCTAATGCTATTATGTATACCCAGAATCCATTCTTGTGTTTTTCAGGGATTTACTCAGAGAAGCAAGTCTCATATCCAACTGGTGTCCTCTAAGGAAGTGCTTCTCATTCTCCAAATTCGAGCTTCTGGACACTAAGATGAGAAATACCAAGTGTTATCTATAATATTTATATTGTCTCCACCAGTGCAGCTTCCGTGCACTTCACGCATTTCAAGGTACAGAGCTTTGCAGCAGGCTTGCAATAGAAAAGTCCCAATATTGCAGCCAGGGCAGCAGAAATGCACAAGTAAAACACAAACCTCACGGCTTAATTTAACGTGGCTCTAAAGTTATGGCTAGCACCTCCATTTCTGAACTTACTCCTGAGTAACCTGCAAATTATATCCATTATAGCCAATTACATGAAGAGCACCCAAAGTTAGCAGCTATTTTTGTAACAAATGCCTTGCTGTGCCTCAGCTTTTTCAGTTTTAAAGTGATGATAATGCCACTATTTCAGAGTGCTGAGAACTCATTAATATATGGGAAGCATTCAGCTACTTTACTAATGATTATTCTAGAAGAGCTGTAAGGAAATGCACAAGTTCTGTATTCAGATCAAGGTTTAGCATCATGCAGATGAAGAGGCACATCCTCTGCTTCTGTTAATTCAGTGAGCAGCAGGCAGCTCAAATTGAAGGAAGGAGCCAGTGGCTGGGGGGAAGGGGGCAGTGTGACACCATATAATCGGTGTCTCATAACACACACGGTGATGTCAAGCTGATGGAAGGCTGTTAAGAAATGAGCACTGAAATTTTCAATCTTAGCATGTTTATACTGCTTGCATGTAATCAGATATAACGTTAATGTTCAGTTGCAGATAGAAACAATTGGGCTTTTATTTAAACCCAAGAGATTATTGACAAATGAAATTATTTAGGACATGGATTTTTTTCTACAAATAAAGAAATCGATACTGATATGAGTTTGGCTTCAGCCACAGGTACCCAAAATTTTAGAATGAAGTTAAGAAACCCTCTCTGAAAGCTTAACTTGCATATTTTGGCCAAAGGACAGGATTCCTTAGCACAATGTTTAAACAACGCATGAAACTTGCATTTTCCAATATGCACTATAATTTTTGTATAGTGTTGCAAATGTGACACAAAGACCTGGATTAAGGACATGCAGCTCCATCTTCCTACATGCTAAGCACAACTAATTCCAAAGGAATGCAATGGGAGCTCTGTAACAGCTTGCCAATCTCTTGAAGGAAAAACTATGACCCACATTATTTCACTTTTCTTAAGTTAAAGCAAAGCAAAGCAAAGCAAAGCATGAGCCCAGACTTATTAAAATGTAGGTAGCAGATCAGGCACAATATTCGAAAGCGCTCATTCACAGCCAGGGTTACCTCCCTTTTATTGTCTTATAAACCTAGCTAAACTTGCAGCATTAAAAACAAAATCCACCCTGACCTTGTAAACTAAAATTACGGTAACTTGATCAGAGATGAACTGACACAGGAAGTTTCATTCAGAGAAACCTCACTGCAAGCTCAGGGGTACCAAAAAAAAAAAATGTATCCAGCGCTACTATTTGCATTGGGTCATTTACTACAAGCAGTTCCCTGTGCAGCACATGACTTGGGTCACTGGAAATTTGTGTTCAAGTATCTAAAATAAATGCCTAGAACTATGAAGAAGGCCTTAAGAATACAAATCAAGTGTGAATAACTGCATTACTGAATTAGCAGAAGATGGAAGTATAAATTGTGCATTCACTGCACCTATGGAGTTATAGCTCAAGTGGAAGTCACCCAGTACACTGTTGAGAGCCCCTCAGAGTCTGCCCCACTTAAAACTTTATCAGAAACTTTTTGCTCATTCCATTGCCTAGATCCACATTTTCTTTCATCCTCCTCTCTCCTTCTTCACCAGGACTGAAGAAATTCTTCCAGCTTCTGTACTGCTCCCAAGCATACATGCAAGAGAACTTCACAGCGAGCAGAACCCCTTCCCTGGCTTGCAAAGCTTCCCAGCTCTGTGCAAAAGTTAGAGAAGAACAAAGCTAAACAGACTATTCCATGTAATGCATTTTAACACTGATAGCTCTAATATTCTGGGGTTAGAAAGTTTCAGAGATTTTATGTTCTCACTCCTCTAAAGAGCACTAAGTACATCTCAGCTCAGACATACTTGACATTCTCCCAGCAAAGTGCATTAGTGGCTCTTATGTAGTGATCCTGGTACAAGCTCTTGAAGGCCCAAGACCAATAGGTGATGGAAGAGACAAGATAATATATACCTTATTTCTTTTACTTTTTTTTTTCCCCCCTAAGCATCCTTGTTTATCCCCTACTTGCAATACACACTTAATGTTAGGATTCAAAATTCAGAGATAGCAGCTGCTCAGCCTAAAAAGCATTTTTATAGTACCTAGACATGAAAAGACTCACGGGTTCTTCCAAGAGCTTCAAATACTATCATGTTACTGCAAGCAACAGGAACTGATACTCGACTACATTTGATAGCTCTTTACATGCAAGTTTCAAAAACCGTTTCTCACTGGCTTTATTCAGTTATGTTAGATGCAACTGCAGTTAAACACAAGACCAATGTTTCAAGTCCAATTTTCAAGTCAGGTGTTTCATCAGCACTTAACCAAGGCAGGTAATTTGAGCCTTTTTTCCTCTTTCAGATGATCTGAAAATGAGAGAACTTCCTTTAATCCAGGCAACAGATCAGCATTCAATGCCATGTTGTTCATTCAGCCCAGGTCTGTAAGCCAGATTCCATAAGGAAAACATGAAAAGAAAAACTGAGAGCCACAATTAAACAACAAGATTTTTTCCTACTTTGGAAGTGTATCTGGGGGTAGTCATACATTTTTCTTGTTTTAAAATACTTGATTGGTTTGGGTGATTTCACCTAAGTTAATTTTTTTTTTAATCAGCACTTTCATTACTACTTAGAATTTTAAAAGTTTTGCAAAATATATTATATTGAAATGCATAATTTGCCATAGGTATCATCTGTCCACATACTTACAGCTTCTGGAATTCTCTTCTCTTGTATTCCAATATAAAATGTTAACTAAGGCAACCGCTCACTTAAGAGAAATTTTTCTTGTGTTTAGCTAACTCTGACTGCCACTTAAATTGGTTAAAATAAAAAGCGAAGACAACACAGCGCTGCATAATAAGCAAATATTTCTGGGAGATGATCCTATACTGAGAATTCTTAGTAGGGGCATTTCATCACTTAGACTTCTAAAAATATTATCAAGAAGTTATTAGGTTTATAGTTTTTGCTTTAAGTAACTAGGCCTCCCCCCACCCAGTGCGATACCACCATTCTTACTCTATAAAAGCTTTTAAACTTTGAGCCAAATTTAACTTGCTAGTTTCCCTATTTCTGAGCACAGTTCCTTTTTAACATTCAAAAGAACTCTCTCTGTTTTGCATTTCAATCAAACTTTCACACATCCAACCAGAAACATGAATCACCCCGAGTGCTATTTCAGGGAACAAGTACAGCTATAAGGGCAGGGAAGGTGCAACATCCACAAAATCACACAGACACACAGGTAATCACTAACTAGTGCTTCAGTCCAGTTATTTATTGAGTGCAAGTGTGTTTTCCTTTTAAAGAACTTGCACCAGTTTGACATCAGGACATCCCTTACTTTCACTGTGCTGCAGACCAGTACTTGTTACAACCTCCAAATATTTTCCACCATTCCACCTGATGTGATGTGTTACAGGTATGATACCCTAGGAAATGAAACAAGTATTTCTGGCCTCATTACATGCAATGAAAAGACATGGCTTTAAAAGTCTTTCTAAACTTACTGCTGAAGTACTGTCAAGTCCAAGTGTTCAGCACTCCTATGTTGGGAGCTACAAAAGAATTATGATTTCAAAAGCAGCGCAATTTTGAAATCTAAGGGGAACGCATTTACGTATTTATTTTTACTTCTCCCTCAACTGCATTTAGGGTTTTCCTGCTTTGTGTTTCATACTGCATGGCACAACTGAAAAACTCTCAGTTTTTGAAGTGTTTTGAATTTACTGCCTAAATGATCTTAACCTTCCTTGATGGAACAGCTGGATCTTTGTGGAAAAACAAGAAAACCCAAAAAACAACAGTATTGTAAAACTACAATAAAATTACAATAGTTACATTGAATGCTTAGGAAATCATTTAAGTAGTCTACTTAGATATTTATAAGCATGATTATGTAGTCCATTTTTCCATCTATTTTTAACTCCAGAGTAGTAATAATAGAAAAATAATTTAAAATAAGGAAGGCATACAACACAAAACGATTTAGGATGAAAATGTCACAAGTCAGTTAAATCATCATCTTGAAGAGTCTGTTATTTTCAATATAAAAACATTTTTTTAAAAAACAATTATCTAGAACAAACCTGCAATGGTAATAAGTTCCACTAACTGCAGGGGAAATTTTGTCCAATGTGCAAGTGCACATTTGCTTTGCTGCCCTTGCTGTACTGCCTGTCATTTATTTTTACATGCAAGACCTTTAATTTATGATTAAATACTGTAGAATTGATGATTAGCCACTCATGATCTATACCAAGTGATAGCCTCCTTAAAAACAACTAGCACACTGAGGAGCAATAAAAGAATTCAAGTTATCAGTACTTAGTGAGTAGAGGTTGGACTAATACGTTGCTGAGCAAATGCCCCTTGTTAAACAGTACGTTTGTCACAGTAAGCTGTGCAAACAGTGAAGCCTCTAGCCCAAAATACGCAGTTAACTCCAACGCTTTTAACATTTGTTATTAAAAAAAGGTTCAGATGACTGTCACCAAAATTCACCACCAGGTTTCTGGCTGCTGCTTCTCTATCAAATGCTGTTTATTTTCAGATTACTCCCAAATTATATACAACTATTTGCATTCTTAAGAAAAAAAAAAGTGTATTTACTTTCTTCTCTAGGTCATTTAAAAGAATGCCTCTGCTAAAACACACATACAAAAAATAACACTGACTGCAATTTCCAAGGATTTACCGTTTACTATTCAACATAAGTCACATTCAGCTAGTGATACTAGTTACTCTGTTCAAAATGTAACGCTGCCACAATTCAAGAAGGACAAACAGAAATGAAAATGGAAATGAGCAGGAATATTTCACCCATGGGAAAGCAACGGCAGGGGCAGCAGCACACTGACAAGAGCAACTGTGGCCTACCCTCTGGGTAGCTGCAGTTGAATGAATAGGTGGAAAGCATAAAATTGATATCGAAGATTTAGGGAAAAAGATGAAACTACAACAGAGAGATACAGCTATTAGAAAAGGAAATTAATTTCACACGGTTATGCTTCTTTTTTTTTTTTTTAAGCACCAAATAGTGACAATTCAATTACTGCATCTGCACTGTCTGCAGGAATGCTGACTCCACACATAATATTTACACAACAAAATTCATTGCATACATTAACTTTATAAACAGCTTATAGTCAAACAGGTTTTATTTTGCATTTAGAATGAATTCAATTGGCAATTACAGGTACTATACAGAGATCAATAACAGATTTTTTTTACAGCAAGATTTTTCCCCATGCTTTTTAACCTACATTTAATCTATGACTCGTTAACATGCAACGAGAAGAGTTACTCCATAACACTTTATTATCACTGCAATTTTGGTATATTAAAATCATAATTTTCACTTCTACCTTAAATAGGTCATCACCTTTATTTCGAAGCAGCAAAAAAAAGCATGCTGATTAAGGCTGATAAATTAGGAAAAAACAATCTTAGTTCACTAGTGCTTCCTCTGCCCCCAGAAAGGGAGAAACCCCTCTATTTTTATAATAAAAGCGCAGCACAGACACGGGCTCCGCGCTCTCGGCGCCGGGCACCTCCACCGCGGCCCGCCTGACGCACAGCCGCAGCTGCCGCCACGCTGCGCCACGAGACCGGAGCCCCACACAGACATTTTGTACCTGGCCGCTGGGTAGCGTTTCGGGAAGCACCAGCCCAAGAGCCGCCTCGCTCGCACGGCACGCACTGAAACGACACAAACAGTAATTAGGCGCCGCCGGTGACCCACTTCGCTCCAGCGGGACGGGCGCGCCCGGGATCCCGCGGCGCCGCTCCGCCGGCCGGGGAGCTTCCCGGCGGCCTCTTCCTCCTCCTCTTCCTCCCGCCGCCGGCGCGGAGCGGAGCGCAGGGAGCCGCCGGCTTCGCCTCGCGCTGCCGCCCCGTCCCCTCCCCCGCGCGCGGCGGCAGCGGCTCCGCGCGGGGATCGCGCAGCCTCCGCCTCGCCCGCCGCTCGCGTCCCGCCGTCACCTCCCTCCTCCCTCCCCCCGCGCGCTATGGAAAGTCTCCTGTCGGCGGCGGGAGGGCGGTGAAAATCCTGCGCTCTCCTCCCTCTCGCGCTCCGTAACGCGAGCGAGAGCCGCCGCCTTCTGTTCCCTCCGCCGCGGCCAAGTCGGCGTTTTGTTGACAGGCTCTGCCGGGCACAAAATGGGGCTGCCGCTTCCATGGGCGCCGCCATTTTGTGAGGAGCCGCGGCCGCCACCAGCCGCCTCCTCCGCCGCTTCCTGGGCTGCTCAGCGGCGGCCCGAGGAGCGGGGCGGCAGCCGGGGTCCGTGTAGCGGCCCAATAAAGTGACCCCTCGAGGGAATCCCCAGCTGGCGGTTACGTAAGGGACCGCGCGCAAGTGCGGCGCCCGGCTGCGCAGAGCCGGCCCTCGCCGCTGCCTCCGAGCGCGGGAGTCGCCGCGACCCCCCCGCCACCGCTCCCAAGTCATCCCGGGGCAGGGGGGAAGGCGCGGGCACCCTCTCGCCTCGCTCTTCCAAACCCCTCTCGTTCGTGTTTATCCCGGCTGCCGGGGCGGCAGGAGCTCGGAGGTGCCATAGCTGGGAGCTGCTCATTGCCAGCTACTGCTGCTCTCCTAGATATTTTAAAGGGTCGCCTAATGCAACACCGAGGAGGTAACTGCATTTCTTGTCCTGAAATTCACACCACGCGGCTTCATCCACGCACAGAGGGCGACTCTCAATACTGAGTATAAATTTGAAACTGAGGGATTTCTTTCCCCCCCCACCATGAGCGTGACCTGAGGGCAAATCTTACCAAGCATCTTACTATATCTCCCTGTCTCTATGGTTATAGTCAAGCTGAAACAGCACTCAAGTCAAACAGGGAGAAAAAAATAAGCTTCTTAAAAATATATGTTTTATTTCCTGAACGAAGTTAGCACGTGGAGTAGAACGGAATTATAGTTTTCCTTTAAGTGTTCACTTGGGGCCATAATGTGCCACTGATTTTAAAACACAGCTCCTTACTGACTTTAATGAGGACTTCTGCTTAAGGTAAACCGAGGGCCTGCTGGGCCCTGGATCTCCGTGTATCGGTTGTAGGCTCCAAATGTCTCCCTGGGGTCCCTGGACCGGGGCAGGCGCTCACCTGCTGCTCCGCTCCCTGGCTAGGGAAGGACCCGTGCCCACCCGGAGCACTGCCCGGGAGACACTTTGGGCCAGCGCCTGCGGAGGGTGAGGAGGGGGCAAGTCCTTCTTCCATCAGGCCTAGATTCACCAAGGCAACCCTAAAGTTAAACACGGGCCATGGTATCTCGAAGAGAAAGAAAATAAATACATTTTTATGTATTTTTATGGAGGACGGGGCTTGGTTTCCTGCTGGCATGCCCACACAGAGCATCCCTGGCCTGGGGAATGGCTCCACGTCCCCCAGCGGGAAGTTGTAAACGTCCCAAACAAGGGGTTGCCACTCTCCTCCCAAGGCAGCGACTACTGGTGTGTGGCGGGGGGAACTTCCTGCCCTTGGAACCACCTCGGGCGGGGGCTCAAAAGTTTTTCAAAAGTCAAAAATCCACCAGTGCCCCCTTCGGCCGCCGCTTTTCCCTCCCCTTGAACTCACTGCGTTTGATTTAGTCCAATTAAAAGGCTCGGCGCGGCTCTCCGAGCCCACCTTTCCTGCCGCCCCCCCGCCCCGGGCGCGAGCGCGGGGAGCGCGGCGGGCGCTGCCGCCACGGGGCGGGGAGGGCAGGGAGGGAGGAGGGGAGAGCCCCCCCCTGCCCCTCGGGCCGGAACCGCCGCGAGCGGCCGTTTCTGCGCCCCGCTTCCCGCGCCGCTTTGTGTGCGCGAAGTTTGCGGCACATTGCGGATGAGCCCTTAGCGGCGGGCGGGCGAGAGGAGCCTATTGTTCCCCGCCAGGAACTGCTCGCTGGGGCTGGCGCTGCCTCTCGCCGCGCCGGCTGCCTCCTGCAGTACCGCCACCGGCCTGCGGGGCCCGCTGTGTTGCGCTCTCGCCCAGGCAGGAGCACGGCGGCCTCAGATCTTTTTGTCTGAGAGGGAAGAGAAGTGAATCCCGCTGCCGCCGCCACCGCCGCCGCCGCCGCCGCGCAGCGTGTGTGTGTGAGAGAGCGAGCGAAGGGAGCGAGCGAGGGAGAGGGAGGCTGCATGGAGCCGCGTCCGTAACACACACACACTGTCAGTACCTCACTCCGGCTCCCCCCCTACCCCCCCCTCACCCCCCCCACCCCACCACAACAGTAACCCAATTCATTGTGTGATCCAGCAGCACCATGTTGAGTCTCATGTGCAGGCTGGATCGGTTGGGTTTGTGGTGCTGAGAGAGAGAGAGGCAGCGGCAGCGGGAGGAGGAATTACGGAGAGGTGCCCCTCTCCCCTCCCTGCCTCTCCGCCTGTGTGTTGTGTGGAGACAGGACTCGCAATTACCACACTCTCTGGGCGCCCTTATTCCTTTTAAACTTTTTTTTAAGCAAGCCCCTCTCCATGGCTGATCCCCGGCCGAGCACGGGCACCTGGGTCTCTTAAAGACAAGGAGGAGCCGGGGATTGTTGTTGTTGTCGTCGGTCTTCTTCTTCTTTTTTTTTTTTTTAATTGGATTTTTTTTTTCAAGAACACATTTTTTACTACAAAAATGGCAAATTCGACGGGTAAAAACCACGCAGACCAGCGGAGAAAGGGACTCGCTTTCCTGGACGAGCTGCGGCAGTTTCACCACAGCAGAGGGTGAGGAAAATGGGGAGATGGACCGGGAGGGGGGGAGGCTTTTAAACCGACTGGATCCAACTTCCAGCCCCTTCCCTGAAGGACACGGCAGCCCCAGCGAGGGGAGAAAAGGGGGCAGAGCTGACAAGTTGTGGTGTTTTGTGTGTATCTCCTTTGGCAGGTCTCCTTTTAAGAAGATCCCTGTGGTGGGTGGGAAGGAGCTGGATCTTCACGCTCTCTACACTAGAGTCACCACTTTAGGCGGATTTGGGAAGGTGAGTGGAAGTTTTAATTTGGGTTTCCCTCCCACTAACCTCTTCCCAAAAGTCTCCTGTGACCCCCGGGGGCGGCGGGGGGAGCCGGGCCGGCCGGGAACGGTGCTATTTAAAGCCGGGAAGGGAAGGTGGGGGGTGGAAGGAGGAAGCAGGCAGGCAGGTTGGTGGCTCGGCCTTGTCGGCGGAGCGCTCCAGGGGGGGATCGGCGGGGCCGTTGGGGCTCCCTTCCCCGCTCCGGAGCCCCCTTCCCCCTGCGCCGCCCCGGCCGGGGGGAGGCGAGGGCAGAGCCGAGTGCCCGGCTCGCTCGGAGGCAGTTTGTTCCGCTCGCGGTGGCGGCTGCCTGCGTGTGTATGTGGTGTCTCCCTCGCTCGCGCAGCCGGGCAGCGACTCTGAGCGCAGTTTTAGTGCAACTCAAAATTAGCGGGCATGTTTAACATCGATAATCGGCACGGAGCGTGGGCTAGGAAGCGATCCTCGCCGCCGGGGGGGAGCCCGGCGCTGCCCTCCGGGCCTTTCCCCGAGAAAAATAACAAAAGGGGCACCCAAGACGGTGTGTAATCAAATAGCCATCTTTAGGCTTCAAGGCTGGGGACAGAAATGTAGGCCTCAAAAGAAAGGCCTCTCTGTGCCCGGGCTTGTGTCTTGGGGGGCTCGCCGGGACGGCGCCCCCGCGGCCTGGGGGCCCGCGGCCGCCCCCGCCGCGCCTCCCGGGCCCTATTTTAAACTTCTTCGGGCCTATTTTTTTTCTTTTTTTAACGGACCGCGTTAGGATTTAAAAGGGGGCGACAGAGGGACTCCCGATTGGTTATTGTCCAGGCAGTAAAAACAAAAACAAACAAACCCCCAAACAATATGGCCCTCTCGGCCGTCCCCTCTCGATTTATTTGTGTTATTTTTTATTTTTTTATATTTTTAATACCGCTGGGATGCAGGATTGTACTTGGAGGAAAAATATTAGCGACTGTCAATAAGAAATACAGCCCTATATCCCACATACCTGCATGTTTTTTGTTTGTTTTTTTTTCTTTCTTTTTAAAATATATTTATCTATTTGCTTCATGGAAGTGTGTACTTCTTCGTGTGATGTGCATTGTCGAAGACGTTTTTATGTGTACGTTGTGTATCTCGGTCTGTGTGTTGTTTTTTGACAGGTATCTGAGAAGAATCAGTGGGGAGAAATTGTAGACGAGTTTAACTTTCCCAGAAGTTGTTCTAACGCTGCCTTCGCTTTAAAACAGTATTACTTGCGGTGAGTGCCACCAAACTCTTGCGCTAGTATTATTGATTATGAGATTTAATTTTTTTTTAATTTGTGCAGCAATAAAAATATCCCAGCTCTTGAAAAATGCTATAAAATGAAACAGAAATAACTTATAATTTCTTATTGGTCTGGTGCAATGATCAGTGAAAAGTAATTGTCTTTTGCAATTGTTATATTTGTATTTTACATCTGTGGACCTTAAACTCTCAAGGGATCCCAAGTATATAAGCAATAGATGTCAGAACCATTTTTTATTGATTATTTTTGAATGGCAGTACTAAAGGACAGTTACTAGGAGGTCATATTAATGTAGTTACTGAAACTTAGTTTAATTTTGGAGCAGTGAAATGCATATATATAAACTTGTTTACTACTCTGGGAGGTTACACATTCAATGAAAATGAACCTACAGGAAGATAGGCTGTTTTGGATAAATCATGTTGTTATCAATTATTAGTAGCATATGTTACTTTTATTTTTTGAGTACAGGGAACTAAATAATATATATATATATATATATTCTGTTACTGGAAAAATACCAGGTTTCTGTGATTTTTAAAAGTAAGATTACATTCCTTAAAGTGATGCAGATTATTTCTTAATGTAGCATGTAGTTTATATTGAATACTTAAAATAACTCTGTGTGTTACTGTTAATTTACTAGATTTTTATTTTTTTTATTTTTAGAAATTAATTTCAATTAACTTTTGGTGATTATTCTTTGAAAGATTTTTAAATTAAATATCGTATATACAGGTTTTTCAGATGCCCTACACAAATAACTTAATTTAAAATGAAGCTTTATGTACATTGGTTCAGGAATCCAGTTTTATGCTTTTGGATTATATATGTGGTATTTTTTCATTGCAGTTAATGATAAAAATAGGTGTGTGTTTTGTACAAAATATGCATGGGCTTTTGGACTTGTGTTTTGGTGATGTGAGTGCACACAAGCTTTATCTGTCTCAGGTTTGGACTTCTGAATTAGGAAATGCAGTAATTGTACAGGTGCACTTTCTATTGGTTGTCCTAGATTGACTTCCAGCATGAAGCTGGAGAGTTCACAGCACTGTAGAGCAGTTCTTGAGTTACAGTGAAGTCTGGGAAGCCTCAATCACATACCTGTAGTTACTGAATTTTTCTTTTTGTGTGATGACATACGGTTTCTTTAATATCCAGAGCAAGAAACAAAATTACCATAGTTAGTAGCTTTAGCAAAGCTTGTGATTGCTAGTAGGCCTAGGAATGAAGTGGGAAGCTTGCTTCAGGATGTCTTAGGACTTGCTGTTTATTTTCTTTCTGTGGTATGTAGTATTGGGAGAGTGTTGCAAAAGGTATGTTGGATTGTGGAAAGAGATTTTGTGTTTTTTTTTTATTTTTTTTTTAATTTTTATTGTTGTTGGACCATATTCTGTAACTCGATATACAGAATATATTCTGTTACTTGACTGGATTTTACATGACATCTGCAAAATGATAGTTTATTTTACCTTTATTTACATATTTTCGAAATATTTACTATTTTCTGCAGCAGAAGCTCATATGTTGTTTGTGTTGCATATATATTTTGAATATGCCTATATGTTGTGATGCTTAACCCAATTAAAATCATGATAATTTAGCCATACATTGGCCATCTATTTTAAATAACATATACTTCTAAATTTTGGACTGAACCTACAAAAAATTATTTGTTAACATTCTGATATTGACAGAATCTTAAAAATGCAGTTGCTAAAAGCATGAATAAATGGTGACATACAAAAAAAAGTTTTTAAAAGTTTATGTGGAATTTAGAAAGCAAGCATGAATGAACAGTTAAAGTGAGTATTTTTAAAAAGCCTGCTTTTTATAATCTCCAATTTATGCAGGCTGTTCTGAAATAAACTGTCAAGAGTTGTTTGTATTTTTGTTGTTGTTGCTGTTGTTGGACTTTTTTGAATTACTGCTTTACTCACTGTTGCTTCTAATATAGTATAAGTTGTATGTGAAGTGTTTCATAGATGAGTTCACCCCCATCCATATGGAATGATGAGACACTCTTTTTTTTCTCTCTGTCTCTCTCTCTATATATGTGCACACACCTGTATACTTACATATCTGCTAGGTTAATCTTCATTTAGCTTTAATATATATATTGGAGGTTGGGGTTTGGTTATAGGAAAAGAGAAAAAATGCTCTAATGATGATTTTCTTCAAGAATTTTATGTGTCTGTGTTTGTTGGTGAACATAAACTGAGGTTCCTTATAGGACTAGATTTTAGTGAACTGTTGACCTTTGGGGGGGAGGGGGAGGGAAAAAAAAAGTCTGACTATAGTCTTGTCCTCACTATTGTAATGAATTTGTAAGTGAAGGCAAAGAAATTGAGGTCTATTAACTTTAATGTAAATTTTTATCCAGTCATACATTGTATCTTTGCTTGTAAAGTTAGGGACCTGCATGGCAGATGAAATCCTGTTGAATTCAGATGGAGTCAGTTATGTGCACCTACATAAATACATTTGAAAATTTGAATCTGTGATGTTTTGTGATGAAAGTTGCTTCTTTCCATGAAACAGCCGACATACCATGTTGGCTGAGATAAGATCTCAAACTACATGGACCACTTTCTTGTTTTGCTACGTTATCTCTAGTAACACAGTCGTTTTAACTTAAAATTCCTCATTAAATAGTTTAGAAAGTTGAATTATTTGTATCATGTTAGTAGTCTTCTTGGCTAAATCCGATAGAAAGTTGTGGAAAACTTTCTGTTTTTTTGGAGGGGGCAGTTGTGAAGTGTGGCTTCTTTTTTGTTTAAGTAACTTTCATTTTGATTGCCATGGAATTTTCTGCATCTCTTTGGCATGTTAGTCTTCATTAAAGACATGAGTCTTAAAGGTTATGCCTAGGTGGTAATTGAGTATATGACAGGCAAGTCTCATCTATCCTTTCTCTTTGCACTGCCCTCTTAATTTTTTCCAGGGGAAGAAAAAAAAAAATCTGTAATAGGGAAAGTCTCAACTATTGAAACTTTGTGCTTGCCTTGCTTTGAGCTGGCTGACAGGTGATGTAATTTATGCACTGTGGTTCTTAGTGAGCAGTCAAAAGCCACAGTGCCGATAACCATTGATAGACTGTAGTTGTTAATGTAGTTCTGTAGGTAATTCCCTTGAATGTAGTGCAAATTAGATGTTTCATCTCAACTGAGGTGAGTTAGTCAAGCATTTTCCAAATGTTTCTCTAAAGATTATTTTACAATGTTATGAAAATACTTAAGTATGGGGTAATAAATGTGAATATTGGTAATGCAGGCATGCTTTTAGCTTTTTGTTAGTTGGTAAACGTGCAGTAGGTGAAAGGGAAGTTAACGTGAAATATATTGTTTTTCGTGTTAATGGCTGATTGGTTACAGTCCTACAAAAATTAGTTTGATGTGACCACATATATATATATGTGTGTGTGTGTGTGTGTATAAGGTTCTGCTAGTTCTCCTGTAAGCCTAAGAGATGCATTTATTTCTTTTATGGGTCGTCATCTATTCTTTGGGGATGAGGGGCTTTATAAACCGAATGTGCAAGTTAAATATGCCTAAGAGAATAAAAAATCAGTTTGCTTTTAGATTGTATTTATATGCATTAAAATAAATTATGTGAAAGGAATAATAGACTTAATGTCAGGTAGCATATGTTTAATTCTGATTTTTGCCAAAAATTTCTGAAAGAGAGAGAGTAGGTGTGCATTGTAAGCTGGTAAAGGCTTCAGAAATCAGTTAATACTAGTGAAAAGTGAGTAAGAATGTTTTTGTAAATATTTGGGTGCCAATGGAAAGCGGAATTGGAGAGTAAACAGGCCAGTTTATAAATAAGGAGGAGAATAAAGTTATAAACAAGGCTATTATGCTTAGCTTCCTAAAATTACAGATGTAATAAGATAATAAAGTGTGAGCAGTTAAAAATCAAGACAATATGAAATAGTTACTGACAAAAAATAGGGTACTTGGAAACATATGAAGATATTTGTAAGTCATTTGATCTCTAAAATGTCAGTAGGAAATAGCATAATAGTACTGGTTACTGAAAAAGAAGCATGAGCTGAAGAATTAAATAATTTTGTGGGGGTTCTAAATACTGTTTCTATTAAAATGGACCATATATTGAAGAAACAAGAATAAGCTGCTTGGAATTTTCCAAAATTAGGATCTGATACTGCAACAACATCTGTACATAGATCTGTGAGTAGAGTATGGAGGAGCACAGGACTGACTTGTCCACCAGGTCTGATCACAAGGTCAAGGCCCTAGTGAACTAAGGGAAAGTTGTAGCTGTATTAGTATTTTCTATATTTTACTAAAATTCAAATACATCTTTACATTTTTCATTATCATATTATGTGTTTGGGTGATCATGTGAGTGAAAAACAGGATGAAGAACCATAATCAAAAATAGAGGACAGTATGTAGAATACATTTAGTGAATCACTGCAGTTTTAAGGTCTAAAAGAATAACATCAGTGCTTACATACACATGTAGTGATACAAGTTTAGCCATTTTAGGCATACTTAATGTCTGTATTGATGAACTTTGTGAGAAAGTGAATAGCACCCTAATGACATCAGTGGATGATGATAAACCGGGAAGAGTTGCAAACAGAAGTGAGGGCAGAAAAATAAAGAACGGTTATCTAAAGAAATTAGACACATTGTTGGAAGATACAAATGAGATTTAGTATGGAAAATGCAAGCTAAAACATTTGAGAGACAGTAATCCAAAACAGGTATTCATTGTGAGGGAATAACCTGGAAAGCAGTATTGCTGAAAAGGGCTAGGAGTGATACCATGGGCCCGATAATCCTGTCAGTTGTGTGCACCAAACTCTCTTTCATATGAAAAGTATTTGTGCATGCTTCTGACAGGAAGGACAGGCCCCAATTTGCAATATGCTGTAGAGACTTTGTAAAAGCCAAATTTAGTTTAGGTCGCATCCACAGAGATGTTGAAAAAAAGTGAAGATTAATTTTTTATAAAACTCCATGACCGTACCTGGAGTACTGTCTTACTTTCAGCACCTCTGCAACAAGTGGGGCAGCTTGAGGTAAGTTTAGAGAAGAGCAACAAAATCTTTAATGGGCTGAAGGGATTGAGTTGTTTAAAAAAAAAAAAAGAGAGAGAAATAAATATGTTTTGCTTGGCTAAATGCATATTTTGAATTAAAAAATGGTCATGATAAGGATTTTAAAGGGTCTGAGTACTTAAAAGGGAGATGAATTTAAATAAAATCAGGGGCTGAGTTAAAGTGTAAGCTGAGATGGAAGTGAGGGAGCAAATTCAAAGTAGATAGCAGCACAAGAAGACCTAAGATTAGGCTGTACTTATGCACCTACTGAACAGTATGTGAAGCAGAGGTGAGGGGAGCCCACCCTATGGATCATTCAAAACTAGCCTGGTCTGGACATTAATACACGTGCAACAGGTAATGAGCCAGGACTGGCAGTGAAATGGACCTGGTGACCTTACAGGATCTGTCAGTCCTTGAATGACGCTGTAATGAAGCTTTCATCTTCAGTGCTACAGATGTTTACTGCGATACGACAGACTTTACCTTAGAAAACTGTTGCACTTGATTTTGTGACAAATTCTGCAGTCATTGGCAGGGCAGAAAACAAATGTGCGGATGACACTTCTATTTTATCTTTTTAAAGTTATTTTTTCCTTCTCGATAAGAATTACAACACGTGTTTCAGACAGACATCTGAGACCTCATTTTTAAGGTTTAAGGGATATTTACATAGTTGGAGAGGGGATTTTTTTTTTACTTATGCAGTAATAATATAGTTGACATATTTTCCATCAAGGCTAGTTAATGTTCATGCTATAAATGTTTATTTTGGGGCATTAAATACGTTCGTTGTTAAAAATCTCAGAATGTCTCTCAATATGAGTTATTTATTTGGATGGATGCTGTCTTCCTGCCAGAGTGGCTGGGAATCTACTCAAAAGTTAATGCAACTTTTATGCTATGAAATTTGCATTAGGCCTTTTCTAAAGAGAGCAACAGGTGAAAGGGAACACAGCTACCATAAAATTACTCTTTCTTAGAATTATGTGGCAATACCATGCAGATGAGTTTGGCCTCTACCAAGTTTCTAAGCTTTTCATTCTGAGGATAAATTCTTAATGATGAAAAATTTAGTGAAGAATTAGTGTATGTTAACAGTTTCTCTTCCTGATTATTTTCCTGCAGGTCTTTTGTTAGAAATCATGACCTAGATCTCTGTTGCTAAGGTGAAATATATGGGTGTATTTGAGGGGTGGGAGAGGAGGCAAAGAGTGTTATATGGAACTGTAAGCATTTAACTCAAAGGTCTGTATTGTAAGTGGCACCTAAGCAGGTACCAGAGCTAATAATCTTAGAATAATAGGTTTCTGGAAGCACTATAATTGTTGATGACTTTAAGACCTACTGAATCTTCTCGTCATTGGTGCAAAGTTTATATTAAGACCATTTTCTAATCTTGAACTGAAACAATATCAAAATTAATTTATAGTTTTTAAATATTAATAGCTGTGGTAACCTCTTAAGTTTGAAAAAATGGTCAGCACGTTACAGATGAAGAAAGTACATGGAGTACAAGGAGATTGCTGCTTCCCTAGTAAAGTGGAATAAGCCTGTGCTAAGAAAAGGAGTTTTAGCCTTCTTCAGACTTTTTTTCTTTTGTAGCTAACGAATAGTTTATTTGCAATTAAACTTCTGTATATCTGCAAATATAATGTATTCTTTTTAGAGGTGAGGTACTGGAGATGCAGAACATGAGAGTATATGTCAAATGGGAGTGAAATCCAAATGCAGTAAAGCCTTCTTTTTATAATATTAGAATCCAATTCTGTCAGGCTTATTTCCTCCTCTTCCTGAACCTAGTTAAACCATCTGTACAAGGGGGTATTGCTACGTGCCGTCTTTTCAAATTCCTCTTTAATCAATAGTTGAGGAAACACTGTTTGTAAGGAGGGAAAGATGCTGGGGTGGAGGGAGAGGATAGTTTTGTGATTTGTGAATTATAAAACTGTAGAAACAAAGTATGTGGCATGTTATGAAGATGGATTGTTTGTGTCTTGCTGAGCTTTGTTTTGTTCTTGAAATGCTGGTTTAGAGTGTCAAAGGGATGTCTTACAGTTACTCCAAGCAGTCCCATTTAAGCTGAAATACCGGGCTACATTGCTAGAAGTTTACATAGTTCACAGAGGGAATTGGGTATAGGCCAGAGATCCCATGAAAAGCTTGTTCCTGGTTATCAGTCTGATACATATTTATTTTGTGGCCTAAGTTAAATCATTTGCCATATTTTTATTCATATTTATAAAGTGGGTATACTGATGTTTGTTTGCCTATCTCAGAGAAGTGTGAGACTGTAAGCTTTTTAATGCGAGGATTGTGTCTGTTTGTGTTTCTATGTCATATCTTAAATATTTGAAAATGAATATAAATTAAGAATATAGGGGGAAAAAAAACTATTCATAATCTGTTTGCCCTCTGCAGTGTTGAGAAGCAGGGAAAGTAACATAGATTAGAGGAAGAACAATCTTTATTCCTTAGGGAATAGATAAACCTGGATACCTAAGCAGAGAAATATTGGAATAGTTGGAAGAAAGAAGCTTATCTTAAGGAAGGATAATAAACCAGCAAGATGGTACCCAGAATAGTGAGTTTAGGCTTTGCCTGAGGTACTAGATTAGTGAGCCAGGCATCAGATCTTAAAATACAGTCTCCTTGGAGCAACGAGTTCAAGTCTAAGTAGATACGGATGAGATTTCCAGCAACAGTTGTGAAACTGAGTTTTCTACTCTTCCTTTTCATATGTTTAAGCAGAATGCGTGTGAATTTATTTTAGCTCAAGGTAATTTGGAACGAGCCAACTATGCTGCAAAAGGGACTGTGTACCATTGTAACTATAGCAGAATGGAAGTCTGATGAATGATGTGCTGGAGCATGTTTCTCTGCAGCAATGAACTGTGTTTGTATTTCTCTTTCCCCCCCCCCCCCCACCTTTTATTGCTGTGGGAGGAGCAACTATTGGGTTAGTTCTTTAGAATAATTTACAGCCTTAGTTGTCAGTCCATAGCTTCCTCAAATACACACAAATGCTGTTTAGTAACATGATGATCCTGGTTCAGAGGGACCTTTTCTGCCACAGTGTTTGCTAGAGTTTTTGCATGTTTGCTTGCTTAAAGTTTAGATGGGTCGTCCTTAGGGCTGTATGTGTTTCTGCTTTGTTACATGCTGTGACATCTGCTGGGTGGCCTGTGCCTTCCAGTCCAAAGGTTGCTGGGCTTCCATGATAATCCATGTATAGAGATACTCAGCTCTAAGTCACCATGTTACATGATCAACTAAAGGGACTCCAATCAACTCCAATTTTTTGAGAACATTTTTGTAGTAATTTTACAATAATGTGAGCTCTTGGGACATGGAGTGTTGGGGTAACCATTTTTTCTAGGATATCTGCCAGGGACTTAAGTGAAATGATAATAATTTAATCAGTGGGGGAAGTTAATTTGGTATGTTCTATGTGTGTCAGCCATGATTATGATATAGAATATATATGTTTACACTGTGTTCTCTTTTTAACTCTATTAATTTTAAAACAAACAAAACAATGGGGAAAACAAAACAAAACAACCTCTTCAGAGTAGGACTTCCCTTACAGAGTTCGTTTGCTCAAGAGTTATCTGAGTTCTAGTGACCTTGTTTAAATGTTGTAGGATCCAGGCAGTAGTCAGTTAAACAGGTCTATGTTACAGAATTGGCATCTGTTCTTTATAATTTCAGGGGAAGACAGTGGAGCTTTAGAACACTGAAGGTTGTAGAGCTGTTTCTTGAATATTTTTCTCTCCCCACTATCATCTATGAAAACCTAGGGAAGTTTACATTTAAAATAAACAGTCTGTGTCCGTATAATGCTACAGTTGCACAGTAAATACATGAAGAAGTCAAGATTGACCTAATTTAAGTCTAAATGTGCAACCTTATCTTAGTCTCTAGAGTATATACTTTATAATAGAGCCTTGTACTCACTGTGGTAAATGGGAGTAAGTTCCAGAGCAGTATTAATTTGTTGTATTGCTGTGAGATGCTGCTCTTTCTCACAGAAACACACACAGTTTTGGCTAATAGTTTAATGTGGTAATTGATTATTCTTAATACTGTTTTTTTGTGAGGAATTTTTGGATGTGCTTTCTGGGCATTTTTTCCCCCTCCCTTGGTTTCTCTGGTGTTCCTTACTTGGACCAGTCAGAAAACTTTCCTGTGTGTATGGGCGCCAAGAGGGGATTCCTTCTTGCTCTGCTGTTCACTCAGGTTGCCTGGCTCATGTCTTTCTGTCTCTGGTTTCTTGGTAATCATCATCTTCACTTTAGGATTTGCTACAAGCTGGAATTCACCTGCTGTTCCTTGACCCCTTGATGTCTGTGTGCATAGATGACATGAGAAATGTTTACTGTAGCCAAATAAGTTTCTAGTTGTTTTAAAAAAAAAAGGGGGGGGGGGGACGGGGGGGAGAAAAAGTGTATCCTGGTAAAATGGAAAGAGGACAAAGCACTAAATATTGCGTGATTGCGTGCTTAGAAACATTTTAAAAAAAGAATTTTACAGTCAAATGGTAACAGATTCCATGGTATCTGAAAGAATTTTGCAGCTGTAGAACTGTAAGATTCACAGGAAACAGACCAATGGGTATTTCACACATCTGAAAAATGTGCTTTTGAGTACTCCACAGACCCAGCCAGGCATTGCAGCCCTGGTGTGCATTTTGTTTCTTCTACCAAGGTCGTTTTTTTCAGCTGTAATGAATATAACTATATATAACCTTTTTTTTTTTTTCCCTCAGTGAATTTTGTTTCTGATGACAATTCTATGCAAAGACTGAATATTGTAGCAAAGCATATTGTGTTTAGTTGGGCTTGAAGAACTATCATAAACCTTGGAATATTTTTACTAAGCATATTTCTTCAAATGCGCCGAAGTATTTTCTTCAAAGTTAGCTAAACTTGTTAGCCTACCTAGAACCACCATGTGCTTCTCTGTATACCATGAAGTAATTTATTGGAAAGACATTAGATTAATCAGTGCATACAGAATCATAATAAAAGTGTGCAAGATAAGAAAATCAAAATACAATACTAAGTGACAACAGTTCTTTCATATTCAGAGCTATCTCATTCATATGTCTTCTAGTCAATATGTTACTACCAAAATGTAACTACATTTCCAGAAAAGTGGTTTCTTAAATAACACAAGATTATTTTCTATTTAGATCTATTATTTTTACATTATCATTGAACAAATTTTACTATTCTATAGCAGCTTTCATTCCCCTAATAAACACTTTAGATGTATTTTACAAAAAGTGCAGCTGTTGAAGAAAGTGGACATTAAGTAAGGTCAAACACAAAGCTGACTTAAAAATTAATCTTAGCATTCTGCATATAACCACAAACAAACACTTGGCTTCACCAAATGTACGGATACATCTATGCATGGATATTTTACGTGCAGTGGGGTTTGAGATGTAGTTGTCTGCAGATCTATATGCTCAATGGAAAGCAAAAATTTACAGTTAGTTAAGACTTGAGAACTGTGTAGGCCCTGAGTTTGCCCATGTGGAATTGTCTTTGGTTCTGCCTAAGGAGAGTATTAGCCCTGGTCAGAGTTGGACTGAAGCTGGTGATATTCTGTGTCTATCCTGGAGTCTGTTTGTAAAGCCAAATCTATGGGACCATGTCTGCCTTAGCAGAAGTAAAAAGTTAAAAAGTAAGAACAATAAAGATATAATTATAAGCTTAGGTTACTAAAATTAGTGTAAACTGAATGTTCATTTCTTCAGTTTTCCTTGGCTAGTCTATGTGCATGTAAGTAAAAGTTGCAGACAAAAGTTTTAAAAATCCTTATAAAACAGCGAGATTTGGTTATCCGTGATTACATTGTGAATTCAAGCATTTTTTTAGCCTGCTTGGTGATCTAGCTAAGTCATGGAAACACAAAGCTGTTAGAATTTGGTAAAGAATCAGTTGATTGGAAGAAATAAAAAAAACAGTACTTTTAGCTTCCAAAATCCACTATGCCCTAAGTTACATATTCAGTATGGAAATGTATACATTGTGCACTGATTGATAGATGGAGGTTGACAGTCCAAACTTAGCTTTAAAAGTCCTTATGCTTCATGTAATTATTGGTCCAAAGGTACTCCTTATCATTGTTTCTTAACGATAGTTTTACAAAATGTATCAAAGAACTTGCTTGGGTTTTGTTTTGTTTTTTCAGTATAGTGTGATCAGTATTGCTGTCTTATAGCTATAAGCTTGTGTCTTATAGCACTATCAAAATAAATGTGATTAAAAGCTTTTTAATATTCTGGAAATAATGATGGAAAGTTACATTGAAATCGGCACAGCGTAAATATGATTGTTCACATAGCATGTGATGTAGAGCAGCGATATGAATGTGTGGGGTCGTTAACCTGGTTGCCTGTTGTGTGAAACTTTTGGAAAGTAACTTGTGCAGAGCTCTGCTGTAGAAGGCTGAAGAGGCAGTTCGTGGGGCTTTTTGGCTCCGAGTTCAGCCATGACATGTGTTCGCTATGGCTTTGGGGCTCAGAGAATTCACGTGTCTCTTAACGTGGTGACTACTGGTTGTGAAAATGCAGCCTTCCTTACGGGGCAGAGTTCCGTGTGTCGGTGCCAGCGTAGAGCGTGGCGGCCCTGGCTCTGAGCGGCTGGTCGCCTGGGGACACTCGCACTCGGTTAGGCAGCTCCCAGCTGCAGTTTCATGCCAGCTCTGCAGTCAAAGGACACAGCTGCTTCCCAGCTACCCATAGGCCAAGGAAGGGGGAAGAAAAAGTGTTTGGAAATACTTCAACCAAAAGGGAGAGGAGGCCATCACAGCATGAGTGAGTTGAACTGCAAGGGGAGTAGATGGGGGATGTAGGGAGGTCTGGCTGGTTTACTGCACTGAGCAAGAAGGAAGGAACGTGGGAATAATGATGGAGGAAGCGATTTGCTAGGAAGGGTGGATGGGGTAGGTATTGCAGAAGGTAAATGAAGGATTTTGTATTCAAATGCTGATAAGTTACCATCTTTGATAGCCAACTCCCTTATTTGAATTGGCCACAGGATGTTATTTGACTTGTGGCCCAGATGATGGGGTTACTGCAGGATGGAGGTTGTCGTGAGCTGTACAGTGCTGAGGTGTCTCTGGATTTGACTCTTGGAAGATCTGACTTTTAGAGCTTAGTTTTTCTGCAGTGAAGGTTTAACTTACTGATGTAAAACTCCCCCTTTTTTTTTTTTCCCTGAATCTTTGCTGCATGACCAGATTATTAATTTCATTTCTGTTAGTTTATATTTTTCATTAACATTGAATTACCGTTTTTATTCTTATTTTAAAAAGTGTCATAATTGCAATTACTATTATATTAATCATTACATTACCATATCATAAAGGCATAAAAGTGCATATAATCAAGTATAAGATTTTTATCTCTTCCTTAAAGACCTTATGGAGAAAAAAGTCTCACCTTGAAAAAGTATTTCTTTATGGTGTTGCTGCACTTAGAAAAGCTAAGAAGGATATTTTTAAGGGAGAAAGTTTTTTTTTTTAATGCTGTTATTGCCTTGAGAAAGCTAGTAGAAAAGTAATAAATATTTTTATACAAGAGAGATTTTATTATACATAACACATGAAAGACTTGATGATGCGACAAAAGTTTTGTCATCTTAAGTTTGAGGTAGGTTGCATTTGGACAATTTTTATCCCACATCTAATCCATGTATTGTTTAGAATCAATTATATGACAAAAATGTAAGAAAAAACAAACAAACAAAAACTTTCAAAACTTGAAAGAACTTCAGAGAGAAATTTTTATGCCTATAAACATGAAGATTTATGGACCAAGTCTATATCTTACATGTGGAAGTAAGTACAAAGTACTCTTTAACAGTTTGTGATTATATATGATACAAAACTATTACTTGTCCCAGGCCTTAGGCTTGTATAATGTGGGAAGAGAACTTCTAAATTCAGTCTGTTTTAAGCAGAGCATAAGAAGCGGCCAGTGTCTAAAACTGCTCTGAACTTTTTGTTCTGCCCAAGAGAGTTAATGGGCAGAAGATAGGTGAGGTAGTCAGTGATCTGGGCAAGATGTATTTTTTGTCATGCAACCCTGCAATTTATACAATATTTAAAAAGAATTATCATGCAGCTACATATTTTTTGATTCTGTCATGATTAGAATTATTTCTGTTGCTAAACTGATTTTTTTTTCTTTGGCCAAAGATAGTGTGATTTTGTGTTAGTTTGGCAATTGTGCTTCTTGTCACACTTTTCCGAGCTGTCGGCCCCACTGACGTCCCCAAAGAAGAAAAGCAATGAGTTGTTTAAAAGGGGTACAGCTCTCCTTTTCTCTACCTTTTGCCCTAGTTCAGGGCACAGAAGAGGGTGGAAAGGAGTATAGGTCCTGGTTCTCTTCCTTGCCTATGTACATCACAAATTATTGCTGTTATCTTACGTAGCAGCTTGCTGTGTCCTTTTCAAGCACACAGCACTGCTCTCTTGAGTGTCTGCTGGCATTGCCCCCTGATAGGGATATAAACTCTGCTCTAGAGTTTCTGTATTTATTCTGTTCACTCATTTTCAGTTGTAACTTGGGTAAGTTATTCATACAGGCTTACAGTTGATTTTCTGCACCCCCCCCCCCAAATTTGTGGAGGATGTCACGGATACTCAGGGAAGTCATGTGACAGTCTAAGCAAGAACAAGAGCATAGGCATTTGTAGAAAAAGGGTCCATGCATGTAGGCTAATAATCATTCTTGGATTTTTTTTTTTTTTTTTGCTCCTTGTCTTCCTACTTTTAGCTAGGTTTTACTACAGTAGGTCAAATCTTGTTACTTAGATGATTTCCAGGGCCAAACAGTTGTCTTGTGTTCCTGGAAGTTATTTACAAATGGAGATAAATAGTGTGGTGGGTTTTTGTTTGTTCGTTTTTAGCTGTTTGTTTGTTTTATTTTTTTATTGCAAATGCTTAAAATATACCATCAATTTAATGAAAATGTTCAAATTGGTAAAAACTTCAGAATATCTCACAGTAGTGCGTGTGTGGATATTGAATGAGGAAGGGAGAGAAAGATCAGAGGATATTAAGAAGTTTTGAAATGAAGATACATGATGATGATGGAGTTTATTATTTTTGCAGTTCCTTCAAGAAAACTGAGTAGGGATATATTGAGTGATCATAGAAAAGGAGAGCTTTCATAACAACAGGTTGCATGTATGTAAAGACATGAGAATGTTTGCAGCTGCATAAAATTTATGTACAAAAAGTTCTTGAGAGAATAGCAATGTATTGATGGTGTAGGAGACAGTGCTAGATAAATGCAATATGGGAATTGAAAAACGGTTCATCAAAGGATGATAGCAAAGTTTACAAGTGTTGAAACAGGTAGAGTTATGGAGCAGAACGAGGGCAGAAAAGACTGAATAATGGTCAAAAATAATTCCTTTGACCATGACAAATTAATGAAGGTGTGTAATCAAGCAAAATAATGACAGTACCACGAGGATATTTGGTGAAAAAGAGTACAGACAGCATGGAGTTAATATTAATGATGCAAGAGACCATAATGGTTGATTATGAGCAATGCAAAATTGACAGATAACGTTGAAAATGAGTGTCAGAGAGTGAGTGTAAAATGCATTATTTTAGGAATTTTGTGGCTTACCACCAACAGAGGAACAAGAGAATCCTTAATACAGATTTGGGCCTTTTGTCAGGGAGCGAATAGAGAGGTGTCTGAAAACAAGTCTGTTAAATTAGATTCTGCCAAGTCTCTAATCCTTGATAATTTGGTATCTCCTACAGTGGGAACTGAAATGCTTGAGAAGAAGATGGATTTCAGGTGTCATCTACTAGGCCGTTTGAGGCATTATTTATGTAATGTTTTATATTTGCTTCCTTAAAACCAAAGTTACGCAGTTTGCAGTCATTGTTTTTAGCCTTTAAGCATAACATACTGCTGTTAAGGACCTTTCTTAAATTTTAAGTACTAATCAGTTCCGAGATCACAACTGTGGTGCCTGGCAGTAATCCAGGCCCTGAAACACCAGACAAGAACATTTGCCTTTAGAGAAAGGAAATCCCATGGAAGTAGCTTTTGCAGGATTGCATTGATGAGCAACAGTGCTGGCCGGCTGGATGTGTCTGGCGTTGCTGCGTTACCCTTTTGCTGTTTGCATCTCAATCTTCATGCAGCCTTTCTGCTCTCATCCAGGTGAATCACGGTCATTGCTGTCAGCACTGTGTGTTGCAGTAGGTGATAGCTCTTGTGAGGGGCCAAAGACTATGTAAGCAAATATCTATATAAGTACATATATACACACACTTAGATTTCTAAAAATAAACAGAAGAATGACTGTTATTCTAAATGTAAAATGGGATAATCTGCAGTTGATGATGCTGAGAAAAACTCTTTTTTTTTTTTTTCCTTTTAACCTTTGTCTCCAAAAATAAGTGCATAAATGTTATTGGGGAAAAGCATTTGTCAGACATCTTTTTGAGCAGGTGGTTGGTCTTCCTCCATTTCTTTATGTATTACATTAGTGCTTCAGAATTTTAAAACTGGCTGCCAGCTGTCAACTGCCCCTTGGGATAGTCTCTGGAGCACCTTTCTTGTCTTAATAATTTGGATGGAAATGCATTCTTGGTGCAGAGTCTTGCTGTATTCCATTTGCAGTTGCATATACTTTGACCTCGGAGGACCCAAGGAAAACCAGGTCTGCAAAAATTGGAGGTGTTGAGTTTGAGAACTGCTACCTGAAGCATTTCTCACTTTTGTGGTAAAATCTTGATCTTAAAAAAAAATAAATCCCTAATTTCTATTTAGTAATGCAATGCAATATGTGAAATCAGCCTTTTCTTTTGTTTGCTTGGATTGGGTTGTAACTAAACAAAAGATGCTTGTTAGAAAGGATGGTTATTTTTCTGTACTACAGATTTCACCTTGAAGATCTCAGTCCTGTGTTCAATTTTACAAAATGCTGTTTCTTGCACATATTTGTTGAATTAGGGTCTTGTAATCATGTAATTCATGACCATGAAGTAGGGTCATACAGTAATGTTTTATGTGTGAAAATAATTTAATTACAATAAAATTTTTTTGGAAAGTGCTGTTTGCTGCAGAGCACATGGGGGCAATGAAAGAGAATTTTGGGCACACAAGGATTTCATAGTGAGCTGCCTGTCTCAGCATTCTAGCTGGGTTTGTCTGTAAGCCTGTATCTTAAAAGAGTTGATCCAATCAACTTTTCTCACATAGCGGCGTTTCTTTCCTTTGAAACTAGGAAGTTTGAGTATTTCCTGTCTTAGTATGTTGGAAGCTTGGAAGTTTTTGTAACAAATAATTTCCTTTTGTTCCAAAAGTATCTTATAAACATTTATTTTAGGGAGAATTATTATCATTATATAAAATTAAAAGGATTTTTTTTTTAAACTCCAGAGCTACTTTTGGTTGTAGCAGACTACTCCAGTTTGGCAGGTCCAAAGCCCTTGCACTTAGAGAATTGCCTTCTGTTTGTCTCATTATGTTGCATTCTACTTTGCCTGTGTTTGAGATAGTTAAAATTGACTTTCCTTCTGCCTTCTTCATTCATACTCTTCAGGCTAACCTGACAGCATGTCAAAATGACAACTAAATATGCATGGTACCTATGCCACTATCGAAGAAACAGAAGTAATATATATAAACAGAAGTAATATATATGGGTTGATACCTATGGGCCTCAGGAGTAGTTTATGCTGGGGAAAGAACTAAGCCTGGTTTTCTTGAGGCCTTTTTTGGCTGCAGCTTTTGCAGTGATGTCAATTTCTCTTTTTCCTCTTTGCACAGAAGAAACTGAGCACATGCAGCAGAAGTTTCCCTGGGCATGGAGAGCTGAGCTGGGCCCCCCTCTGCCCTGACTCATCTTGTGGCGCTCATAGGTCATCATCCCTGTCTGGGATGACTGCTTTGCACCTCTTACACGCTCATACTGTCGGGCTGCATTATCTTTTCTGGTTTGTTTCAAAGAAATAAGATTTACTAGGGGTAAATTCACATTAATAAATATTTTGAAGAATCAATGCAAAAAACAACCAAACAAAAAAAAAAACCCTCAGGATTCAGGAAGTGTCAGAATTATTTACCTAATTAAGGATTTAGATACGTTTTTAAAATGATATGGTAACACTTTCCCCACACAGATCCTAGGCATGCTGTGTGTTGATGATGGATATAAAACAGGGTAGAAATAATCTATTATCTAATTTCCTACAAACTTGTGCAAACTACCAAGAGCAGCCAGTTTTAAACTGTATTGTAGTACAGTTTAAGTGATTGTAACATGAGTATTTTTATCACAATTTTTTCATGTAATACAAAAATATAAGAAATCTAAATGAGAAAGTGGAGAAAGTTTTTTTTTTTTTTAAAAAAAAGACATTCATCTACATGATTATTTAGTGTTCAGGGTTACATATTCTGAGAACTGCATTCTTTTGTAATTTTATATAAAGATAGTAAAAAAGGATGATTTTTTTAAAAGGTATTCTTTTTTTTTTTTTTTTTAAAAAGGGAGGGGGAACAAAAACAGTACAGTTATATACTGTATATACAGTTAGATACAGCTGACCTGACTCTTGGGCTACTGTAAGGAGTCCAAGTACAGTAGAGTATTATAAAACCTGACCGTTGGAAGACTTATCTAAAACCTCTGGGCAAGGTTACAGGAAAAAAATGGGGGGAGAGGAGGAGGAGTTCCAGCAGGTATTTTCTGCATTTCTGAAGTGTGTTTTATAATAAGGAATATTTTCAAGAAAAAAAAATCCTTGTTAGGATTAGTCTGTTGCCTTTTTTTTTTTTTTTTCCTTATCTAATGCTGCAATCCCTGATGATGATATCATGAATGGCTGCTGTGTAGAGTATTATGATATGGTGATTTGGGATTATGATTTCATATGAGAACGGGGAAATGGAGTGTATCGTCTGGTTTTTTTTTTCTCAAAATGTTAGTATTGTGTGTTGATAACTTCTGGTGTAAAAGCAGTGGCAAGTTGGAACCAGATACACTGATTGAATAAGTTAGTCCTAGCAATTAAAATATTGTTACTTTTTGTAGTGCGTTTCATTGGAAATATATTAATACAATAGTTAAAATGCTAACGTGAAGTACAGCAGTGTCTAGTTTATCTGTGCAGTAGTTTTTCTGCATATGACACTTTCAAAACATACATTTTTATGGGTTAGTAAATATTAAATAGTATGCTAGTAAACAATTCTGCTTTCTGTACTTAGCTAAGATAATGGAAATTACTTGATTTAAGATTCATGTTTTAATACTGTGTAAATGGTTGTCTTTCTGAATGCCGCAAATTAGGTTGATCTTGACTTAAACTAATAATTGATTCCATAATATTGGAAAAAAGACAAGGCAGTACTGGGAATATGAAAGTGGACGCAAATGCAATTCACTGGTTTTGCTTCAAGATCCACAAATCTGTTCCTGTACATTTGGGATGAATTGGTTTCATTAATAATTGGCTATAATGGAGCAGAATAGAAGATCTGTCTGATTGTCTTGGTATTAGTGTCAGATTATAGATAGGGTGACAAATGCTACTCCTGTGTCATTTTTATGCTTCTCAGGTGGGGAGGCCACACCTGTAAGACAGAGCATCCTGCAGACTTGAAACACCTGTAGAACTAGTTGTTCAATTATATTCAATTTCCAACAGTGAAAGAAGTGTGGTTTTTTCAATGACTTCCATTTCTCATTAGTCTGTGATGTGGTTTTGTTTACTGCAGGTGAGGGGAGAAGAAGGAAGCTCTGCAGCTGTTTTTATTTTTTATTTTTTTAAAGATTGTTTAGTCATGTTATGTATATGGGATACGGTTGAAAAATAAAGATAAAGCTGAATATTGCAGATCATATTTAAATGTAGGTGTTATAGATGTTACTAAATAGGAAAAGCTAAGCTACGTAAGACCGACATTTTAATCTATCAGGTTATAGCTTTGTCACAGCATTTGCAACTTAGTCTCTTGCAGTGAACTTTTTATTATGTGCTCTATGTCTTAAGTTGTGGCTAGTTATAGTTGTGACTAAGAATACAAACTTTTGTTTTCTCACCGCTATTTATTCTGAGTCATTAAATGTCTATTTCAATTTAAAATATTTAACATAAACAAAATAAGGTTACTGAATTGCTAATTGGAAGAAAGGAGGAAAAAAAAAAGAAAGAAAACAGTGTTGTGTAAAGGAGTAAATAAAGTGAATGTATAATTCCTACCATAATATTGTACCAATGCTCACTCTAAACATTCAAGAAAAAAATACAGTATATCTGAAAAATTAAATATTTTTTCTTGAAAGTTAAAACCAAAAATATACTTCTATCATTCTTTATAGACATTAATGAATGTCTTTTCCTTCTCCAAAGTGGAAGTCACATGCAAAAAGAAGCGCCTGAACATATGGCCATTAAAGTACTTAGACTCGGAAAATGATGCTCTGGGGTTTGTCCTTTAGATACCTTAGCTCCTGCAGAATCTGCCTGCTAAGAGGTCAGCTGGTCAGGTTCAAATTAGCTCTTGGATGGGCAAACGTTGCACTGTTCGCTCTCTGTAAGAAATACTTTTTGATAGCAAGTGGCATTAGCATTTCCTGAAGTTTCCATTTAGATTTTAAGCAGTGCTGTTCAGCTTGCAACCTTAAAGAAGGTTAGTTTATCTCACTTGATTTAACATCTTCTGCAGCAAAAAATAGGAGTTTCATATACTTTCAGTATCAATCAAACTAACAGTTGCTATATAAGGGCTTATTCTTGTGTGCATTTGTAACTTGGACTAGTATAGTTTACATCAAGTTACAGTTAATCTCATCTGCGTTACATGAACAACATGATTATATCTATTGACATATGTATTGATAAGTGTGTATGTACATATATATATACACACATATGTGTATTTGCACACATCTATATTTATAGTGGCAAATGTTGGCAAATTTCAGGAGTGTTAAAAGTTTGTTTTTTGACACTTCTGACAGTGGAGCACATCCGGTAACAAAAACCTTTGTGTTTGTGTCATGTATTTGTGAATTAGTCTTTGCAGATCTTTTTTGGACATTTTGGCTTCCACACCTATGTTGCTTAAACAGTTTTGGAAGGATACCCTCCACCGTACCAAGTTCCATAGAATAAAATATTGTGTGTTTAGCTGTGAAGAAAAGGATGATAGCATGGATGATCTTGCACTATGACAGTGTATATTCTTTATATCCATTCAATCTTTTGCTGTGCTGAATTACGCCAGTATTTTTTCTGTTTTCAATCTGGCATACCTTTTTATGTAACATTTTGCAATGTGTGCACTACATATCCATATGTATGATCTCTAGTATATAGTGTGTTGGACTAAGCAGGGAGCAGCTTGACTACTGACTCAGATAAGGCATCGATTTGGGAGTACATCACCATTGCTTGGATTTACCTTTCTTTTTTGAAACATTTAGAAACATGATTGAAAAGCATTACAGATTAATGGTTTATTAATCTTGATGATTTGGCGATACACT
This sequence comes from Tinamus guttatus, assembly GCF_059628265.1. NCBI lineage: Eukaryota > Metazoa > Chordata > Aves > Tinamiformes > Tinamidae > Tinamus > Tinamus guttatus. The sequence goes on along the minus strand of NW_028288902.1, from coordinate 2,436,612 downwards.
ACATGTGGTGAAAGAGTCCTTGCTACCTTAACTTTTAAACCTTTTTAAATAACCATTGTTTGTTTCTCTGTCTAATCCCCACTGCAGCTCCCATGTCCTTTGGGCTCAGGAGACAGTGTTAGCAGCTCTATTGCAGCAGAGCACTCTAGGGCTCTGCCTGCTCTTCGTCGTGGTTTTCAATGGTTGTTAGCTTGGTTTAGGGGAAGGCAGTTACAAAACAGTAGTCTTCACTGGAAGTGTACAATAATATAGAGGGGGAAGGTTAGAATGTAGTTATTTCTTAAGTAAAACTAAGCAGGCAATTTCAGCTACCTGTCAATAATTGACAACATTAGAGAAAATATGTGGGAACAAATCGGGATCAGAGCTTCCACTGCTTGATCAGCCATTTATTTCAAGAGAATTAGAAGAGAAACAAATTTTATTCCAAGTAATGGGTACACGTTGCTGTGTGTGTTTGTGTGTGTATGCTTTTTGCTAACTCTTTCATTATAGAAAATAAATTAATAAGTAATTAAAATTTTCTTAAATCTTTGGTGCCTTTTGGTATTTTCATTACTTATAGTGTTTATGTGCTTGCTTTTGCCTGGAAATGTGCCCAAACATCATAGTGCGTAATCAATTTTTAGCAAGTATTGCAGAAGGCTACACTAAAATTTGTTGTTGGAAGTATTTCCTTTGCTTATTGGACATGAAGTTGAAGGTCTTGTGTTCTCGTTCTTTTTTTTTTTTTGGATGTTGTGTGAATTCTCTTTTTTTTTTTTTTTTTTTTTTTTTACTAAATTGAATAGGAGTTGGATCAGGCTTTATGAAAAATAACATTTTTAAATCTGATGTGCTGGCCAAATTCTACCTTTATCTCTGAGTGTGTAATTTAAGGTATTTTTGTATTTTTCACTCATATAACTAACACTCCTGCAAAATGATTTGTCTTTCTGAGTAGATAGTTGGTTGTCCTGTGGTTTATCTGATGGCACATGCTATGTATTTGAAACAGAAACTTCTAATAACGAGCAAGCTTCATGTTGGTTTTAAAGGTGATGGTACAAAGCCTTCTTCTCTGTATTTGCACATCATACCCCTCAGCCTTGCAGATTACCTGCCTCTTATTCCTACTTTAGACAGGCAGCAGCTGCAAGTGCCTGGAGAAGGCTCGGATGGCTCCTGGCGGCTCTAGGAGGAGGCAGGCAACTAAATGGAAATCAAGAGTTTCTTTTCATCCTGAGGTAGCTGCAGAGGTGTCTGAGAGCCTTCCCTTCATGTTATTTGTACATATATACATGCATTGCTGCTAAATAATAGTCCTTCTATGTGGAATCTGCTGGTTACAGCTCCGAAATACAGTACTTTTCTTCCTAAAACAGCTGGGTGCATAATGGTTGAGATACACCCTCCAGTAATCATCATCTTTATCACTTGTTTGTTGAGTTGCTAAAAGTGAGCTCTGGTTTCCATTCTGCAGACTATTGTAAAGACATGCAATAAATTTGTTCCAAAGCACTTATAATTAAATAAGAAAAGGCGGATAAAAGGGGAGACTTCAGCCAGACCAAATGCTATACATGAATTTCTCCTGTAGGAATACTAAAACATTAAAAATATTTTTATCTAGATTTCTTACTCTCATATGTTTGTATATGTATAACTAATATTGCACTTCATATCTCTATCAAGGAAATAGTATGGAAATTGTATGTGATAGTATAAACTTCAATAAAATGTACTTTTCTCCAACATGATTTTCCTTAAAATTACACTAATGAAAGCAGCGTTTTGCTTCCAGAAAATTGAGAACTAAACATTGTATTTGAAGAGTCATGAGAAGTTGTGAATGCCATCTGAAAAATAGTAGTTTTCTTGTTCCTGCCCTTCTCTTTCTCTCCAAAAGAACCCAAGGCAAACCTACCAACTGGAATGAAGAGCGCCAGGAACAATTTCAATCCCAGAGCAGGAAGTGATTATTTTAATAAGCCATAAACCAGAAGAATGAAAGTATCATTTTTTGGATACGGCTAGGCACTCCTTCAAGTGGCAATTTCTCTTTTCTTATGAAATTCACTTTGTTTGATTTTGTCCTTGGTAATTTTGCTGGCTTCTGGATGATAACTGAGCAGTTATGCAATTGTGCACTTCTTAGCACCAGCCTACTTAGTGGCTGTTCCTGCACCTGTTGGTGTGCAAACAAAAGAACAACATGCAGCAGAGTTCTGCAAAGTGCCACCCGTAACTTTCAATCAAAACTCAGCGAAAGGGAAAAAGAAGATTCAGACTGGGTAACATATTGTGTATCAATAAATAGGTCACTTATAAATTATATAAAATATATTAGATTTTATTTTAGATATTTTATTTCAGACCAGATGGTTATGGAGTTTTAGCTGCACAATTTGTTTGGTATATAGATCGAAGATCATGAAATAGCTGTGAATACATCGTGTTCCTTTTGGGACACTCGGTAGAAGAGCCCTGTAACAGAGAGCCAAATAGTGGGGGAACTCGGAACTTACTGCTTTCATGAACACCTGTGCATTGGTTTTTGTTTTGCTTTTAGTTTGTCTATATCTGCAAGTGGTGTAAGCAGCATCTGATTATTCTTATTTAGTGTGTCTGGGCTGCCAAAAAATATCAACTGATTCCTACTGTAGTGCATTTCAGAACTAGTAAAGATGTAATTATATCCCTGAGCAGGAAGAAGGAATTGTGCTTTGTTGGGGACTAGTCTAGAATAGGAAGAAAGTGAAAGGGCAAGAGATTATTTTGAACTAAAAAAGAAAAAAGATTTCTCTTTCTGTCAAAGATCTTGTATTTTTGTTTGTTGCAAGCTGACTGAGAACAATGCAGTAGTGTTTAACATATGCCTGATGAAAAATGGAGCTTGCATTTTTTCTGAAAATATGAATGGCATATGTCGAAGCTGAGCTTTATTTTCCCTCTTAGTTTTATATATCTATTCACCATTTTTCATGTCTTGCTTGAAACTGATGTGCTGATTCATAGATTGTGTGAAGTTTATTACAAATAAGTTGATAATTGAAAACAGGATAGATTCTTTATGGGACTTGTTTGTTTTACATATGCTTTTGAAAAGATCTATTTAAAATTATTTTGTGTGTTTGAGAAGTCATTTAACTTCCTGAAAAATGGCTTAGTCGTTTTTCTAAGGGACTGAGATATTTCTGTCTCTGGGACATTTCTCTCTCTGTCTCTCCCTCTCTCTCTCTTTGTCTCTCTCTCTTGTATTTTTTATTTTTGTTATTTGTTTTTTAAAGTAAGAGTAGAAATTTACAATCAGGTACATGTTTTATGGCAGTGTTAGTGCATGGAATGGACGAGGCTGGTTGAGCTGCAGGCAGGTTCCTCTCAAGGATGCCCCGCGAGGCGTGAGGGGCAGTGGGCACCGTAACACGCTGTGGAGGGGCTCCCCTTGGGGCCTGCCCAGAGACCTGAGCAGCCCAAGCCGCTTTCCAGGTTAAGTCTGCTTGAGCCAGCAGTGGGCTACGTCACCTGCAACGGTCTCTCCAATTCTGTGAGTCTAAGATTATATGTAATTTGATATTAAAATATTTACAAGGGTTGCATCATGTCGCTGGCCAGGGGGCAGTCCTGTATGTGTCAACAGTGGGGCTTGTGGCTTCTTGCTGTTGTGTTTGCTGCTGCTGTTGTCAATAGGGCAGACTGATCAGGAGGAGGTGATGGGAAGAGTTGCTGATAAAGGTTTCCTTCTCAGTGTGTGCCAGCTACTCCCAAGTACATCACAAAGGTTTGATTGCCCCCTCAAGATACAGTTTCCTTCTGACTTGGTAAGGGTACTTTATTCCAGTGGCGTATCCCCATAACTTCCCTTGTGTTATCACTGGTCCTTGGCTAGTCAGATTGGCTTTCTGATTCAACAGAATTAGATTTTGAGATGAAAGAGAAGTGACTTCCAGTCTCGTTAGTTTATGTGGAGGTGGAAGAAGGCAGGATGGCTTTTCAGGGTCAGTGTTTTCTTCAATCAGTTGAAGCAGGTGATACAGCAAGGAAATAACCACTGTGAGAAGCCATCGAGTGGCACCTATGCATTATTTTAAAACTTTTGAATAAAATAGCTTGAATGACAAATAAAGAATAAGTAATGATTTCAGCCGATAGTACCTTCATGATTAGTGATGTTCATGTGGTGTGGATTCTCTACAACCATAATTTCAGTTCCTGAGAATGAAATAATTTTGCCATGATTTTCATTTGTTTATGAAGATGCAGCTTTTTTATGTGGTAACTTTTAGATGTTATAATTGAAGAATCACAAAGTTATGATCTTTACTATAATAGGTAATGAGATTGAGGGTAAATTAGATTAATTGCAGGATTATTTTTTTCTGTTTTAAATTTGCATGCTAAATTGTTGTATTGGTTAGAAAATAGGTCTTAGAGAACCAGCATATTTGTTGTTTTGTTTTGTTCACATTTTGAATTTGGATTTCTTTCCTAAACCAAATCTGTTTAAATCGGTTTTGGAACAAGAGATTAGTACTTCAGAGAGAATTTATTGACCGTCCTACAGCCAAATCCATTGAAATAGTATTCACGGATTTCGGACACACTTCTGTTATAATTTAAGGAAGGAATCTTTAAATTACTTCATAAATGAGCTAATACAAATAGTCCACAGAGATGTACATGCAGAAATGTAAACGTGCCCCTTGATGTCTTTCTCAAGCATACATAAGTTGTCCCTTTGGAGAACTGGGAATCGTCACTGTTACTGGAATAAATAAAATATCTTGAAGAATAGTAGATTTTCTAAAGTTTTTTGGCTGTCTGAAACTACTGTCCTGGATTTGGGGGCTGAGGGTTAAGGTGAAATTTAAATAGAAAAGGAATGGAAGCCTATGGGAAAACTACCGTGTTATAAAACAGAAACTTATTCTTAAAAACAGATTTTGGCCAAAGTAATGGTAGTATAAGTATGTGAGGTAAACATGCAGTCTGAATTGCCTGATGTTACAGTTCACAAAATTCAGCTAACTGGGAAAATATTTAAGGTGATTAATAGATTCTGGGGAACATGGGCTGTTTGAGGTAAAACTGAAAGGTTGGCAGACTAAATTCATGACCTAGGTGGCATAGTATTGGCACCGTTTGGGACAATTCAGATAACACTTTGCCTTAAGCAAAAAGTAATAATAATAATGATCTGCACATAGATTGTGTGTTGCACTAAATGCTGTTTTGATAAGTTTAGGCTACAGACTCGTGGTGGGGGTGTTCTCTTAGGCTGAAAAATGTGGGGCACATTTGTGTAGTGCAGTTAATGATTCAATTTACAGTGTACCCTGTCCTTTTTGAGTCGCTAGGTGTCTATGACGAGCACTGCACAGGGACCTGTTGCAGGCCAGTGGTTGCTCCGCAGTGGTAGCTAAAGTCTCCTTTGGATCTGCTGAGCGGAGAGGGCGCTGGGGACGAGGTGGCCACAGGCTCCTGGCAGCTGCAACCAAAGGCATTGAGCGCTGGGGGCTTGGGAGCCCCCGACTGAGGGGCATCCTGTAACACGGAGCGGAGCGTTTCTCAGGGTGACACGCAGGGCTCAGCTCGCAGCACGCTGGATGAAAAGCACGGGAACACTACCCCCTGCTGTTCCTGCAGCCGCACCGGACGCCGCTGCTTGGCGAGCGCCCTTGGCACGTGCGCTGCCCTCATGGCTGGCGCCCTGGCTCGCGTGATGCAAAATACAACAGCCCGGAGCAGAGTGTGCCGCAAGGCAGCCCGCCTCGCTCGTGACCCGGGAGCGCAGGTTCTGCTCCACGCTGCTCTGAAGAGGGAGCTTCCGCCTTGGCTTTGAGCGGGGGATGCAGCATATTCCTCCTGAGGCTGCAGCGCTCTTGGAGGATGTCGTGACTTCTCTGGGATTTTCGTAAGCAAATTCATTGATTACTTTGAATTTAAATGAATGAAGGATTGTATTAGGAGATGTGACATTCTGTTTCAATATCTTCTTCAGTATCTTTTTATCCTGAATTAACTTAGTAATAGATAACATGAATTATTCAATATTTGAATGCAGACAGAACATAGTGAAATCTTTTACATAGTAGTTTTGAAGAATTCATGTTGTAATTATGCCGAGATGCTCGCTACCGTGTGTTACTGTCACAAGTCTATAGGAAAGGCTAGGTAAGCAACTAAGGTTATGTTAGCTGGGCAACCTGTTGCATTGAAAATAATTCCACCAGTTGCATTTGCAGTCCTCTTGCATATATAACAGAACTTGCATAGCAAGTAAACTAGTTCTTCTTGGAAAATTACCTCATATTTTCTGTTCGTTGGAGATTCTGTGATTTTATGGTATCTCATCAGTTGAAATACCATGTCTGGTTGGCTTTGTCTGAATCTCATTGGAGGCTTGACCAGTAAATGCAGGTGTTCAAATTCAGGAAACAGAAAGACTCTATTCTTCAGAATTCCTTTTCTTTTATAGGAGAAAAAATAGATGCTTTCTAGGTTGGACTGCAAACACTAAAAAATATGAACCAAAATATTAATCTCATGTTAAATGTGACTTTGTAGGGCAGAGTTAAGGTTGTTTTAATATTTATCTGTCAGTTTTTGTGTCATTAAAATATATGGGTATCTGTTGTGTACCTTCCTGGTATTCAGAGTACTTGCAACATTCCTCAAATAACAAACTTAAAATTTTATTCATTTCTTTCTAACTTAAATTAAACTTTTAAGCTTAATTTGAAACTTTTAATAGCTTTAGCTCTTTTTGGATATGATGTGTGAAATGTACTAGTGTAAGAACATATTGATTTGGTCACTGGGATGCTTCTGAGGCTTTAGTGAACTTCACAACTACCACTGTTAGGTGAGGAGTGCTCCCATTTTGCAGGTGGAGGATATGCCTCCCTCCTGGTATGGGTTGCTTATGCAAACAAGTTGTGTAATGTTAAGACATAAACTTGAAATAAAAGGGACCCAGAGATATCAAGTGATTTTCTTAAAACATTTGAAGGAATCTGTGGGAGCTGGAATTGGGATTTATTCTTACCGATCTCTTCCTAATCTGACTTACTTTATTAGTGTGGCTCCTCATATAGGAGGATAAATACAAAGTTCAGCAGGGATCAGGAAAGGTCAAACTCATGCAAACTTTGGACACTTAACCAGAAAAATACTAAAGGGTTGTCTTACTATTTCATAGACCCTTGTACTATATTTTCCTTAATGATAAGACATCCTATATAACCATTTTCTCAGAAAAGTTTGGGATTTTTTTTAAATGAAAACTGAAAGAAGTTAGATATGTCCTTTTTAAACAGCAAGTGCCGCGTGTTTTCATTCCATAACCATCTCTAGCCTGTCTTACCTACTTGACATGAAAAATCTGTATTGATTCCAGTCTACCTTTGTAACATTATCTGACTAGATTTGGATTAAAAAATAAGAATCCTATTTTTGTTGTTGTGATTGTGAGGTATTTTACTCCCATGATCCAAACATTACTAGGATATTTTGAAAATTTTAAGGGTGGGAAAATTTTGTTTTTCTTTTTTCGCCTTGTGACACTTACTCCCTCCATCCACCTGCGTGTATTTCTTGTTAAGTGGTCAGAACCCTTGAAAGTATAGATTTAAGAACAACTGGAAGAAAAATGTCTTGTTTGGTCTACTGAAAGGGAGACTAAGAGGAGATGTGATAAGTTTCCTAGTATGTGAAAGGGCTTGCTCTAACACTTAAACTTTCTATCTGTTGGAGGTGAGGCAAGGAGCAGTGCAGAGGTGATTTAAGAAGTGAAGTTTAGACTAGATACTGTAGAAAGTTCTGTGGTATAGACAGTGCCTGCTCTACTGTGAAGAGTTTGTGAGTCTCTGTCAGGGGAATTTTTGCGACAGATCAGTATCTCCCAAAGAGGCATCTCTTCAGATTGGGGAGAGAGCGTGGAGAAGACACGTTTTCAGAATTCCTTCCAGCATGTTTTCTAGGAATTCTGTTCTTTGGCTTGTTTCCCAGCTTTTCTAAAACTCTACGGGTATCGGTGATTAAATAAAGCGATGTGCATTCATTGGAAACAAGCTACATTAAGGAGATACCAAAAGCCTTTTTTTGTGTGTGTGTATGTGTCTAGAATTGTTTCATTTTACACAGAAACCCCTTAGCGGATATTTAAGTCTCTATCTGTATAATACACATGGTGGGCTCCTTTTTCCTCCTTTTAAGTTGGAAATAACTTTGCATTGTTAGAGTGTTCCAGAACGCTCTTATGCTTTGTTAATTAAGATAACTGTGCAAGGAGTAATAAATATTCTCTTATGGTAGTGCTAGCTCATTAAAGTACAATATGTTCTTTAAAATAAAAAGTATGACAGTATTGGCTTATTCACACTGTGGTGTTTTTCTACCATTGATTGTATAAGTCTATAGATGTTTTATCCCAGGCTTTGAGTGAGGGTAGGGGAAAGGATGGTTTTTAGTTATATTGGACTCAAGTCAGTATTGGGAGAACTTGAGGGTTGCCTACGCAGAAGTTAAAACTGTTAAAATGCTTATTGAACTTGCACTATGAAATTTTAAATGGAAGTCTGGATGCATAGGAAGCATCGATTTGATGCAAAAAAGCAGTGCTGCTTATTACTAGTCTTGCACTGTGCTTAGGTTACGTATGTTATTTGCACTTGAAATTTACCCAAGTAGATGTTTCAGCTTTTTGGATAGTCATTCCAGTAAAGTTCTGAGGGCAAAACCAGGATGCATCTGCATTAACATACATTATTACTGTTAATTAACACTATTAACCAATTTTAGTTCTGTTTTATTACCACAAGTGCAACTCCTGAATGATGCCAAATTTCCTATGCCTCCTTTGACACATCATCAGTGCTTCTAAGAGCCTGCACCAGTAAGACCCGCACTGCCTGAGTTAAACTGGAGTTGTTGCTGTTACTGTCCTGAGAGTGCAGTGATAAGTCTGAAAGGTGCAAGTTGTGGGCAAGGCTGAGAAGAGATTTGCACAATTAGTAAGCAGAAAGTTAGAAGAGGGTGGCAGGAATACCATTTGGGAAATTGGGAAAAGGCTTTTTAAGTTAGCGCTAGCTTCATAACAACTATCAAAATGCTTTTGATTTCTGCAGTGGCCATTGAGGGGAAAAAAAAGTGCAAAACGTGGTTAGAAGATCAGTGCCAAGTGTAACTATGTTCTTGGCATTGCACTAATTCTGCATTTGAAAATGTGGCTGCTGGAATTGTTAAAGATTATTGTATGTGATAACCTCGACTATTTTTTCCATTATTGGCAGCACAATATATGAATGTGCATATTATCTTAAATACCACTATCTTAGAAAAGATCCATTAGTCGAGCTGCGGTGAAGCTAAAGTTAAATGAATTCTAGCCCCTTGCTCCATGACTGTTTTCTTTACTTTTGCCTCTGAGTGTAAGGGTAGCTCACGTGTGCGTTCACTCCAGGTTCAAAACTGTCCAGCTAATTTGTCTCTTCTCTCAGTCAGGAATATATTTCTTGTGCTGGGGCTGTTTAGTGCGAGTCTCAGGAAAATATTAGTTTGAGCAAGTAATGTAATTATTTGTTTTCCATATAGAACATATGGAAATGTGCATGTAATTGTTAATTCCTGGATTCCCTTAATAGAGTTTTATTAGTCAGGTTTCATGATGAATGATTTTCTTGTGATTTTACTGCCTCTCTGTCTTCTCCAGTAACTTGAGAACCTGTTGCCTGATTTCAGCCATGTTTAATGGAAAGAAACCTTAAATTCCAGCGGCTCCTTTGAAGATTGACAGCTGGCACAGCCGCACAGGAGGGCTGGGGACAGCTTGGCCTCTTTGCACGGTCTGGAGGGGCTTTTTGAGCAGCCAACCCAGGCAGCCTGGCCTCTACCTGCAGGGGACGTGTCTGGTGCCCCTGCCCTTTTTTGCTTCACGGGTAGGTTTATTTCACTGCTTTACCAACCGGATACTACAGCATTTTAACAAGTCTTCCAGCAGGGTGCAGTCTTTTCTAAGGATTTATAGCACTTTCAGCTGAATGTCTGCATTTTGCATGTAAATATTTTCTACTGCAGCTATTGCAGGCAGGCAGTTTATTTTTTCAGTGTGCACTTGGCTGCTTAATTGTAGTTTCTAGTCATATTTAACACCTACGACAAAATTAGATTGGATCAATTTAGTGATAAGGTAATGTACAATCATCAGAATCCCAAAGGGGAAAAAAAAAGGAACATATTTTCTGTATGCTCCGGGATGAAATAATCTCACCCCCACCTCCCTTCATCATTCGTTGGATACATTTGGTGTTGTCTTGTGCCCGTACTTAAACTGAGGCAATAGTACTATAGGAGTGAACTCTTCCATTCAAGTTAATGGTGTGTTAACATCAAAGCTTGATTGTGATTATTTAAGTTCTTTACCCTTCTGAATGGCTAGAGAAAAGGCAGCCACCCAGCTCCTGGTTGCCCTTTCGGTAACAGCCCTTGAACCCTAGGGAGAGGCGCCAGTCACAGGGTGAAAGCAGATCCGCTTGCCATGTCTGCAATAAAAATATGTTAAGCTGTTGTTATTAAGCTGCTGTAATACTTTCTGCATAGATATATGCTAGCCTAGCATAACCTGTGTTGTATAGTCATCCTCATTCCGTTCCCTGTGCGTTATAAATAGTAATGCTCTATGTTTTCCATTGTAATAGAAGACTGTTTGCCATTCGACTTGCCGGTGGTGATCGGTAGCAACAACTGCCCTGAACCCAGGGCTGTTTGTTCAGGAGGCTGGATGCTCTGTTGGTTGCTGGCTGTTTTCACCTGTTAAAGGCTGACAGGAGGGGCTTGTGCCAGCAGTCAGACTTACCCCGGTCAGGCTCAGGTTCTCTCAGGACCACTCCATGGATCAGCAAGGGGGTTTCTGTGTGTTAGCATCACTTCGAGTATTTCAGAAATGCTGTTCTCTTTGGCTACGAGTTTAAAGCAGTGCAGTGTTGTTGCGAGTGACTGCCTGGCAAATGTGAGCCATGTACACGGCAGCTGCGCCCGTGTCACGAATGTACATCCGGACTGCTTGAACGTGCACCTGCGTCGGGAACTTCTTCCTGTTTTCTCAGGTGCAAGGCAGATGCCTCAATACTTTTAACAGCGCAACTCTTGCCGTTTGCTGCAGAGCTGTGTTCAGCACTTAAAACTGGGTTCTGCGAAAAACAGCTTGTGCTCAGCATATAAAACATAGTACCTGCTTTTCCAGTGCTACCAGTGTCTGTCTGTGACAAAACGATGGTGTAGGGCCATCAAGGGTGATCAGGAGATGGAAAAAAAATCTTTTTTTTTTTTTTTTAATCTAATTCGAAGATCTTTATTAAACCTTTGAAAATAAAATGATCATCACTTTTTATCCAGGGAAGAGTTACTCCAAAGAGGTGAGGCAGTCTAGTAGTTTTCATTAGGCACTGGTTCCCTAGGAGTGAACTTTTCCATTCAGATTATTAGGGTGTTAACATCAAAGCTTAGCTGTGAGTATTTAATTTTTTATCCCAAGTTCAGCACTGGTGAAGGAGTAAGCCCCTGTTTTTCTGCTGACAGCTGTGAGCTCCCACCACATATTTTATACTGGCTCTGTTATTTTTGATGTTTTTCAAAGATTTGATTAAGTTTGTTAATAGAGGAATAAAACTAGACCAGGAAGTAAAGGAAGGGCACGGTGTTTGCCAGGCCTTCTGGTGGGTTGGGTTGACTTGGAGAACAGTTTGAGTGCCAGAGGCATTTGAGATGATGTGGCACTCTAGTACGGCCGGGCCGGTGATCTGCGAGAGTGGGGCCTCGAGATTGTGCGACTCCCTCCTGGCGTGAGCTCCAGGGCAGCAGAACCTCATCCCACCTCCGTGCGCGAGACCGCAGCCTCCTCAGTGCCGGCGTCAGGGCTCCTCTGGCCCCAGCTCAGCTGCTTCGGTCACCCTGTGGCGCAGACACTTCTGCGCATGCACAAACACACGTGTGTGCAGTTTCCCTTGTGCTCACACACACACACACACACACACACTCACAGAGATTTTGTTGTTTTTCTGCTGCCATGGTGTGTTGAGAGGGCTTGGCGCAGGGCAGACGAACACCAGGGGGAGCAGGAATGCTCTGCCAGGGCAAGTATCAGCCTAGCAGCCAAAGTCAGATCTGCGCAGTCTGCTGCGGAACTACATCCTCCAGGCTCAGTAAGTAAAAGGGTTAGGGAGGAAGCCCAGGCATCCTGTTGTGTGGGTTTCTGCACCCAAACTGCTTGTATGTGTGCTTGGATTCCAGTTCAGGAACTTTAACAGCTCTGTATCCTTTAGAACAACTAATTAAGGCAGTATTTGCTGCTTGTGCTCAGGATTGGCCACAGTTTTAATGAACTTATTTTTTTTTAAGAAAGTATATCCACTATACTCTTAAAGTTATGAAAACTTAATTCACTACTGACATCTCAAAGTTTTTTCCTTAGGGAAAATACATGGTTTTGCTGTTCTTTTAGCTGTCAGATAATAACTGAACCAAGGTAAAACTGAAGGTAAAAACAGTCAGTGATTTTTATTTATGATTTGTGTATTTTAGGCTAGTTACTAGGCTGATACTTTTACCTCAGTTAACTAATTTGTGTGATGGCTGTAAATTCTAAGTCTGTGTTAGGTTCCACTCCCCCCTCCCTTTATTTTATTTATTTATTTACTTTTTAATATAATGAAGCCAAATTGTACAAGGGGTGGCTCTTAGTATAGTGGAGCACAGGAAAACCTGCTTAAAAGTTTCATCTCATTGAAGGAGTGCCAAAGGTCTAAAACCCTTGCTTGGATCTAAATTGAGTATTTTAAAGGTAGTTTAAAGATAAGATGCAACTAAAATGATTTTTTTTCCGAGTATCATATTATTTCAGTTTCTGCCACCTCTCTGTTGTGTGTTTAATTGTATTATAATGAAACAATATAAGTGGTGTCAGTGAAGCAAGGCTCAGTGGGAATGAATATGTGGTTAGACATTATTTTCTTTATGGCAGTCCATGAAGCCTTGCTTCACTGACACCACTTATACCGTTTCCTTATAATATGATTAGAATAAAAACAGGTAAAAATCAGCAAACCCAAAAGCTGGCGTGAGCGTGTATTAGACAGAGGTAACTTGACAAAATTCTGAGATGCGTCTGAGAGTGCGGAGTGAACCGTGCTGTACGTTGTTGATGCAACCCTACATATGCGTTCTGGAGATGCTCACTTGGAAAATCTCAGCACTTGCCCTTGTGCCTCTTCCCCTCGGCCTGAATCTGTTGATGCTGAAGTTGTGCGGGTGGCTGCGTGAGCCGGCACGCATTTCCCTCCGTATCCGTGTGGCTCGATCCCTGCGCGGGCAGTCTGGCTGGGCGGCCGCAGCTGTCTCGGCTGCCTGAGCGCAGAGCTCCCTCTCTTCCTCCCTTTTACTCCCTGCAGGGCTGCGGTTCCCCCTGCTCTGCTTGGGAAAGGCAACTTTGCAAGAAACTACAGCTGTATGTGTCGTTTCCTGGCTTGATGGGGCTAAATTGTGGTAGAAATTGTAGGTGAAAGAGTTGAGAACTGGCTGCAGTCTCTGTAGTGGCTGTTTCTTGACTCACTTTATGCTTGCTCAAATCATCCTAAAAGCTGTACTAATTAATAAGTAGGCGGCAAGGGCACGTAACAGATGTGCACTATAATACCTGTAATCTGCCTAAAACCCAATCTGTGCTGTTCTCATCCCATTGAAATTAGCACCAGTAGGATCTGTCCCGTGCAGACGCTGGAGGCGATTGGATCTGACAGGCCCTGAGTAATAGGTAGAAATCAGGCGGCTGAAGCTCTCACTGTTCGTCCCACTTTTCAATTGCTGATGTCAGATCTGCTCGTGAATCAGCTGTTGCCACCTGACTATTTCCAGGTAAAACTGTCTCCAATTCCAGTTCGCCCTGAATACCGGGGACTGAAGCAGCAGTGATTCAGGAGCAGGTTCAAGAGCGGATCAGGTGTGTCAGGTTTCTAAAATGGGGAGCAGTGGATATATTTTCCTGCTTTTACACTAATTTCTAAGGATACAAGTCTGATAGCAAGAATAAATTAATCAGTTTGGATCCTGAAGACACACATTCCAAGTGCAACTCTCACTATGTAATCTTAATATTAGGGCTACATTCTGTGGCATGTTTTTAATTAAGATATTTTACCAAATAAAGGTCTTTTTCTTTCTTTCTTTCTTTCTTTCTTTCTTTCTTTCTTTCTTTCTTTTTTTTTTTTTTTTTAATGGACTCCAAGGCTGATTAGATAGCCATCGACCCTAGTTACTAGATTAGCCAGATTAGCCATACGCTATGAGTCATAGAGGGTTTTTTTCCTTTTTTTAATTCTTCTTTGATCCTAGCCTGGTTAAGCAAATTTGAAGCTCTCTTATAATCAATTTAACTCTCCATAAAAGCCTCTATATGACAATAGCATATGATATTGCACATCTTTTTGCATTGTCAGTGAATACCTTTTTGTACTTTAAGATGTTTTTTTTCCTCACAAAATTAAGGCTCTAATTCAAGAGCACCTGATGTCTACCTCTATAATATTCACTTGTTTTCCTGTAAGTGGGTATCAATATTTCATAATATTGCATCATTTTGATGCATGTGTAGCCAAGAGTGAAACTAGTGTTGAAGCATCTTTATATAACATTTCAGACTCGTGGAGCTTTCCTGCCATGGGCAGCAATGATACAGTGATGATGTAATCACTGTTATGATAACAGATTTGTGTTGCATTCGGAAATTATTTAAATTGACTTGAATCAATTCCTAATTTCAGTTGTCAATTGTATAACCTGCATTAAGCAATGTATTTTCATCCTAATTTACATTTTATAAACTTGCAGTCATAGATATGTAGGCTGGATAAGAGTTTCCAGAGGTCCATTGACCCTCTTGCCTTCTCTGCGGCAAGATAAAGAATAGGGAGAATAATATCCCGACAGATGTGTCATTGTTCCCTATAATTATTTTGTAGACCTCAAACTTTTTAACGTGGTCAGGGTCACCGCATAGTCCACAAATGCTCATGCTGTGGGGGGTGGACTGCAAGGCTGGGCAGAAATGCGGGAGGGGATTTGCTGCTGCTCACAAGGACACTGCTGCTGACAAGTTACTTGGGAAACTTTTGGTATTACCAGAACTGGCGGCTTAGAAGGTCATGAGATACGATAAAAGCCACTTTGCAATCATCACTAACTTCCATTTCTGTCATCAATATGTTTCTTTAGTTATCTGATTCAAACACGAATACAGAAAGATCTGGAGGTTCATTCGATCAGATGGTTTTACTGCACATGTTTTATGTTCATTGCGCTACTCTAGTTGAGCAGCTACCTATCTCCTTTGGACATACATACATACCTACCTACATACATTGCCAAGCACTTCGTAACATTGCCTCCCTTATACAAATGTCACTTTAAAGTGACATAATCTATGCAAAATGAGCTGGCCTGGGGGAAAGCAAGGTGCAGGAGCAGTGCAGCCTGAGTGCATTCTGATTTTTTTCCTTTTCCCTCTCATCAGTGTTTTTAGAGTGGAGTGAAATGAGTTCTTGGTGGTCAGAGAGTGCAGTTACTAACAAGCCTGCGAAAGTCCTCACGTGAGCTCCAGCTGACAAGTTTTTAATACTGTTATTGTAGTGCCTTTAAGTGTCTGTGGGAGAAGTGACTGGGCTGTTTCTCCCCCTCCTCTCCATCATTCCCTACAATTTATAATCCTTCCTCTCAGTATTTTATTTCGCATTCCCCTTTGCATCCTATTAAACTGTAGCATGCTAAAAGTTTTCCTTGTGCTTTCTGACGGCCGTGGGCCGTAGCTGGCCCTACAGCGGGTTCGGCAGCGCGTCACCCTTCGCTGCCAGTGTGCGCGTTGTGAGCAGCAGCTTCGCTGCGCTTCGCCGCGTCTGACACCTCTGTCCTCATACTGCATGTAGCTCTTGGTAACTCTTGTATTTCCTGGCTGTAGGGAGTTTACACTTGGGGTTATTTCCTTGATATTCTTTCTGCCTCACAGTGATCCTAGTGTGCCTAAGGGAACGGGCGTGAGATGGCCCCATCTTTTCTTAAAACAGTGCCCTCCTTTTTAACCGCCTTAAATTTCTCCGTTTTTTTCCCCAGACTTTTGTGCCTAAATTGCTTTTCCTAAAACATGTCAAAATATTTACGTGTGAGATTATTTTGATGAAATATAATACATGCAATAAAAGGCCCTTTATTTTCTTTTTGAAAGTAATCTTTTCCCTTTAGTGTCCCCAGCATGCTGTTTTATAAAAGTTCATGTGTTGTAGAAACTGGCTGTGTGGAAATGAGGTTGGCTACCCGTCTTGTGTGAGTTCATTTTAATCCACCTGGCGTGCTCCTCTCCCCACGAGCTTACTGCTTTGAAAATATTTGATAACCCTTTTCACGTCGCTTCCCCGAGGGAGCCACCCGGAGTAAGACTCCTGCTGCAGGAGCTCGGCCGCGTTCTCCGCTCCAAGGCGCTGGTGTAAGGCAGGTTCAGGGCAGCCAGGAAGAAGGACCAACTTTCTCTTACACTTCAACTTCAGTGGTTTGCGGTGGTGGTTTGGTGCTGTGAGATGGCCTTTACGCTAAGGGTATGAGCAGACTTATTTATACCTGCTGTCAGCAGCCGAGTGTGTCCTGGCTGATCATTACTCCTCGCCCGCAGGCCGGTGGTTCCTGCTGCCTGTAGGATCATTCGTAAATGCTCCTTATAACTTGAAATAAACAGGCCCACTTTGTACTGCAACTGCCCTGCTCAGATGCTCGCTTTGTGAAGCAGCTGTGGCGCTTCACAGTTTTGCTCTTTGCTGCCTGTGCTGGAGCTGAGAGCCACTGCAGCAGAGCGGGATGGAGCAGCTCCCTAGGAGCCTTCCCTGCTCCGCGGCAGGGAGAATCAGCCAAAGTGGTTTAAGCAGTTGAGCTGAGGTGTTGAGTTACGCTGCCTGACAAGGCCTGAAGCCGAATCGGACTAGGCAGAGACCTGGGGGTTCCTGTGGTAGGGGGTTCTGGCCTCTGCGGTCGCTGCCGCTGTTTCTGTGCTGACCGTGTGTCTGCGTGGGCTTGTGCTGCTTGTTCACTTGTTTTCCCAGGGAGGGAGGGAGGGGATAGCCAGTATCAGCACAGGCAACGTAACTGGCAATTTTTATTAGAGGCTTAACGTTTCGTTTTGGACATACTGAAAGGTACTTCTTATTTACTAGATGATAACTTTTATTCATGTTTTCAGTCAAACTGTATTTGTCTGGAAGTTGGAATTTCTGTTTTTTTTATCAGTTAAAAGAAAATCGCTTAACTGAAACATGTCCGTGACTTAAAAATCAGTTTGTTCGGCAAGGGAAGTGCTACCTGTAGTTAGTGAGTTACAAGTTGTTCCTTGTTGTCAGAGGCCCAGGTTTCAAAGGCGTTTAATGATACAAAGAGATGCTAAGTAACAGCTTCCACTAGCACCCAGGCAGGTCCTTCGGGGCAGGTGATAGACTTGCACTGGAGGCAGGTGCCCTGTGAAGTGTTTGTGAAGATGTTACTTGGCACACATTTAATTATTCGGGCCCTTAAATACTTTTTGAAGATCTGACTTCATGTCTGAGAACTGGTGCATCTTTTATTCTTCCACGATTTTTAAAATTCATAATTATAAAAGGGAAACCAACTTTTCATGTCTTTTCATTTCCCAGTCTGTATGCGTGTTTTGAATAAAATACTCCATGCCAACTGCTGGGAAAGGCAAAGACAAGGCTACTTAGGCAAAAGTAATTTTTAAGTGAGAGAAACTGAAAAAAAAATGTATGTGAGAAAACTAAAAATATTCCAGTCACATTGAATGTGGATAATGTTGCTCTTAAAGTTGATACTCTGATGTAGGAACTTCAAATGAAGGAAAATCGAATCTTTTGGTTTTGTATTTATTTGTAATGTATTTAAATTTTCAGGCTGAGTTTCAAAAGGGAGTTTTGTGCATTTAAAGACTCATATCATAAAAACTTGTGAATTTATGGATGAAGGTGTTTCATTAAACAGGGAAGACCCATATGTTTGCAGGCACACTTGAGGCTGTGGTTGGAAATCAGTGCTTGCATTTAGAAAAAAATAGGTGACTGTTTACTGTGACCCTGTCTCAGAAGTTTGTTATTTAGAAATAATTTGAAATTCTGGTTTTGGGTTAATACTATAAAAAAATAAGAAATAGAATTTTCCTATCCTTTTCCTATTGAACTGGTTTCTCTATATCACAATTCTTAAACAAGACCACTTATTTGTATAGGATAATTCCCCCTTTCCCCCAGCCTCCTGTTGTTGGGAGGCTTGTATTATTAGTGGGGTTCCTGCTGGAGGAACCACTCAAAAAGTAACATCCTAAATTGTAACGTGACCCTGTGAGCAGGAGGCTGAACAAGGGCTTGGGTTACTTGTCCTCTCTCAAACTGTGCTGCTAGTTGGCCTAGCTTTAATGAGAGGGACATGTGAAAATCAGTTTACTTAACGAGGTGGCACAGAACTGTCGGGCATTTTCTTGGGGCTGTTGCTGATAGTATTTACATGTTAAAGGGAGCTGGTTTTATTCTGGAGACTCTAGCTCTTTGCTTGTGTATTAGTTCCAATGAGTGCATTTTTATTAATGTTTATTTTAAAAAAGTGATACAATATAGTGTTTGATTAAAGAACACTTTTCAGTTTCAAGTTTATCTCACATATTACCAGCTAGGTAACTTTCAAATATGTGTCATCCTAGAGCTTAGTCATTTTTGTTGTGCTCACTTCCCTTCTACTTCCACTCTTCTCTGAAAGATTGTGTTTGAAAACAGCCAAATACTAGTGTATTGAGAGAACCATAATGTTATGTTATCATGAAACCTTATAAACGGAGAGAGAGCTAAGAACCTGTTGTTATCTAAGAGCTAGTGTGGTGGGTTCACTCGTGCCTTACTTCGTGGGGATTCACAGAAGCTGGCAAGGAAACGGACGCTCTTCTCACTGGGCTAATATTGTGTCAAATCCTGGTCATCCTGAAGCAATTTTTTGCTTAAAAACTAAAACATTTGCTTTGATTTCGTCAAAATTGCTGCACATTTACACTTTCACATAGTCTATTCTTGTATTCACAGACACTATTATTAACCTTCAGATGAGAGGGAAGCAGAAGGAAATTTCATTTTCTCAGAATGTGTTTTTCATTGAAGGAGTTGTGTTTATTATTATTGTTGTGTTTATTATTATTATTAGTTCCTGAGTCTGCAAACAAGTCACACTAGAGAGCTTCTCTGAATTTTAGATGATTGAAATTAGCCTGAGCCCAGGTGGTTTTGCTGTTTCTATCCTTGTGAAAATCACAAGAGCAGTAGCAATGTCCCACCGCAGCTGCTGGAAATATCTGCTGTGGTAGGCTGTACCTGCAGGTCTTTAAAAGAAAGAAAAAAGGAATGAAAAGATTGATTAAGGGGAATTGATGGTTATTTAATAGAAGAGAATATATAAAGGGAGAACCCAGGTTCCAAGAGATTATTGGAAGGGGGGGGAAAAGGCAGGAAGAATAACATTTCTCCTCCTCCACCGCTCTACCTGCCCAGTTTCTTCCAAAATATATTTGTCTTCTGCCAGGCAGATTTTAAGTTTCTCATATGTAGTAGACAACTATGAAAAGCTGAATCCCTAAGAAATACCTTGGTGCATTGATAAGAATCCTAAAGGGCTCCTCTCTCCCACCCCCATTCCTAGATTTCTAGTGTGGTGCCATCATCACAGCAATGTCTGAACATCTTCAGCTCCTTCCTAAAGCAGTGTTAGATTTTACTTCCTTCTATCATGATCTTCCGAAAGCACTGGCCATTATTACTCATTTTATGTTTTTTTTTAATTATTGTTATTAGATTTGCTCTGGTTTTCCTCAGTTGTTGATAAACAAGGTGTTTCATGGGAGTAGAAAATACTGAAGTTTTGTTCTTAATTTCTTGGGTTCCTCTCAGCTTGAGTTTCTGAGGAAGTTTGTTGTTGCTGTTTTTTTACCAAGAAAGCATTGGGTCTTGGTGGAAAATTCCACTGACCTGGAGAAAAACCTTCAAACATATCAAGGCTTTAGGTGATACTAAGGGCGCCTGATTTCAGAATACTGCCTGCTTGAAGAGAAGCACCAGCATTTTGCTGTTGTCTTAGCTGGAAGCTAATGTGAAGTGTCTGTATTAATCTGTAGCCAGATCTTCTGAAAACTGCTGTTGTCTTGACCAAGTTTTCTGCACTGTTACAGCTGAGTGGAAGGGGGAGGAAATTTGCCACGTGTCTCTTCATATAGGTGCTCAAGCTTGTATAGTTGCTACTCATCACTGTATTTTTCTGAAGTTGCTTTCAATTTCTGTTTTAGAAAAGAAATCCTCCTAAAGTATTTCAATATGGAACAGAAACCATAAAGGGAAGTATGTTATTCTGCGAGGAAGAGGATAACATCTGGATTATTGACTGCAGAAATTAATAATGTTTTACTCTGTACTAGAGGCATAATTAATAATGTGAATTTGTTACTTTTTGTAACAAACTTTTGTTTTCAGTCTTAATAACCAAGTACTTGTTCTCTGTCTTCTTAAAAGACAATATATTAATTATAGAACACTTTTCTTTCCACAAATTATTTCTATTCAAAATAAAAGCAGTAAGCCTGTAAATAAGCTCTACCAGGCTTAACCAGGATTTGAAAAACCTGGTCAATCCACAGTGAAGGATCAGATTTTATCTTCTCTAAATCCCAGGCCACCAGTAAGGACTCAGTAGCTTCCAAGTCATTTCTAATACTTAATGTCTGAATACTATTAATATTTTCTGGTTTTTAGTCATCCTGTGAAAGAATACAATTCCTCTGCCAATATCTTTGACATCCTCTGCTCAGATTTTAAATAACCTTACAGTCCAAGTATTTTTACCAGATACTTCTCAGCAGCATTCTCATTTATCAATTTGTTAGGTAAAAGTTTGTTTATATCTTATTTCTTAAATATTCAAAATTGTCTCTCCTCCCTTTAAAACAATTTGCAGCGATTATCTTTAATGCTCGAGATGGATATTTCTCAACAGGAAATCTCATCTTTGGGCTTTATCTGTCTTTCCCATGCCGTTTTGTTCTGTCTCTTTTATCTTTGTGTGTGCTCTGATGCCTCTGCACTAGTTGCACAAACCAATGCAAAAATGCTTTTAAATGTTCGTACTTACATTGCCATTGGCAATTTTAAGGTCTTCTGCTAAGGAACTACACTACATTTACCTGTCAGCTTTCTCCATTCCGGATCAGAATTTGTGTTAAGTCAGAGACTGTCTGGGTAGCATTGCTCTAGATGTGTCTGTCTTAGTAAATTAAGTGTGCCTGAGGCTGATTGGCCCAAAAAGGCTCAAATCCATGGTTTTAGCCCCAAAACAAGGTGGCTTTGCCCACACTTCCCTGGCCAAGCATGGCTCATGAATCTGCCTATGATTTGTTCGTGAGAGCACTAAGTGGCCTGGGCTGAATGAAACTGTTTCAGGCTCCCCCCTAACACTTCAGTAGGCAGCTCCTTTGCATGTATGGGAATTTGCTTTGTTAATAATATTAGGTAAGCAGCTTATACATCTTCAGACAGCTAAATTGATAGGTTGCCTCTTTATCACCATCTCAAAATTCATACTTGGCTCTGTTCTCAGAATGCATTGGGATCCTCACCAAGCCCTGAACAACCAAATGTTGCTCCTTGATGGAAAGATGTAAAATGAGTCAATAATTATTTTGGTTTCTGTCTGACCATGCATGTTAAAGCATACAGGTATTTCTAAACTGCTTGCATTCCTTCTTATAAGCTAGTGTCTGGTGAGATGCTGAGGCAACAAACAAGACTCTTTCCCAAACCAGCTTTTTCTTTTCCCTGTAGAGCTTCGATAATTTATGTTCCTATTGTGCAGAATCCCAGCAGGGGCTTCTTAATCAGATATTTGTTTCCATTCTCACTTTTTTGATGAATATTTGATCCGCTTGGTAAAGCGTTCAAGAATTAATTTATTTTCATATTTTTGTTTGATTTACCACATGCATAGGAACATGTAAACTATCACATTTACTTTGATTTTGTGGTCAAAGTGTGGAATGCAGATTAGCAGAGAAATTGTAAATATATTTTAATTGCAGGAAAAGGCTGATTCCTAAGATGAAGGTGGAAAAGCCCAAATGTTACAATGGCTGAGTCAATGCAGAATCCAACAGTGAAATTGCAGATAGTCCTGTGACGTGAAAACATGATATGGCAGTCCATTTAATGTAGACTTTTAGATTCAGTAAATTTAATAAACAAGCATTAGAAATCAATTCTATCTTTTTTTCTTCCTTTTATGCTTTTATTTAGTAACTGAGCTGAACAAAGTTGGAAGAAGTATCGCTGAAATGCTTGCTCTGGGGTCTGGACCACTTGCCAGGAATCTAGAAAACTCAGACTGCTGCTTTTATGAGGAGATTCAAATCTACCATTACTGTTTTCTAGAATAGTTTCCTTCTACCTTTGTCAGTCTTCTTCAGGGAATCCTATCTGCCCTTCTTGTCAAAGTAGCAAAGTGTAGATTAACAGGAGAGAAAGGAGGAGAAAAAAAGAAGTCTGACCCATTTCCACTAATGCAGAAACTTGTGTGGCCATGCAGGGTCCAGACTTTGAAGCTTCATGCTAAAAACCCCCTGTGTATTTTGCATTAAGAGTGCTTGAATGTTGCATAGGCAACAGTTATTGGCATAAAATATGCAAATGTAAGGAATTACAGGATTTTTTTTGTTGTTCGTTAAGTCAAGAGAGTAGGTATTTTTCTGTTTGTCTTTTCGCTGCAGTTTTGAAAAAATGTTATTTTCCTAAATTTTAGAACCATGTGTAAGATAACTATTTGTAGCTGAAAGGAGGGAAGTAAAGCTTTGCAGATGAGGCAGATTTAGCAATTTTTTAGCAATTAGTTTGCTGTTTTGGGTAAGTGTGTAATTGTAAGTATGTGACTTCAGTGAGAATATTCACATATTCTGTGCAATATTTTGCTAGATAGGGTTTTATAGGACACATATATTCTGGACAGAACAAAAAGTCTATAAGTAAGGATTTGAAAAATCCAATTCTCATTTTCCTTAAAACACTTAGTGAAATGCTGCTTTGAAAGTGCACAAGGAAAGAGATGTTATTTTTGTTGTTCAAATTGTTGTTAATGAAGTTATGAACTAAAGCCAACAGGGAATCACCTCCCTAATTGTATGTACGACACAGGCCAGTTTGCCCCCTTGTAGAACATGCTTGTGAAGGAATGAATGTGCACAGGCAATTTTCATTTTGGGATTTGTCACTGCACTTAGTGACCTAAATAGTATCCAGTGAATGCAGGTTCCGAAACACTGTTCGGCTCCTTCATGGCAAGCCCTGCTCTTTGTTGCTGAGACTGTATAGCAAATTCCCCCGCTTGAATGTGTTATTCGCTCCCGGCTTCGTGTTGCGTTCGGAAGTACTGGAAGCCGTTGCATTAACTCCCATCCTACGGTGCCATTCTGGATTACAGGCCGTGCTGTGGGCAGGTGAGCGGTGTGGGTGACATTAGTCATTGTGACTTGCTGTGGACTGGTTGCTGTACTCGGAGCTGTGATTCCTGGTGCTTGCTTCCATCAGTTATGAGCACGTGTTGCCGTTTACAGCAGTGCATATTCACTGTACAGACACTTCTGTGTCCAGGCACTGGGGGTTGAATCCAGGTGGTGCTGTGGTTTCTTTTCAAAACAGAGTAACGGCTGGAGGTGTTCCGGAGTTCGTGAGCATGTCTAGGGGATTCTCATGTCTTGTTTGAAGAACTAAATCCAGACTAGTGACAACTTGATGAGCCATCATCCTCAACAGTTACAGACTAAACATAATAAGGGGAAGATGAATATTCCTGGGAATTGTCTTTGTGGATATGTTAATTTCTGAGATACGGACTGGAGAACAGACCCTATGAATAATGGTGCAGCTTGGCTATTCCTGGATGTGAAGCCTGTCAGATGCAGGGAAGCAGCTGCTGAAGCAGTAAGAGGTGATGCTGTTTTAGGACTGTTGCTGGCAAACTGAGAATGCAGTACAGGAGTTGGAGAAAGCAACTGTGGATTCATTTTCAATTAAATTAAAACATAAATAAAACTAAGCCTGTAAATGAAGGATCTTGATTTTGAAAGAGCAGGCATTAATAAATTTTGGCACTACTTACAATATAGTAAACCAGAATTTGACTGCTTAATTGTCAGCTAGGCCCCCTTCTTTCCCATGCCATATAAAGTCACAGAGTTGTCAGGATTTAAGATGTTTGGGAGGAAAGTAAAAGAAATGCAGAATTAGCACAAGGGTTTTATTTTAACTTTAGCTACTATTTTGACTAAAAATCATCATGGTGAATGAAACTTTTCCCTTATTTTATTAGGACTTCTCCACCACAAAGGCTTCCTCTTAACTTAGAGACAGTCAAAAGCATCTTGCTGTTCTGTTCACTGGGGCACAGTGAATTACCCCAGGATTTGTTGGAGCTCTCAGGAGTGCAATTTCTTGAGAGATTTGAAACTTCTTCCCCCTGCTGTCCCAATCTCTTGAAGCTGCACCCCAGCATTCACGCTTAAGCTGACTGGCAAATGTGTTTTCTTCTCTTTAGAACATTATTAGAATTAAAGTAAAAAAAAAAAAAAAAAAAAACTTGTGCTATAGAACTTATTTTCAGTGATTTTAATTCTCTTTATTTTGACCTAGAGGGCATTGACTCTTCCATCTTTGTTGTTGTTGTTAAGTCTAACAAAGTGAAACTACTGAGATTGCTGATGCTCATAAACTTTACCCTTCTTTTACTACCAGTGTAGGAAACATTTGCCCGAGCAGGGATTCAGAAGTTCATTAAGGAGCGCATTTGGTTTTCTTCTTGTAAAGGCTTTTGACTAAATATGAAGTTTTAGCCAAGTTAGGAGTAAAGCATAAATTGGCTTGTCTATCATGTAATCTATGTGGTCTGTGTTATAAAATACGTTAACACATTTAAATTTGAATTGCAATGCATGTGATCTTTGTAATCTTTGTTTACATGTGAGTCTATCAGAACATTCACTGGATTACGTGGAACCCGGACGGGGCCTTCCAGGTTTGCTCGCAGCGCGTGCCGCGGTTTGGTGCGGGCGGCAGCGTGGAGGCTGGAGCGTCCCGACAATGCTGCACGTGCTGAGCCGTGTCCCGCTGTGCGGAGGGCACAAGAGCGGCTGGATGTGCCGCCGCTGCTGGCTGTTCCCGAGTGTCCGGCCAGCCGGCCAAGCACAGCGAGCCGCAAGTCTGAGTCCCGTGGGAAGGGCTTCCCTGGGCGCTCCACCAAGGGGCTGGGTTTCAGAGGCAGGGAAGAAGCAGGGAAGGGGGAACCACAAACACTGTCTTGAAGCATTTTGATGCAAGCACCCATCATTAGAAGCGTTGGATGTGACCGCTCAGTCAACCGTGGTCTCCTCGGGGTCAGGGAAGAGGGCGCTGAAAAGGCTGCTGATGACCCTGGTGAGACACTTGCACGGACATGAGCTTCAGGCACTTGGTCCATGTACGCTAGAGGCGTGAGCGGAAGCTCAGAGTGGGCTGCAGGATGAGGCGTTGGCAGGAGCTGGTGACATTAAGGGACTGTGAACCCTGCAGAGAGAGGGGTTCACAGAGCAGCTTCCCCTGGCGAGCAGGCCGGGTTGGGGACACTGGGGTAGCCCTGGCAGCCGCCCGGGTGCTTGGGGGCTCCAGAAGCAGCAAGTGCTTCGGCCTGGCAGGAAGCAGCCGTCTCTGTGATTAAAATGCTGTCTGCTGTCATCAAAATGTATGAACGCGTCATGTGTTCAAATAGCTGCAGGAAGCAAGATTGATGAGGTAGGGCAATTATTTATTGTCTGGCAAGGATGTTACTGTGGCCTTTTATCGGCACCACAAGTTTTACCTTGGGAAGAATTCACTTGCGGAACTGGGCAAACCACATGGGAGTGCAAGGACCGATGTGTACCTAGGAGGTATGTCCCTGGAAACTTGGGCAGCATTCACTTTTTTAAGTTGCAAATCTTAAAATAGTGTGCCATTATTTGGATCTCCATTAGCACCTTTATTTTCTTTTTTTTTCTTTTGCCTTCAATATTTTTGTAGCTGTTAATGTTTGGGTCAAGTGTGGATTCTTGCTCTGAAAATTTTCCGTTCGGGCTACTTCATAGTGCACCATGAGTTGCTGTGTCTCTTTAAGCCCAGATTAATGTCACATAGGTGCAGAGGGAGGCAGTATGTGGTGATTTTTACTTAGAGGGGCCAAAGCCAGAAGATAGTCGTGTGAAGTCCTTATCACATTAAGCACTTTGTTTCATGATTGTCTGGAAGGATGTTACTGCTGATAGGATGGCGAACGGGGCAGCGGGAAGAGTATGTCTATTTTCCTTAGTAGTGGGAAGTGTTGGAGCAAACAGGATTGTTGGATGCTAATGCCCTTAGCTCCCTGTAATATTGCTTCCCGAAAAGGCTCGGGAAGGATCTGCTGGAGGCCTATGATAGAAAAGGTAGCAGCTTTTCATTTAGCTGAATGCAAACGTAAGGAGGATGAGAGGTGATGCTACCTTCTCTGCTGTTTCAGGCACTGGTTCATAAGGGCCTGACGAACCTACTGTGTCCTGAGGTAGCGAGCCAAAATAGCCGAGTAAGCCCGATGCTTAACAGTGATCTGTAAAGGAGGGGCACAAATAGTAAGTGAATAGAAAGTATGTAGCAGACTCCAAATTCTTGTTCAGAGGCCATAGTAACCTGGAAGTCTAAATCCCTTCTGATACCGACTCTCTGTTTTGGAGAGAAGATTCCTAAAGCACCATATGTGTTCCACAAATCATAGCTCGAGAGTTCATTGTTCCCTATAAGCCCCTTGCACACAATCACCCGAATTTGTAGTCCTGAATAATTTGGTAGTAAATTCTGCAGGCCGCTAAACTTTATCTAGTCTAGTCTTCCTTAGTACTTCCTATTAGTACTTATTCCAAGTGTCAGAAAACAAGCATGAAACTTTTTTTGAATTGCAAGATATGATGGTGTTAAAATAAATATTTCTAATGGACAAAAGTATTCACTATCTTCAAAAAAAATTACTTTTCATATGAGCCTGAATGAAACAAAAGAATGTATTGAAACTCTGTCACAGGAACAAAATGGATAATACGTACATTTGAATTTCAAAAAGAGTTCTTTATATTTTTAATTTCCAATTCAGAAGATCCTTAAAAGAACTAAGCCTTCATAAGGCACAAAAACTACTTGCTTTTCAGAAACCGCCCAGCCCTCACATGTCTCTGCCTGTCGTTGTTGTTCTCCTAGGTTTTAGTACTTTCTCTGCCTTGCAGTTAAAAATGGTAAGCCTCTCAGAATAGAGATGTGATCCAGACTGAAAGGAGGGGGTGGCTGTGAACTGGCAGGGCACCCTTTGGCTGCTGCAGTATTTTGGGTTGTATGTGCATGGGGCTGACGTTGCTTTGAGGTGCCATGCTCATGGTTTTGGGCACAGCCCCTTCCAGGCTATGTACAGGAGGGAGTTTTCCTCACTATTCCATCCTCATCAAGGCCTCCACACAGTCTTTTTTTCCTGCAACACAGCAGTTTTTTTCCTCAGAAGCCACTGAAACTTTTATACACCATATATATTGCTTGTTTCACAGTTGAATTCTGGTCCTTCATTAAACTTAATAGTATTAGTTTGTTTCATACATACATACATTAGTAAGGCTTTATGCATAGCAACTCCATCCTTCTTTCAGGACTTAGTCATCCAGTTGATATTTGAATTGAAAGAGAAAAGACTGGCAGATCTAGAACTCCGCTATTACTATCAGCAGCCCATGGCCCTGCTGAACGGAGGAAGCCTCTTGAATTTCTGAAATCCCTTTCTGTGATCAAAGTATGCATTTCCAGTCTATAGTTACTGATCTAAGTTGCTTTGAAACTTGCATGCATGAGATTACTCTTTTATAAAACTATCTGTGATTCTGTGATGGTAATTTAGAAGCTCTTGCACAACTGTTTCTCGGTAATAGAGAAGCTCATTTATTATATGTCAACTATTCTACTGTTTGTATGGTAGCTGCATGCAGACTGGCAAGATTAGAATTTAAAACTAGTAAAGTTCGTTTACAAGCTAATTTGCCAGGGTCCTCCTCGGTGCTAAAATTCAGGTGATTCCCTGCAGTAACCAAAAAGAGAGTGTGGAGGATGGAGGTCTGCGAGTTGTCTGTAAACAGTCAGTAAATGTGCGGCACTGAGGAGTCAGCCTCAACCAGCCTGTTTCAGTTTGGTTTTCCCCATAGAAATTCAGTGACAGAGGAAAACTCCATGGATTCAGAAATAAGGAAACATCCTCCCTCCAAGCTAGCTGTTTGTAACAGGAGTAAGGGGCAGGGAAGGTGTTTCTGTTGCATTTTCTTGGTGCATTTTCTTGGGGTGTCTTTTTTTTTGGTCTCTGTGAAGGGTGCTTTCAAGGTCTTTTTCTTGATTGTTTTATTCTCAACAAGCTCTAAGACAAGTTTGAAGCAAGGCAGAAACAGAGGAAAAAGAGGGAGTTCTTTGCAAAGGGGGGGCTTTGGCACCCCAGTGACAACTAAGGGGGTTTAGAGTTTAAAGGGGGTGAGGCTGATGCTTGCTTTGGCATAGCGAAAACCTAGGTAATCGCCCGAGGTGGTTCTTGATTCTAGTCTTGTATTCCTATGACATGCTACGTAGAGCATTGAGGATAACTTTGAGAGCTGTCAATATCAGAAAAAAATCACTTAAATTTACAAAAACCTTCTATTTTTCTGCATATACTTGTGTTTTTTTTTTCCTTAAATGCCATACCTTCTAGTCAGAGTAGGAAACAATGTAATTGTTTGCTTTCAGACAGGGAAGAGGGGGAATATATATATATTTTCAAATATATTCAAAACATTTTAATAAAGTAGGTATTAGCAGAGGAGGAGGTCTAGGATATTCATATTATGCGGCTCTTCTGGGATATGGATTTAATAAAAATTCAGTATTTAAAAGTATTTTTTAAAGTATAGATTTTTTTAATGCTTTGTATAGGGCATATTTTAAAAATACTTAAATAAGCTATTTATACTAGGTAGAATGGACAAGTCCAGCAAAAGGAGTAGACTTACGAAGGCCTCCCCATTTGCGGAATGGGCTCGCTAAGGAGCCGGAGTGAGAGGGCTGCTCGGAGGGGAGGCAGGGCCCAGCTGCCTTGGCTGGGCAGTGCTCAGGAACACACACGTACATGGACACCTCTTGAATTGGTGGGACTTAGTCATAGGTTGGATTAACCTGATTCAGGACGTGATGCAGTCAGTATCTTCTCCTTGGAGTATCTTTTGCTCAATTTCAGTGGCTTTTGGTGATCTCCTAAGTATGGATCACAGCCTATGTTTGTGTTTGTTAGAGAAATCAGTTCCGGATATTTAGGTTTTCTTGTGACTTAGTATCCAAAGTCAGGCTAGTTGTGCGAAGTCACCTTCTCAGCGTTGCTCCCTTCAGTGACCCTGCTCACTCAGTCACACCCTGAGGAGAGACCCTGGATTTACTGAACAGTCTCACAGGCAGCAGCCCCGGCCGGCTGGCGCTGGCGCTGAGCAGAGTTCTGCAGTGCGGAGGCACCGACGGGGGTGCCGGGGCCTTGCGCTTTATTTACTGTCTGCGAGCGACCAGTGCTTTAACTGAAAAGTGCTGGAATTATTCCCAGGTTCATGTGGACAGGGAAAACTGGAAACACTGGGTTCTAAATTGATTTTCACTTATTTCAGGATCCTGCATGACTATGTTCTGTCTTGCAAAATCAGAAGTCCTTAGTGAGTTTCTTAAAACTGCCTATCACCAGCTGGGAATTCAGCTTTCAGAAAGCATAAGCTGTGGGTATTTTTTTCAGTTACCAACATTTTTCTGGGTTCAGAATGGTCAGAATAGGGTGGAGACAATAATGGGAATGTAGATGTACACAGTGCAAAGGCAAAAGAGAAAGGCAGAAATGAGCACACCTGGCACAGGAAGAAAAAGATACTCTTAGGTGATTTCAAAGCAAGGATTCCTGGCTTTAAGAAATGGAGATGAATGTTTTAACATGGTGAATGATGTTTTGTAGCTGTGTTAGGGTGTAAACACAGTTATTCTGAGAAACCAATATGGTAGGCTGTGGAAGGCATGGGGTCATGGGCCAAATAAGGTTATATATAATTATATAAAAAGCTTTTTTTCTATGTATTATATATCAGAAAAGTTAATATATATTTGTGTGTGTGTATATATATTTATCAGGAAAGTTAATACAGCTAGAAGCTACATAGTTGCAATATATATGTACTAGTTGTATTAACTTTTAAAAAGTTACTAAAAAATGTTTATGAAGTGATACTATGGAAAATGAAAATTCTCTAATTGCCCTGAGTTTTGTGATTGTGTATTCAGTGTTAGGCATCATTCATTTGTAAGATGCTTCATTCAGGGCTATGAGAAGTGATTTTTTTTTTTTTAAATAAGCCTTGGATCCTAGCAGATAATAAAGTAGTATAATGCTTTGTGGGTTGACTTCTTTTTAGCAAAATATAGTAAGGAAATAAAACAATACTACAGTTATTTAAATACTCTGGTCTTAGGCTCTCTAAATAATCATGTTGATGTAACAGTCAAATGATATTTTTGTGTGTGGCTTTTTTTTTTTTTTTTTTTTAGTTAGAGTAGTGTCGCTGATATTCATGCTAGAGTTGCCCTTTGCCATATATATAAATTATAAATTGTATTTGGCTTTAAACTTTGCATTTAAAGCTCAAGAGAAGAGAGAATGGGGACTAGAGGGGAATGGGAATGAAGAGAAAATATTAGCACTGATATTTAGAAAACTGGATAGGGAAATGTTGAGTTGTAAGTTCAGGAAAATTATGAACAACTTATTTTTCTACATTTTTGGTTTTTTAAATTGGTATCTCAATAGTATAAATGAACATTTTTAGTGTAAAGTAAAAAGGATAGTATTAAAATACGGTTTCTCATCGTTCGGAATCTCTAAACCAAAGTGATACTACAGTGAGCATTTCTGCTGACCCCTTAGCTCACCCCAAAAATGCAGGTAGTGAAGAGGATGCTGTGACAGTGGGTCACGTAGCAGCAGTACGTACAGCTGTGGTGTTACTCTGAATATCCTGAGTGCCAGTTGGGCACAAATCATGGGTGTGTGGTAGGGGGCATCTTCACGTGCCCTGCTCACCCTTCAACTTTCTTCCTCCTTTAGGCTGATTCAATTCCATAATGTACTTTTTTCTTACCAAATTTACTAATATTCCAAGATTGTGATTATGTCACTGAGGCATCACCCTTGTGAAGTAATTAGTCATTTAATGCATGTGAAACTTTTCCCTAAACTGAATAACTGAATGTGGTTTTCTTGCTGTTAAATACTTAGTCTGTCTGATTCCTCAAAAGCTAATAGTTTTAGTGTCCTTTGACAAAAATGATGCTACAAGTTTGTTCTTTTTCTTGAGATAGTGAATAGTTTTAGAATATATGAGTAGGAAGGTAAACCTTTTAAATGATCTCCTGATTTCCTGATTACATAATATTTTAAGTGTGATTTAATTGACTTGTTATCATCAGTGTTTGACACCATGAATGTTTGTAAATGTGAGCAGCTTTACAATTTTTAAATGAAGAATATTGAAAGTATATGTGAGTGTAAAGTTAAGATGATGGCGGGCATTCCAAGTTTATTTCATAAGTTGAGCTATAAAAAGTTCTAAAAGGAGTACTTTTTAAAGCTAATTTAACGTTAATAAATAATTTACCAAGGTGATTAACTGTACATTTGGTATATACAGCTTGTGTTCTTGAGGTCTCTTCTAGTATAGTCTGTTGTGGTTATAGTTCACTTTGCTTTTTCTGCAGGGTACAAAAGGATTTCCAATAGTCGTTAGTTGCAGAATTCCTGAATTATTGCCTTCACTATATCTAAATTCTTACCCGTTTATAATAGTTTGGGGTTAGTATATTGTTTCTCTTTAGATCAGGCTAGAAGTAAGTGGTTTCCTGGACTTGACTTCAGTATGTTTATTGTTAAACTGTGCAGGATGCTTTCTTATGGAGCCTCCACCTACAGGTTTATCTTGGGTTGCAAATGAAAATTCTTACTTGGGGGAAAATATAGGCTCAGTCACAATATTTCTTAATGGGTTGTAATTTAGTGAGGGATTATTATTTGTAAATATATATATATAAAATCAAATCTAAATCCATAATTCCACAAATTTACATTTTCTGTATCAATCGTTGTCAATCTGATTCGTGCTCTGTGTTTCATATTAGTTTGATTATTGCTTCTAGTAAATCTCCATGCTTGTACAGTTTATTTCCTTTGACAGTTCAGCTCTTGCAGGATGGACTATTTAGTTATACTATATATATTCAAAATCTTTGATTTCTTTATTTCAGCTATCTAGAAAAGTATGAGAAAGTCCATCATTTTGGGGAAGAGGATGATGAGGTACAACCAGGCAATCCAAAGCCACAACTTCCCATTGGTGCAATTCCAACTTCATATAACTACCAGCAACACAGTGTGTCAGGTAAAATTTTGAGGTGGGGGGAAAAAAAGCTATTTTTTTCCCTTTTATATTTTGGGACATGGTACGACAAGTAATAGCTTAATTTACAATATTACAATTTACAATATTACTAAATTTACAATATTACTAAAACTATGAA
Organism: Tinamus guttatus; assembly: GCF_059628265.1. Classification (NCBI taxonomy): domain Eukaryota; kingdom Metazoa; phylum Chordata; class Aves; order Tinamiformes; family Tinamidae; genus Tinamus; species Tinamus guttatus. The sequence continues at coordinate 2,403,856 of NW_028288902.1, read as the reverse complement.
ATGTACAGGACACTTACATTATTAATTTACATGCAAAAACTTTCTACTGTGAACCAAAATAAAACAAATACAAAAATCCATGAGCTGTTTCACTTCTTTGCAAAAGCTTTTCTTTCCAATTAGAAGGACTAAGTAGTTTGTGTTGAAGCAACACCTCCTGAAAATTCACAAATTTTATTTCTGTCAGATTAATCAGATACTCGATTTGTATGTTTGGCTCTGCAGAGAAATGATTAATTAAACTTTAAAACCTGAGTAACCAAACCTGTATATATAAGGCATTCAGAATTACATCCTTGTAATTTGAATGAAATGAAAGTATGAATCTTGAAAAGAACCATAAACAAATCTGAAGCCAGTGGATTTTGTGGAATAGAATTGTAATTAGTTCTGTAGAAAATAACTCAAAATTATGTTACAACTCAATTCTGCTTCAATTAAAAGTGTGTGGTTTCAAAGCTATGCTCTGGGAGAAGAGACTACAGTGTTGCAGTTGGGAGATGATGAAGGAATTTGTATCTATCTAGACAGGTACACAACTATGTAGAGTGTCCTTAGCATTCTGGTCAAAGACTGAGAGAATAATGATAAAATCCTGTAAAAGCTTGTTAAAACTTTGAAAAACTTTGTAAAACTAATGAAATACTGTAAAAACACACAATGCCTTATTAATAAACTGTTTTTTCTTATTTGTCATTCATCATGATATTGCTTAGTGTATCATTTGAATATTAATTTCTTCGTTTAGCTGTGGAAACATTGTTTTAACCTTTTTTTCCTTTTTTAGATTTCCTTCGACAAAGCTATGGGCTGTCTATGGACTTTAACTCACCAAATGACTATAATAAATTGGTGCTTTCACTGTTATCTGGACTCCCAAATGAAGTGGACTTTGCAATTAATGTATGTACTCTTCTTTCGAATGAAAGCAAGCATGTCATGCAGCTTGAAAAGGACCCTAAAATCATCACTTTATTGCTCGCAAACGCCGGGGTGTTTGATGACAGTAAGTATTTACTAACATTTTATGCAACAGAAACAGTTCTTGCTTGTAGCATCTTTTTACCTCTTTACCTTTTACCACAACCCTTGATAGTCAAAATGTTAAGCTTATTGCATTACAAAGTACTTAAATACCTAGCTTGGCTTTATATCTCCACAACCATAGCTTACATCTGAGTCAGAACAATTCAAATACATTTTAAATTAGGTAATTTAAAACCGTATCATATGGTAGTGTAAAGAAATGTAAGAATTAGTTTCTCATTAGTAATTTGAATTAAGCAAGATGCTAAAATTCACAACATTGTTACATTGTTTCCACTGATTCTAATACTTGAGTGTTTTCTTCTGAATTTGTAGGGCCATATTTTGTTTGCTTTTTAAATACTCTTGGTGGCAATCACAAAAAATGAAAGTCTAAAAACAATGACCCACTAAATATTTTATTCTGGTGTTTCCACTTTCAATTCTGTTGAAAGCTAGAAAACAATGTCACGGAATAAGTTATTTTACTCTGGCTTTTACAAATCCTTAATACATCAGCACTTCTGTTTTTGAAGAGAGTCTGTTCCCCAAAAAAAAATTTTCAGTAAGTTGAATTAAATTCTTCTGTTTGAAGTACTCAGTGTGGCCTCCATGCCAGGTTGTTCCTTGAGAATTCCTTGTCTGCATTTCTTTCTAGAAGAGAAGGAAAAAAAGTTAAGCTAAACCACACTCAGATCATAAAAGCCTAGGTCCTATCTCACAGTCATGGGGAGAAAGTACTTGTCCTGATCTTTGATACTGCTGTATTATTGCTGTAATAAATTGCTGAAATAGGCATTTTTATAGCTGCAAAGCGTTTAAGCCTGTGAGTGCAGCTGGTCAGTTGCGTTTGCTGAGTGTAAATCTCCTTTGCATGTGTAAGCATGAGCACAGTGAGGTACGTCAGATTTGTTTTTTAAAATGCAGGGAAGAACCTGTTCAATCCTATATGCCACTGTCTTGTGTTATTGTATTTTTACCTAATGATTCGTAGCTATTTTTTTTTCCATATTTTTGGTGGTTTGGTTGGTTGTTTCTTAGTTTTACAGTGTTGCACTAGCCCAGCTTTTTCTGCTCTTGAGTTTTTGGCTTGTGCCCAAGCCCTTCAGACATGATTAGGTCTCAATCATATGATAGTCTGTAGCCAGCCCAGTCACAAGAACTAGGAAAGAAAATATCTGAAGGGAAACTGAAGTTCACCTTAGTGCACCTTCATTAGGGATTGCAGGATGCAGCCTTCTTTTTGGCATATTTTGTTGCCTCTCCACTGTTTTTGATGCAACTCTCATGTACTTAGGTTTTTGTAAATAGAATTGAAGCAGGTTTTATGCTGTTATTCCATGATTTCTTAGATGGTACAAAAATTGACGATGCCTTCCTAGATTCAGAATTTGGTCTGCAAGCCCATAGTTGTTGTTCCATAACTGTCCTGTGTAAGTGGGTTTTGTACTGAAAAATACTTGGCATAGAGTCCAAGAGGGGTGACAAGCATGTAATGGACTTGCTCTTTTTATGTAATACATCCAGAGATCCAATCTTCTGCAGAAACCTAGGGAACATCTAGCAGCTTTAGCGCTTTCCCCTTGTTCCCTTGGCTTTTGCCAGTGGTAGTGGCAGGCTGTAGTTCCAGGAGATGCTGCAGTTTGGCACTGAGACCCATTCACATTCCAAGTTCCTCAGCTGTCATCACTCACACAAGATGCTCTTATCTGTTGCCTCCTGAAATCTGTTGCTTCTTAGAGCAGAAGTGGAGTGTTTTGATGTTTCTTATAGTTTGGTAAGCCTGCAGGTTTTATTTTTATTTTAGATTTTCAAACTACTTGGGAAAAACTGGGAGAAAGGAACTGCGGAGGTAACATGTTTTTACTGCATGAAGCATCAATTTTAATGTTTATGTGCTTTTATATTATAAACGATGATAAATCTGTACAGTTGGTGATTAGTTTAGTATTTAATCTGTGAGTAGCCAATTTAAGTTGGTATGAAAATACTGTCATGGTGATACAGTAATATCAGGTGTAAATAAATGATAACTTTGTTTTATTTGAAGTTAATATGAGTTTAAGGTCTGTCTCATCTGTAATAAAGGTTATATCATTGTTCATATTTATAATATAGTGTTTCTATGTAACAAGAAAAATAGAGCTGCTTAGACTTTCTTTATTTTTTTTTTCACTTGCTCTGAGATGACAATTACATTGCATGAGATAGAAGAGCCCTGAGATTTGTGAGAGATGCAGCATCTTAAATGTGCAGTACTACAAAAACCTAGAATTTTGATTCTGTAAAAGTTGAAAGTTAGTTTAGTCTTTTAAGACTAACATTGAAGTATTTTGCTCAAAATAATAAATTGTTATGAAGCAGAATATTTGAGAGAAACTTTGTGCCATCAAATCATTACAGAACCTTTGCAGGACAGTTATTTTTACATGGACTGAATCCTGTATTTGCTCCTTTAAGGACTGAGGGGCTAGAATAGGTGTGATAGCGCTCCACCAAACATCCCAAAACAGCCATTACTCTTCCCAGGTAAATATTGACACTTGCAATTGAGTGATGTCAAAATCTTGCTGCTACTCTTGTGGTTTTCAGAAAACATTAGTGACAGTTTGCTGAATAATAATAATAATAAAGCGTTTAAAGCTAATCCTGTGCAAATGGAAGACGGTTGCTGTTGCAATACTGAGTCATCTTGACTTCCCAAGAAGTAGTACAGAAAAAACTTTAGAGTTTTTTCACAAGCTAGTCCATTTCTTATGCCTCTATTTAAGCTGCAGAACTGCAGTAACAGTTAAGTGGCTGTAGAATTTCAGTGGTTCATATCATTTAGTACAGGATTCTCCTAAGGAAAAGGAGATACTGGGGTAGTCTAGTATTTTCAGTCCTTAATGGATTTATGGATGAGAAAAAAAAATCAAAATGTACAAAATAAAATTTACTGAACTTTCTTTTTATGATTAAAGCTTTAGGATCATTTTCTGCTGTATTTGGAGACGAATGGAAGGAGAAAACGGATAGAGATTTTGTTAAGGTAATTTAAAGAATGTTGAAATATTTTGCACTGTGTATGATGGGTATCAAATCCTCTAAAAAGAAAAAAAAAGACGTTAAGATTTATTAGCATATGTATTTTGAACTAGTCTCAGTTTTGTTCCTTTGAATTAAATGCAATAGGACAGTAAATCACAGTTATTGTAAAATGTGTGGTTAACTAGGAAGAAAAGCCCTAAGAAAAGGTAGGGGTAGATAAGGAGAAAAGAGGTTTCAGGTTTCTTCTTATAAGAAAGCTGAAGTGTGTGTGTGAGAAAAGCTGTTTGTGCAGCATTTAGCCAGGAAAGAAAATGCTGTTCGTTTATTTGTTTTTAGTGTTGGGATCAGTAAAAACATTCCTAGTTGTGAAAATATTAAGCACAAGAAACACAGGGCAAATTCAGTTAAACTATTTTTGCACAAGGTTTTTTTTAAATCTTTCCACTAGAGGGCATGATCTACTATACTAGGAATGATTTACTCAACTAGAAATGAGTAAAAAATAAAACCAGAAGTTGTTTTGTATAAACATTCAGTCTTTATTCTAGATGAGCATTTTATGGCAAATGAGAACATGAAATATATCTAAAAGACGTTTGGCATTCTAACAACTCTCTTGAATAGAGTTTCAAGTAGTGATTTCTCTGGCTAAAACAGGAGAAAGATTTAAAACCTATTTTGATAATGTATGCTTTTTACTTATCAAGTGAAAATATGTTAAACTGCTTGACTCCTTATGAGTTCATACTCCGATTTCCCTATATATATATATATATATATATACATGTGTATATATATAATTTTATTATATACTAAAATGTCTTAACTGTAGTATAGGGAAATATTTGTTAGAAACTGTTTTCATTTGTCTTTTATTTTTATGTAACATAATTTTGGGACAAGTTGGCCCACAGTCAGGTTAGGTAAATGATAAATATTGCTGAAATTTCACTGAATAGATTCCCCAACCAAAATTTCCTAAATAAAGTTAAGAAGGAAAAGGTAAGCTCTCGTTTTTTGTTCCTATGCAAACTTGAAAACTTAAGTGTACTTGAAGGTAAGTGTTGTAAGTAATGTTTCATAATACCTCTTTTTGTTTTCTATTGAGAAATATGTCCAGAAGTACTGTATTTTTTATGTTTTGGTTTGTATTTTTAAAGTGCTCAACACTTACGTTTTGACTTCATCTTAAACTGTCAGACTGTTGCTGATCTAGAGCAGCAACAACTACTGTGTCTAGGTCTGTAAACATTTAAAGTTATACAGAATTATAATTTATTATATGTTTGTTAATTGTATAATCTTAAATAATTGTGGTAGATAGGCCAGATGGTTCTGATAAATGTTTTAAAGTGAGTGTTAAGTAGAACCACTGTAGCTGCAATAAGGTTACTAATAACAAACTTGGATGTTCTCCAAGATTTATTTTTGAATATTACAATGTACATAGTACCACCCTGTAGAAAAATACTGCTGAAAGCGTGTCAGAAACACCATATTTAAAAATGCATCTAATGACAAGATATTTTTTAGAACATCTTTATTACTTGAACTCTACTTTTTTGGTTTGACCCCACTGCTGGAAGTGATTAATTCTCTACTGCAGCTCTGTGTGTGTCAAAAAAAGAAAATAGAGGAAGCATTATAGGAGTTTCTTACACAATAAAGATGCTGTGTTGGCAGGGCAGAGATTGTGCATCTGAATTTTTATTTATTTTTATTGGCTTTTACAGCTTCAAAATTAACCAAATGACTTTTCAGTGCTTGTATTCCCTCCTTTCTCTGTATTCTCATTATCTTTTTTAAAAATTCTCTTGGCTATTTTGCTGCCAGTTGTTTGTTTCTTGGTTTTTTTAAGAACTTCATTGTTTGCTTTCAACTGTAATGGCTGTGGTTTAGAAATTCTTGTTTGAGATGAAAACAGAAAAGCTTCTTAGTAGGAGGAAAACTGCAGACTAATCTAAAGAGACAGGGCAGGTAGCAATAGCAAGAAATAGCAGAAGGGGGAGAGCTTCATTAGAAAATAGAAGGGAGGCAATTTCTTATTCAAATGAACTGTAAATTAGTACAAATGCAGTTACTCAAACTTTGTATACATCCTGCTCATAGTAGATCTTGTCGTGGGTTGGAGTCTGATTCTTTTGTTTTGGTTGAGAAGTACTAGAAATCCTGAGGATCATTGTCAAAATAGCCTCAGAGTTAAATTTAGGATTCAGTGAAAAATCATAAACTTGAGTTCTCTACAGTTGAATGTCAGATTTAGTGTGGTAAGCCAGTTTTATGCAAAAAACAGTGAATTCCTAATCTTGAGAATTTTCAAATGCAGTGCAACAAATGTAAGTGCTGTGTGAGAATATAGTTCTCATATGTTCAGAACACAGGATGCTGTCTGTAAAGCTGAGCTCACTGAGTGAACTTTCTCCTGCCCTCCTCCTCCTGCCTGTTAAAAGATAGGAAAATAAACTTGGAACCATGAACTTTATAAAGAAGCTATAGTTTTAGTTTCATTTTCAATGGCTACATATTTAAAATTATTATTTAGGATATTTGCTAATTAATTAGGATATATCCTAATTGTTTAGGATAATTTAGAATTAAAAACATTATATACTAAGCATGGTTTATGGAAGTTTTTAATGAACATTGCCTTAATATGAGTGTGATATTTGCTTAATGTGAGCTTTTTGATCTCTTAATCATATTAATATTTTAAAATTACAATTCAATAAAGAAAAATGGCCAAATATTTTTTTCATTATTTTTCTCTTTCTCCTGCTCCATCTTTGCAGACACCAGTAGTACAACAGCATTAGTATTTCTTTCCCCGTTAAATATTTAAGTAGTAACTGCTAATTGTTTGGTATTCTGTTAGCTCTTTGAGTTTTGTTATTTATCATAAAGGTTTTCTTATTTGCTTCAGCACCCATACTTTGTTTTCTTACTCTGCTGGCCTCCAGTTTGGACTTAAAATTATGCTACTTTACATTTGCAGTCTTCCTGAAATGCTTTTTGCTACAGTGAGATTTCTGTTACTGCTTTATTTAAATTGAATTTCCTCTCTATTGTAGTTTTATTGTAGTATGTTTTTACTTTAAGATGAAGTTCAATGGCTTTATCTGTCTGTTTTGTATATATTCTGTGGGGTGGTCAACTACAGGAGATCTTTGTTAACTTTCACCTGTCCTTCTCCTTATGTGGCATTATCGGGCATTTTTATGTAGAAATGTGTGTGTGGGTCTTAAACAGCTTTATTACATGTAATTATTTACTTTTTCAGAATTCATTGTAAGCAGTCATGAGTGGCACCAAGCTTCCTAAATTGTCAATGGTGTCATGGTTTTTCCAGAACCATTTACTATATTTGGTAGTCTCATACATGAATAAATGAGCTTCTCCTTTTTGTCATGTCTTCCAAAATACTGACACTTCCAGATGAAGACGGAAAAAAAAAAGAGGGTTTTGATTTGTTTTGTTTTAATGTACTATGTGCTCCTCTCGCTTATTTGTGTTTTTTTTACATGCTCTGATACTTTTTTTTTCCATTGCTCTTTGTATTTCCTCCCCTGAGCAAGGGGCACTTGTGGGTACAGTTTCTCTCTTCCAAGAATGCAGTTCACTAAGATCACAGTTAGATGGATTTAGCTGTTTGTCTTCATATTGCTTTCATGTTTTCAGCAGCTGCCCAGAATTTGATGCCTGTGTAACAGTAGTTTTATTACATTTGTGCACTACTCACTTCTGTACAATTTAAGCATTTTGTTTCTTATTCACAAATCTTGTTTTTTTTTGATGGCTTTTCAAATTGTTAAGATCCCTGCTTATACAGTCTTATTGCTTTACATATTGCTTTGCTCCTCCAGTTCAAATTTCCTTCATTTTCCAAGTTCATATCTTGTTGTTCAACTCTTATTTGTATATGTTGAACAATAATTTTATTTACATTTTTAATCTTTACCAGATAAGGCTTAGAAAGAGCTCCTTACAAAAATAAATGCTTCAAATACTTTATAAAAGTCATCTTTGTTATCTCCCTCTCAGTGCACTCTCAGGCTCAGAGCCAACTCTGTTTGAACCCTTTTTTCTCTTGGTCAGTAGCTAGTTGTGATCGTTGCCACATTACATGAATTACAAATTCAGCCATCCATTGTTTTTACAGACAATAATTTGGTTTATCTGACTTCCAGTGAGTTCTGAATCCTGTGCATCCTTCTCCAGAGGAACTCTGCTACTGAGAGTAATCAGATTACACATGTGAATCAAGCCCTTTAACCCTTGTCCATTATCACTTGCCATCTGGATGCCGTGTAGTCAAGCATTATTTGTTTGCTTCCAAGTCTTGGGCGTATATTTCCATTATCAGAGTTGTAGCATGACCTAAAATATCTATACAGGATTAGCTATGTATAAACAGATTCTTTTTTCTTTTTTTTTTCTTCCCTTCTATTCATTTATGTTGATATATAGTAGCAAAATGCACTTATTTACCTTATTAACAAGAAGGAGAAAACAACTTTGCAAATGTAAGAAATTCATGTACAAAGTTAGTTGTTTTCTTGTTTTTGTGTGATAAATATGTTCTTCAAAAAAAAGATTAGGAAGTTTGACTTAACTTCTCTTTTTGCAGCTCTGCCTTCTTTTGAGGAAAATGAAATTTCTGGCATGTTTTGACATGTTGTCTTCTAATGAATTTATTAGGAACATTGTGTGTAGGCTATTTAATTCTATTTCCCAACTCATCATATCTAACTTCTGTGATCTGTGCCCCTTGTCATTTCTGGAGATCTTTCCTGCTTAAGCAGGAGACCAGTGTTGTGTGCACTGAGAGCAATCAAACCAGTCCACTTCTGTCCATAAAAGAAGGTAATTCAGGCCAACTCTTTCACAGTTTTGAAAACCATTAGAAACTGCAGATTCATTCTGAAGAAATCTGAACTCCTCTGTATAGGAGTTCGAGTGGGAGATCACTGCAGGTAGTCCTAGGGCTTTGGAAGAAAACATGTAACTTTAATCATTTGCCAGCAGGACACTTTCTTCTAGTGTGACCATTTCTCTGAGACATTGAAATCTGTACATCATCAGAGTTGCAGAGGATCCTTCTCAGAACACGGTGTGATAGTTTGCTTGTTGCTCTTTTCTCCTTTAATGTTGTAAGGGCTCCTTGTAATTAAGGAGCTTCATAATTCTGGTTAAAATGTGTAAGTACAACTTGCATATCAAGGAATTGTTCTTTCCTTCCTCAAGAGTTCTTAATTGCCCTGGAGTTTTCTTTGGGTTTCATGGATTCTCCTGTCTTAGGGAAAGATGCAGAATTGGTATTTACGGTGGACTCGGATATAGTGTTTGTATGAGGGTTAGATGAAATCTGTTCCACCATAGCCCCTCTCTCAAAAAATTAAATTTGGAAAGAATTAGTGGCTAAAATGTTTAAACAACTTGATTTTATACCTGGCGATTTGCGTGCGATTCTCTGTCATGGAGTTGATTCACTATGCTGGCTGTAGAACGGAGGATTAACTTAAACAGAAGGGGAAAAAAATAACACAAGAAAAAAAAACACAGAAATTTGTGAGAGCATTTCAGTCCTCATCACTCTTCCTGTCAAATCACCCTCAAGGTTGTTTGGATTCTATTCGTGTGGCTGAGGCAGTTTAGTTCTTTTCTGTATCCTCTGTAGAAACCAGCCTTTCCACCTGTTGGGGTGCATGGCTAGAGTGAAGATCTGTCCACCTGCAATTATCAGGGTGCATTTGACTGCACATTTAGTTTGAGTTTGTGTGTTCTCAGGTTCTTCTGCTCCTGGTGGTTCAAGATCTGAAAGGGTTAGTTCAGGGTGTTTCTTCCTGTCAGGTCCAGTCCCAGGCTCTTTCTGCGTAAAGGCTTTCTCTTGAGATAGCAGAGTGTTTAATAACCAAGTCTGAAATGGCTGAGCTATAACTTCCCCTAGGGTTGAACTAGGGCTCAAGCGATAGCACTCAGCCTCTTGCAGAATGTCTTGGATCTGAAGGTCTCCAAAGGGTTCCCAGCAGCTCCTGCTTACAACTCCAGCAGGCATTTCACAGTTGCTGAAACACCTAGGGCTGATGCTGTCTCTGAGAAGGCAAACCTACCGTTTTAGCCAGATGAAGACTTTGGGATTCTCTTCCAGGTAGGGCAGCCCTCATGGTGAGCCCCCTCACCACAGGGCTTGTGTGTGGAGAGATAAACACTCCAAAGAGGAGAGAAAAAACTATGTAGACATGTATTTTAATTTCACTTATGGTTTGTTTTGAACCTTTATCTTTAGCGCTGCCTCTCGTGTCTTCATCTGCAAAAAAACTTAAGTGCTCTTTTTTCCATCCTGTTGAGAATGTGTTCAGGATGGTTTGGCTTGGGGATGAAAGAATTTGCTCCCTGATGACTGTTTATTTGCCAGAGGTTTTTAAATGTTTCATTTTGGACTTAAAAGGCCAAAACCCTATTATTGGAGGATTCAACTATCAAAATGTGGTGATGCTGTTGTTAAACATTTAGCTGAGGCAGCAGTTTCAGCGTTGCTTTGTGATTGACTTTGGCCTCTTCCAAAGAGATTTAGGTTGAAGACTAAGTGACTCTGCTTGATAATCAGTTTTTAGAAATCTTTAACTGATTAGACAGGTAATCTTTAAAAGCCTTAACGTTTTTCTTTTATCTAGTAGTGAAACATGGAGCCTTACTGTCTTCGTTGCTTTTCCAAATGGAAACATCATAAAGGGAAGCATGTACTTGCTGATAAATTTCCAGACAATGTGTTTTTCCTTATGCTTCTTTAAATCGTGACTGAAACATCTTCCTTAAATGTCTCAGGCCTCCTTCACTGAAAGAAGGGGCAGCTCAAATGAAATATATTCTGCAAATTTTACCTGTGTGCCTTGGTCTTCTGTAGTCCCTTTGGTAGCTTCAGTATTAATTAGAAAAATCTACTCATGCCAAGCAGTAAAAGGAGTTTGACTTTTATCTAGCTGTTTCTGTCTCTGTTCTGAGGTAATAATCCTTTCTGTGCAAGTAATCCTCTTTAGTAAACAGCACTTGTGTGCTATTTGGAAGCATTTCTTTTCCTTGCTGACCTTGCAATTCAGAAAATCCATAGTATTTTATTTTTCAAGAAAATAATAGTGACAAGCTTGGTATCAGTGCTGTAATTTAGTAATTACATTTCATTAACAAAATTTCTCCTACTGTTCAGCTGTTTTCCCCATCATTTCCTTTTTATCCAGATTTGCTTGTGGTTTTATTCTGCGGTCACAGCCAAAAGAGTAGCTGTATTGCAGTAGTGAGTCAAAGGAACATATAATAATTCTAGTTTTCAAGCCTGATCCTGTAAACCTTTGTCCCTTGATGAATTCTGAATTCAACAAGAATAGTCGTATAGGAAGGATGTGCAGATTGGACATAATTTTTAAAATAATTTGAGTCTGGCAAGCTCAAAATAATTTGAGTTTTAAATTATTTAAAATCATTTCAGTCTGGTGAAAAGTTGTTTTGTGTGTATTTATAAAGGATTTTGGTAAGGATTCTTGTTGTTTCTGTTATTTCATTGATTTGTGGTGGCGTGTGCTGTTTGGACTGCTAACGGGAGCTGCTGTCTACCAAAGTGAGCAGGAGTCGCATCAAGCCTTAGGAGTTCATTGCTTGTAGAGACCAAAGGAGGATGAACTGTCCTCTTTTCCTGATACTATCTCTGTATTTCTTATTCTCTGTGGTAAACTGTCCATATGGTTTCAGTAAGCTGCTTCAGCAAAGAAGCAGTTCTAGAGTAATGTTGATTGATCATGAATGTATTTTTCGGGAGCTTAGAAGAAAGAGTTTTCTAATATACTGAACGTTTTGGACATCATTCTGTGAATGATAAAAAATATTGTTTTTAGACAAATTAATGACCAGAGTATTAGAGAACGGTTCCTTTTCCATTGGTATATACTTTAAAATAGTGTAAGTTTAAAAAAATATATATATTTAAGGAAATATTCTCCATAAAATAAGTTGTTTTTTGTTTTCAGTTTTGGAAGGATATTGTTGAGGATACTGAAGTACGTGACCTCATTTCTGATAGAAGCAAATCTCAAGGTGAGACATCTTGACTAGACTTGCCAGATATGTGTTGGCAAATACAGAAAAGCAAGAACTCATTTCATTTATTTGTTTGTTTATTTTGTAGAAACTCCATCAGAAGAATGGATTTGGGAATCCTTATTTCATCCACCTCGCAAGTTGGGCATTAATGATATTGAAGGACAGCGGGTACTTCAGATCGCAGTGATTTTACGTAATCTTTCTTTTGAAGAGGGAAATGTTAAACTTTTGGCAGCTAATCGTACCTGTCTTCGGTTCCTGCTACTCTCTGCTCATAGTCATTTTATTTCTCTACGGCAATTGGGGCTTGACACATTAGGAAATATTGCAGCAGAGGTATGTGCTTCAAAATAGAACAATTAAAATATCATTTGATGAAGACATTGCTTTAATGTTAATTAAATTAATTAATCGGTGACAGTAAATATGTTCTTCTCTGAATATCTAAGTAGTTGCTAGAAAATGAATATGCAAGGCCAAATATAAAATACAGAGAGAATATGTCAGTTTGCTTAAATAAAACTACCTGGAGAAAGACTAATTATATCGGGACAGGTAAGATCCCTAACATCACATCATTTTCAGCTTAGTTTCCCAGATGGGAGGGAATTCCTGTAGACTCTACAGAAATTTCTTCACACATCTTTTTCTCTTCAAAGAGATTTGAGTGTAATAAAATATTCCATTAGGTCTTTGTGTCATTGTATAGGTGTACAGGCAGGTATGCACAGGCATTGCTTACATTTTAAGATGTAACAGATACATTTAACATAGGTCAGTAAGACCTATCTTGCAGTGTTGGTGCATTGCTGAATATCTCAAAAGGGTGGAATTTGATGCATGTGTTCAGCTCTTCCTGAATGTTGTTATAATGTGTGAGAGCTCTGCTCAGGAAGCAGAGGCCTGTTGTACATGGAGATGTGCATAGAGACTAGCTGAACAATTATGATAGCCTTTTGGAAGGGATGTTGTTCTTATTCAACTTGGCTGCTTTGTTGGACAGTACACTGTATTTGTGTATACTGTTGGCTGCCTGGGAATAAAGCTATTTTTCTTAAACTTATACTTTCCAGTATTTAGAATATCCACTACTATGGAACAGAAAAGGAAGCGGTGGGGAGAGGGGGCAAAAAAAAAGTGCTAGCTACTTTGAATTGCCACTATCATGTTGTCAATGTCTAGTGTTAGACATTGCTTATTTTTTTTCTTTCTTTCCTGTCAGCTTCTTCTGGATCCTGTTGATTTCAAAACTACTCATCTAATGTTTCACACTGTTACAAAATGCCTAATGTCAAGGGATAGATTTTTAAAAATGAGAGGTAAGGTCTCAAGCTATACTTCTTGTCATTGCGTTCGAGCAGTAATTACAGCAGTAATTATTGCTGTTAAACTATTCTGTGTTTGTTTTTCAGGCATGGAAATCTTGGCGAATCTTTGTAAGGCTGAAGATAATGGTGTCTTAATTTGTGAATATGTGGATCAAGAATCCTACAAAGAGATCATATGTCATCTCACGCTACCAGATGTGCTGCTTGTAATCTCAGCTCTGGAGGTGCTATACATGCTCACAGAAATGGGAGAAGTGGCCTGCACAAAGATTGCTAAAGTAGAAAAGAGCATAGGTAAGGGAGAAGGAAGACCAAATCTGTTGTTTGTGTAGGAAAAAGCAATCAAGAGTATGTCATGTTCAAAAAGCTGAATTATGTGACTTGCGTGTTTGTGTGCCAAGTAGGGATGGATGTTGCAAGACAAAGTTTTACTAGTCAGTTGTGAAATTGATGATAGTAGTTGTAGTAGTCTTGTACATCAAGAAATTGATGTAGTAGTTGTAGTTTGTTTTTTATATATACATATATATATATACGTGCCAATTTTAAAGGAATTCAGTATGTCCTAGTAGCATTCATTTGTTTGTCCTAATGTCATTGTCGGTTTTACATTTAATACTTTAGATACATTAGTATGTCTGGTTTCTATGGACATCCAGATGTTCGGAGCTGATGCACTTACTGCTGTAAAACTCATTGAACATCAGTGTGTTAACCAGCAAGGAGTACCTGATGTCAGACCACAAGTAATGGAGCATGGTTCCTCACAGGGCCATGCAGCAGCTCTCGCAGGTTAGTGTCTCCACGAGACAAGATACTTGTCTGCAGTTTTTTTTTTCTTTCCCTTTGTCCATTTCTGATTACATAAATACACATAGCATTATACATAATATATGTTATTTTTGACAGACACTTATCCACCAAACAAATATAAACACTGAATAATTTGGGGCAGCAACATATAAATTATGATAGAACTGCAGAGACAATAAATGCATATGATTTCTTGTCTCTGTTGAAACCACCAAACACTTCATTGTGATATGAACCAAGTTTTCGCTCTACCCCTTAAAGCTTGGGGAAGAAAGAGACCTGTCTTATTCATCTGACCTACAAATTAAACAGTAATGATGATTAATTTCTGCAGTTTTATTTTGGTTAAAGTAGGTGTACTTTTGAGGGTGGTGACACGCTCCATCAAGAGGAATAGCATGTGCACCTCATTCTATCCTTACCAATAAAAGTAGCTAGTAGCAAAGCACAAGTGCACAAAAGAGGGAACATTCCAAGGAAAAAAGGAGAGAGAACCGTTACAATACATGCTAGTTTGTGTGTCTAAGAGAGTCTTTCTGGAACGTGTTCAGAAATCACAGTGAAAGCGACTGGAAAAGAATATGAATATGATGAACGAGAGTGACGCTAAGGAACCCATGTACATGAGAGAAAAAGTCTCTTCACACTATTCCTGTTTCCACTTGTGAACTGGAAATGTAATTGCTATGTCCTTGTGCCTATTCCGATGGAGAATTGTGCTTCTCTTGAGTCCTTTTCCATAAGCAGCTGAGAAGCTGCCCACCACTAGCTGCTTATTTAGACTGCACTTAAATGGTGGCCTGGGCTTTGGCCTGACCAGCTTCATTTTGGTGAATTTTGGTGCAAATCTCTAGTCTGCTTAGTGCACTTCTGTGACTTGCTGTAGTTGGACATACTTTTGCTTACAAAATCAGGAGAAACTGTAGCAGTGAAAGTCATGGCTTTGACGTGCTCCATTCGGGAGAATAATAATTATTTCAGCAAGGTTTTTTGTTTTTGTTTTTTGTTTTGTTTTGTTTCATTCTCCACAGCCTCTAGGGCAGCGCCGCATGTTGCTCCACCACCAGGAATAGTAGAAATAGACAGCGAGAAATTTGCATGTCAGTGGTAAGTGTATAGTTCCACTCAAATACTTTAATGAAGAAGAAAAAAAAAAAAAAACAAAGAAAAAATACGTGTATTCATGCACCAGACAGAATTTTCTAGCCTGCTTCTATTCACCATTAGATTTATTTTTCTGAGAAGTATAAAGAAAAGCCATTCTGTCATTGCTTTGAAGAAGTATGAAAGAAAAACTCAACCCAAGTACTGACAACTTTATATTGGTTGCTTTCTTTCTTAGAATAGAATTTATTTTGATTTTTAACTCTGATCTTGATATTTTTTTTCCTTAAAATTGTGGAGCAGCATTATCTGTTTAACCAGTGGTTTCATCTGGTAATTTGTCCCTTTATTATTGCACCAATGCAAGTGAATTCTCCAATTATGAAGTTAGGGCCCTGCAAGTTTATGATCTGCTCATTGTAGTCTCAAGCAAGTTAGAAGTAGATTAAAGCCTCTCCCTTTAAATTTAGGGGTGCTTTTTATAATATCCAGTATAATATGGTTGATTGCTTGTCAGATACTTAGAAGAAAAACTATTCTGCCTGTGATTTCTACGTGGACTGAGTGTGGCCTTTCTGAACTGTATTTGACATTTGTGTAAATCTGCTCACATTCTAAATACTTTCATTAATCAGTGTGTTATGGACACTTCCACCTCTGCTGCTCCATGCCTTGTTTGTTCAGCAGTTATTTAACTGTTCACATATAGACCTTCAGGATGCCATGGCTAGAATTTTCAAGGCTTAGCTTAGAGTTTTCAAAGCTCTCTGTTAATTAATATTTTGGTTTATTCATAAGTTCAGCATTGCTCTGCACGTATAGAAATGTTGTTGCAAATTTTTGCTAGTCAGCTGCTGTTGCGCCCGCGCTTCTCTCCGCACTCTGCAAAGTATTATTAACATATGCTGCTGCTGGGTTAGGAAACAAAGCTCATTTAGATACTTATACAGTGATGCACAGACCCCCTGCAGTTGAATTTAGCCATCTACAAGTTGTTGTCTAGCCGAAGTTTGTTTTCTAGGCTCTTAGGAATAGAGAGATTCTTCTGTAGTAAGATGAATTACCTGTACCTGCCTAATCCGTGTTTAAAATGAGTTGTTTCAATTGACAGTAGGGAGAACTAGACATCTAGTTTGAGGTGGCCGGGTTTGAGACAAGATAAATCTTGCACTCAGTAGAAAATGTAAAATAGAAGTTTTGGCTGTAAAAATAACAGGTGTCTGCTCTGCTGCAACTGCATAAAACTGTCACATGGCAAATGCACTGAAATAAACGATGCAACATGAGGGAAAGTTGGGACCTGTGGGTTGCTTCGGGTTCTGTGTATAGCATGCTTCTCCTGCTCTCTGCTGAGTGCAACAGTTTGGTACTTCAATTTTCTTCCAGGTCATCTTGTCTTGATACAGAAAATTAGTGAAATGACCAGTTTAATTACCAATGGAAAATATATATGTATGTATATATATATATATATATATATTTTAATTTGAGAGCACAGAAATAGCCACTGGCAAGCATTTCCATCAGTGGAGATGTGGAGAGTCTTAAACCCACCTAAATTTTCATAGTATGCTTTAGCCATTGCTTCCTACTGAGAGAAGTTGAAAGGGAGTAAACTGTAACAGTAAAATTTAGAAAAACTATCCTCTCTTAGAAGCAGCAGAAAGACAAGGTATTAAGCTGACCTTCCTGCCCGCATTACAAGTCAGCTTAGCCTGAATAAGACTCCCCCTGTAAGGTAAGCAAATGTGACAGGGCTAATCACCGCTACTAAGTCACCAGTAAAAGTCCCAAATATCTTCTCTTCCATTTGTTGATACCAGTGATAGTGTGTGGGCCTAATATGACATCTCAGACAAATGTCTGTGCCAAATTAACTAACACATAGACTTTCTGTTGTATTACATGATCTCTTTCTTATTTATTTATTTATTTATTTTTGTAACGAAATTGGATACAATTGAATACAAACTGCAGAAGGAGTGGTATTATATTTATTGTTTCTGGTTCTGACAGAGCACAGGATTCACACTCTTTAAATACTTGCTTTCTCTCTTTTAAAAATAACTAATTATGTTGGGATTCTAGGACTCTATAAAGGGGCGTTTAGTGTAATTTTCCAAACTTCCAGCTCGATATGCCAAATAGTGGCAATTTTAAAAGATTTTTGTTCTCTCTGAGCCTGTGTGTTGGTACAGGTATTTGGACACTGTGGGCATTTTTTGTGTATCTCTGCTTCTGGGGATGACCTGGGCATGTGTCTGGGCTGGAATAATGGATCTCAAAGAAATAAACAGATTGGGGATTAGGGATTCCTCTTTGGGGTTGCAAGGTCTATGTGTTTGTAGAGGTTCTGTATGAAGTACACACATCTTACCTCCCTAGAAATTTAACAGGAGGCAGAACAGGTTGTTCAAGGACTTTACGATGTTTGGGCAGTGTGTGACTCGAGGAAGGAGTGTGTGCGGGTGGAGGTGTCTACATGCACAGGCCCGGTCCCTTCTCTCCCTCCTCCCCACCTCGGTCACAACCAGAGGATTAAGGTTGTTACTCTGCCTCTGTTTTTAACATGTGTCTCAAAAGTAACACTAAATTACCAGATCTGTTAATAAAATCTGGTTTTGATACAAAAGGAAAATAGACTTCTGAGAGAAGTTTTTAAGGAAAGATGGACTATCCAGTCCATCTTTTGGAATAATAGAGTCATTGGGTAGTAAATGTAAAGCTTGCAGGCAGGAGCTGTCACCAAAACATGCTTTCTCTGTTTGTTTTTTTTAATGAATTTATAACAAAAATACACATGCATCTAAATATGTGATATATTTTGCATGTTATATATGTAAATAAGGTGTTGCTTGTAAAACAGCACGCCTGAAGGCTGTTATGTGCTTACTTGTAAGCAGGGAGAAGTACAAAGCATGGAATAGACTTTTGACAAGACAATACATTAAAATGCCATTTTCCATATTGTTATCAGTTCTCAGCTCTCTGCAAGACAGATAAAAGTGTTTTAACTCTTTTAAAAGTACTGTCTCTGTACCTGCTTCATAGCTTTATTTTTCCATCTTCAGGTTGAATGCACATTTTGAAGTGAGTCTTGATTGCTCAGTCTCTCGAGCAGAAATGTACTCTGAATACCTCTCTACCTGTAGTAAATTAGCTCGAGGTGGAATCCTAACGTCAACTGGATTTTATAAATGTCTGCGGTAAGACAAAAAGTTTATGGAACATTAAAGAAGCAATCGTATGTGCTCAATGCTGACCTGCAGTTTCCGATTTGGAGAAAAATCTAGGCAGTTGAGTCTGAAAGACATCCACTTCTGGAATTTTAAGTAAAACGAATGTTTATAGTTTAATTAAATTGTTTTTGTCTTATTTCAACCACTTTGTTAGAGTTCCATGTACACTTATCACCCTTGCAGTCATTTTACTAGGTTGTTTTGGAATGTGTTGTAGTTTTCATTTTTATTGCGCAAGAAAGTGGCCGAATTCTAGTGGCTGTATCAGTCCTCAGCAATGAATACCCAGGTGCTCCTGGGGAATTCGGCTGTACTACAGAGCTGCGGGCCCTAGTGCACAAAAAAAAAAGATTGCCCTCCCTGCCCGTAAGAGCAGAGTTTGTTAAAACAAAAACAGTAGGATGGATTTATTGTGTGGATTAACATAAATGTATGTTGTGTTTGGCAGAACTGTCTTTCCAAATCATACAGTGAAGAGAGTAGAAGATCCGAGCAACAATGGTCAAGCCCATATCCATGTGGTAGGAGTGAAGAGGAGAGCTATACCACTTCCCATTCAGATGTACTATCAGCAGCAGCCAACTTCGTCTACCCCTGTTGTCCGGGTTGATTCAATTCCTGATGTATCTTCGTCTCCTTTGCCAGCAGGTTTTTTTTTTTAATTAATTAATTATATATCAACTGTCTTGCATTGATTCTGAAGCTATGGTAACAAAACAAAATTTATTGAAAGTAGTTTAAAAGGGATAAAATAGTTTTAAGGTATTGAGAGTAGGGGCCGCGCGTTTTAATCCATTCTATTCAATAATGTTAGGAATAGTGTTGGGAGTATGTACCTCCATGCTGTCCTGTATATGACATCTATCCCGTATGGCTGTCAGTCAGCAGATGAGCCCTGTTACTCTATCATTAATTCAGTTTCAGTATAGTTAAGAAGAGAATCTGCTTCGTATCAAATTATAAATTTAAATCTTGGATTTTAAAAGTTTTTATACTCTGTTTTGAAATATTATTTGCATTTAAACTTTTGCCTTGTTCATGTCAACAGGACTTCCACACGGGCCACAAAATCATTATCAGAGGACCCCTATTAACCAGTCTTCAACTTTGACAGCAACACAGATGTCTTTTCCGATTCAAGGTGTTCATACTGTGGCACAGACTGTTTCTAGAATTCCACAGAATCCTTCACTTCATGCACAGCAGCAACAAAATGCTCCAGTGACTGTTATACAGAGCAAAGGCCCTGTTCCCTGTGAAGTGATGCAGGCCACGGTAATACAGGGCTCTGTTCCCCAGCCTGGAGTCCCTGTTACTATTGCTGTAGGAGGAGCACCGGTTTCTAATCAAAGTCTCAGCACTACAGGCCCGCAGCCGTCTGTCACTGTTGTTGGTTCTCAGACGTTGCTTCACCATCAGCCTGTGATTCAACAGCAGTCCCCACTGCATGCAGTGGTGCCCGGACAGATACCTTCCGGCACTCCGGTCACGGTAATTCAACAAGCTGTACCTCAGGGTCATATATTTGGCAGAGTACAAAACATACCAGCATGCAGTTCAGCAGTTTCACAGGGTCAGCAGCTAATCACCACGTCCCAGCCCGGGCAGGCTTCATCTCAGCCATCCTGTGCTGGTAGCCAGCAACAAGATACGGTCATCATAGCGCCACAGCAGTACGTCACCACCTCGGCGTCTAACATCGTTTCTGCCACCACCGTGCAGAATTTCCAAGTAGCAGCTGGGCAGGTGGTGACAATCGCAGGTGTCCAGAGTCCACAGACATCTAGGGTTGGGTTTCAGAACATCGCACCAAAGCCCCTGCCGTCTCAGCAGGGTGCACCTAACGTGGTGCAGCAGTCCATGCAGCCACAGCAGCCACCGCCATCGCAGCAGAGCGTGGTGATCGTGAGCCAGCCGGCGCAGCAGGGCCAGGGGTACGCGCCAGCCATCCACCAGATCGTGCTGGCCAATCCAGCCTCCATCCCTGCTGGGCAGGCTGTCCAGCTCACTGGGCAGCCGAGCATTACTCCATCTTCTTCACCATCCCCAGGTCCGGTTACAAACAATCAAGTTCCTACAGTCATGTCACCTTCATCTACCACTCCTCAGCCACAAGGACCCCCTCCTACTGTCAGCCAAATGCTTTCTGTAAAGAGGCAGCAGCAGCAGCAACATTCACCAGCATCATCGCAGCAACAGGTACCGCCACAGCAACCGATACAACAAGCTAATACAGGAGTTGGCCAGCCTAACTCTGGGGAGTCTAGTCTGATAAAACAACTGCTTCTTCCAAAAAGAGGCCCCTCAACGCCAGGGGGTAAGCTTATCCTCCCCGCTCCGCAGATCCCACCACCGAACAATGCAAGAGCCCCTAGCCCCCAGGTGGTTTATCAGATGGCCAATAACCAGGCACAAGGTTTTGGAGTTCAAGGACAGTCTCCAGCTCAGCAGCTGCTAGTTGGACAGCAAAATGTTCAGCTGGTCCCGAGTGCAATCCAGCCCCAAGGGGCAGTACAAACAGTACCCATTTCCAACTTGCAGATATTGCCAGGCCAGTTGATCTCAAACAGCCCAGCAACTATTTTCCAGGGGACTTCTGGCAACCAGGTTACGATAACAGTTGTGCCAAATACGAGTTTTGCTACTGCAACTGTGAGTCAGGGAAGTGCAACTCAGCTCATTGCTCCAGCAGGAATTGCAGTGAGTGGAGCACAGACAGGAGTTGGGCTACAGGTGCAAACACTTCCAGCTACTCAAGCACCTTCAGCTGGACAATCACCATGTACTGCTGCTCCCCCATTCAAGGGAGATAAGATAATTTGCCAAAAGGAGGAAGAAGCAAAGGAAGCAACAGGTTTACACATTCACGAACGTAAAATTGAAGTTATGGAGAATCCTTCCTGTCGAAGAGGAGCTGCAAACACCAGCAATGGGGATGCAAAAGAAAGTGAAATGCAGGTGGGAAGTCTTTTAAACGGTAGAAAGTACAGTGACTCCAGTCTACCTCCTTCTAACTCAGGGAAAACTCAGAATGAGGCCAATCAGTGCTCCCAAGTCAGTAACGGGCCATCATTAGAAATGGGTGAGAACGGAGCTCCTGGAAAACAGAACTTTGAACAAATGGACACACAGGAAATCAAAAGTGATTTGAGGAAGCCCCTAGTTAATGGAATCTGTGATTTTGATAAAGGAGATGGCTCTCTTTTGAGCAAAAACATTCCAAATCACAAAACTTCCAATCACGTAGGAAATGGTGATATATCTTCAGTGGAACAACAAGGGAATTTGGATGCCACGCAGCAAGATACTGCCAAAGGTGATCAAGGGGAAAGGATTTCTAATGGGCCTGTATTAACTTTGAGTAGTTCGCCTGTTGTAAGCGGTACACAGGAGGCTGCGAAACTGTTAACCCAGCAACTTAGTGGTACCAACACTGATTTACCTAATGGACCTCTAGCCTCGAGTTTGAATTCAGATGTGCCTCAGCAACGCCCAAGTGTAGTTGTCTCGCCACAATCCACGGCCTCTGTTATACAGGGGCATCAAATCCTAGCAGTTCCACACTCAGGACCTCGAGTGTCCCCATCTACCCTGTCATCCGACGTTCGGTCTACTAATGGCACAGCAGACTGCAAGACTGCAAAGAGGCCAGCGGAGGAGAACGACAGGGAAACCGTTCCCGGAATTCCAAATAAAGTAGGAGTTAGAATTGTTACAATCAGTGACCCCAACAACGCTGGGTGCAGCGCAACCATGGTTGCCGTGCCGGCCGGAGCGGATCCGAGCACTGTAGCGAAAGTAGCAATAGAAAGTGCTGCCCAGCAAAAGCAGCAGCACCCAACCACGTTTATGCAGAGTATGGTCACACAGGTATGTCGCAGCGTGCTTCTATTTCCAAAGGAAAAAGCTGTGATTATGACTAATGCTGTGAAATGAATGTGTATGGAAATATGAACTTGGTTGTTATTTGTTGCATGGCGTTTAAAATATTCCTGAAATGACCGTTTCTGTTCTTTCATGAACTTAAGATCTGGTTTTTGGCGTGCTTTTGTGATGTCAGTGACAGTCGTTGAATTTAGTCGTTCAGAGTGATGAACTTCAGATGCGACTCTGCACATTGAGGAAAGAACTTTTTGTTAGTGATTGTTTTAAAGATTTTAGAATTCTGAAAAGAGATTTCTTAGGGGGTAGTGTTGTAAAAAGACATCTGTATTGTTTCTCATTTTATTCTTGAGCTTTATTGGTTATAGGTGTGTGTTTTTTGCTGTTTGTTTTTTTGGTTTTAGTAAGTTGATCACGAGCTGCATTGGGCTTGCTGAAGTAAGTCGAAGGTCTTGCACTTAAAGATGATCTTGAAAGGAGAATAATTGCTTCACAAGCTCACGCTAGTCAGGGGAAAATACTGTGTTGTAAATTTGTCAAAATAATAGCAGTTTTATTAGCACAATAAGTATTTTTATTTAACTCTGTTTGACTTTGAAGAGGGTTATTTTTTCCTTTTTAAACTGTTTTTACCTTTTTAAAGTAGTAACTCCTTAAGACTGTTAGAAACAAGGTATGTCCATCGCTTGTATGTGTTTTAATCACTACAGGTGCTCATGTCTGAGATTGTTCTCTTCTCTAGAATTTGTTTTAGCTGTGTGCGTGGACAGAAAATCCCTCTCCAAAAAACATTTCTTACCTAAATGGGGCTGATGGTATAGCACGTTTGACAGGCATAGAATTCTGGCACACTGTGGAGAGGCAAAATGAAATCTGAGAGTATGATGTTGGGTTTTGAACGGATTTAACACTTCTTTTTGATGGCAAGGCATGTGTAGGTATTTAGACTTTACAGCTTGAGCAGAGCTAGACCACGGATTCCACGAGTGATGGCCTGTGGCACTGCTTTTTCTGCATCAAGTTAGGTTTCTACTGAAAGCTCTTTAACACCTTTTATTGACTTGGTTGTCAGAATTCAGGACTAAAAAATAAAGGTATTTTTATTATTAATTTATCCTGCCAGCCCACACAGATCTTTATCTTTAATATCTTGGAAACTTGAGCAAAAACTTCTATGTGAGTTTATGAGAAAGAGATCTGTGATTTTTTTCTTATTATTGTGTATCTTTGCTCTTAATAGAAATCATTTGACCAAAATAAAAGCACCCATTGGCAGCACAGGAGGATGCTGTAGATACATTGTAGATTCTCTGCAGGTTGGATGTTCTAGCTGCCTTTTTGCAGTGATTGTGTTAGGATAGTTCATAGGTTGTGTTTCTGTATTAGCTTGCCTGAGGATTTGACCGAAATAGCAAATGTCTGGGATTGAATAGTTACTATCCGTGGTTATTTCTTCTTTGGCCTTGGGGCTGATGAGCATTAGCAGTTTGTCCTGGACCTTTTTGAGGAAAAGAGTGAGAGCAATGTAGTTCTTTCTCTTTCCTCTTGATTAGATTAGTGCTTCTGTCATGATAATAGAGCAAAAGTTCTTTAATGAGCACCTTCTTTGCTAATGTTTCTTTAAAATTGGGCAAAATACCCTTTATTTGCAGACACCATTTTTAATAATTCCTGCACTTTTCCATTACCTATACATACAGATCAACTGCCATTCAGTGCCAGTCTGCAGGTCAAAGTAACTCTGGTTTCATGTCTGCCCTATGGAATTTAGTTCATTCTCTTGTCTGTGGGATGTCCTTGACTTCCTCAGAATTGCAGGAATGTGGGAGAAGGAGTTTACTAGTTTCGATCTCAGTGAACAACCTTAATTTGCTAGCTGAGTGCCTATGACAATAATGTTTAAGCACTTTAGAGTACTCTGTTCAGATATAGTGGACTGGTATCCACTGTGGTTAGGTTTAAAGCTTGTAAGAAGTTGAACGCTCCTTTGAAATGTGTGTGTGGTGTGCTCATCCTGTCCTGCTTCAGCCCATGGGTGCTGAGCAGCTGCTGCAGCCCTTACTCTGTTGGAAAGCCAGGTGCTGGGTATTTCCAGCATCGAGTCTGCATTTATGCCAGTCCTCTAGAAGTGCTCAGAGCTGGCTTAATTATCTGCCTGCCTGTAACTTCTGTTGGAATTAAGCTCTGTATAATCATACAAAATGCAGGAGTCCCCTTTTTTCGTTCCATCTTGAGCCACATCCTTTGCCATTCAGCAGCCGCCTCGACTCTCTTTGGAAGAGAACAGCTAAGAAACTGTTCCCAATACAGTGTGTGCGCTGTTTTATTTTCTGTGCAGTATCTAATGTGTACTTGATACGTTGCAGAAGAAATAGGAGAGCATGGAGTGAAATTTATTACAGTTAAAAACACAATACAGAAAAATGGTGAGGGATAGAAATTAAAGGGCGGCAACTATGACAGAACTAAATAACTGTTGAAGTTAAATTGTGTGTGTTTTCCTGTTTCTTTGCTGTCTCAAAAATTTAAAATAGAGCATGTATTTCAGAGAGAAGTGAGAAAGGGAAGGAGGAGAAAAACTTAAAAATAGAACACAAGAGGAAGGCTGGCAAAGGAGATCTAGCAGACAGAAAAGGAGTGTTGCTTATGCCACTGTAACAGGATAGGTTGTCACAAGCAGCAAAAAAGGGAAGATATTTGAACCAAAGATAAGGAAGGACAAACAGAAATTGGAAATATTGGAGAAATAAAGCAGTAAGAGTGCATCAGAGCAGAACAGGGGGGAGAGGGAACACACAAGTGGGAACAAAGCAAATGAAGGAAAAAGTATCTTTTCAGTGAATGTAGCAGTTAAGAGATATAATATGATTTGGTAGTTTGAAACGGGCTGATGCCTGAGGAGAAAAGAAACCCTGGTTTAACTTGGGCTGCTGAAACATTAAGAATCATATACTTGATCTGCATGGGAGAGCTTTCTAAGTCTGGTTAGACAACTACAGAGGCTTCTGTGTACACAATAACCTGTGATTGTTTCACATTAATTGACTTAATCAGATGTAGAGGTCAGCAGAGTTCATTAAGAATGGGTAGACTGACTTTTGTATTTTTATACCAAAAATGGGCTATGTCACAAGAACAGACGTGCACAGTGTTAGATTTTTTTTCTTATATTTACATCTGCAATTTGCCAACCCTCTAAATGTAGCCTGAGAGGAGATGGAGCTTGCACTTTGCGTCCTTGCTGTGTGGGGTGTTGTTTTTTTTTTTTCCTTTTTTTTTTTTTTCTTAATTTCTGTGGTCTCTGTTTATAGATTACCTCTTTCCTCGAGTGTTGTGCCAAACTACTTTAGCCTCTTCTGAAACATCTGTTGACCATAACCACATTGCTCTGCCCAAGCTGATTTGTGGTTTGCAGGAGCACTCCCATACCATGCCACACTCCCAGTAGTGACCAGATCGATTTGAAACTGCCTTATCTGGCTTCTAGAGCAGCCACTTCCCCGCTCATCCCTGTCATTCCCTCATAGACACGGGCTCCCCTCCCTCTTCAGAACCCCGCTTCAGGCATGCTCAGGGGTGCTGCAGGTGGCCAGCACTGCAAGCAGCCACCGCAGAAACAGCCTCTCTAGTGAGGCTTCACTGTGCACCCCCCATGGGAGAACATGGATTTTGGTGCCTGTCCATCTGCCTGACCCTCTCCTTGCACTCAAGTTCTGCTATATTCATTTGAAGCTTCTAAATTACCTTTTGACACACACTTACTGTCCAAAAGAAGCTAAACACAGTTTTTGCCAGTAGGATTGAATTCAAAATCCTGTGACATTTATTTATTTATTTATTTTTACCAATTCTTTACTGCAGTTAAGCATATTTGCATGTAACTATTTACATGCTAATGGTGTGAGAGGAAATGCAGCCTAATGCGTTGAAGCTGCTTAGGACTCTGTGTAACAACAAAATCCCCAACATATTGGGATACAGCATATTCCTTTTGTTGTTGGCAAACTAAGCCCTTTAAAACTGGCAGGATTAATACTAAAAAGTACCTTCATGGCATCCATTAATCTATATAGACAATGCTTAATATTGAGCATTATGTCTTGTGTTGCAATACTTGAAAATGCTGAAAGGTTTTACATCTTTGTTGTGTATTTGTTTCTGTTAGATTCATAGTACTTTAAAGACTGTCAAAGGATTTCCTCCCAAGGGAACAGGGTGAGTGAGCAAAGAGCTGCGTCCAAGTCAGCAGCAGCGAAGTAGTTCAAGGGAAATGCTCTGTGTAGTGCAGCCTTAGCTGCCCAGCACATCCATCTTCATTGCAACATGTTCTGTTTTTCATTGGCCAGGGCACAAGGTGGAAAAATACATATTTTTAAAGCACATTCTCTGCTTTTGTGGCCCAAGTTCTTGGTGCAGTGAGGCTAGTACCTTGTTAGGTCTTTTAGATGGTCAGTTCAGAAGTGACATCCTTATCTTGAAGACAAGGAATGACTGTGCTTGAAGAAGTGTCTGACAATACTGTAACTGGAAAAAACAGCTTAATATTTTTCTCTATTTTTACTTTGTATCCCAAAGAATGTCACAGCTCTCTACCATATAGGCATTGCAGTAGCTGGATGGTGAGAAGAGCTGCTTCTGGATAGCGCTTGTGCCCGAGCCAGAGCCTGCTGTAAGAACAAAACCGACCTGGAAAGCAGCTGTGTTTTATGAAGCACCGCACCGAGCTAGCGCAGGCTGCGGCTGGGGCCCTCTTTGAGGCACCCCTGATTTGCAGGTCGGGTAACGAAGCGGTGCCTGCAGATTTTTATTCTGTTTCCCTTTTCACCTGGGCAGTCAGGTGTCACCTCTGAGATAAACCCCAGGTGGCAGCGAGCAGCACAGCTCGGGCTGCAGGGTGCAGAGAATGGAACCGTGGAGATGCGAGCTGCCGTCACCAAGGTTGAGATTTGCGTCTGTGCATGTGCACTGCGTGCTCACCTTGGGTAGACGTGGCTGGAATCAAGGTCTTGCCATAAAGGGCATCAGGGAACCAACATCAGGGAATAGCAAACCTTCTGTAATGTGTATAAAGGGTTGAGAAACCATCAAACTCAGGATGTGCTGTTTTAGGAGTCATCATAAGAACCTGGGATTAAGGGGAAGAATCAAGTTGTGAGAAAGATGTTAAAAAAAAGGATGTCTTGCATTTGGTTGTGTTATCTAGTCATGCCAAAGTCTGTGTGTGTGCAGGATATTACAGTATATTCGTTTGAGGTCCTGTCACCATTTGCTGTGTTCTGAGGCACCCAGAGAGGCCTGTCAGCAAAACCCAGGTTGCTGGGGGGCCAGTTGAAGTGGAGCCAGTTGTCACTGTAGTGCAGATGAGCGACAACTTAGGGAGAGGAAATCACTGCATGAAGTTTTGCTATGATCATAGAAGGTTTAGCTACTCTGGCCTGTTAATATTGACCTTCTCAAAACACACACGCAAACAAATTGTATTCTCACTCTGTAAGAACTAAAGTCCTTAAGATGGCACTTAGTTTATGAAAGGTTATGTATTATGAATAAAAATAGGGTGTAAGAGGTACCTTTCAGTCCTGGATCCCAGTGAGATCTGATTGCAGAAGTGCTAAGTTGGCCTGACCTCAAATCATAGCATGGAGAGATCTGATCTGAAAGAATGCTGTAAGCTCTGCAAGTGTGCTAGGGTACTTGATATTTGATTTTTTTAGGGAATCCAAAATTAAGTGCTTTTTGCTAGAGAAGGCAATTTGTGAATATCTTGACGGGAGAAAGGGGAGATTTTTTTTACTGTTACTCATCCCAGAAATAATTTATTAGGCAAGTAGAGTGTCTGTCATAGTTTTGTATGTCAAAGAAGAATCTTGCATTATCATTGCTTAGCAGTAGTGTAAATTAGGTAAGTTCATAGCAAGCATTCCTAAGTGTATTTTTGAAGTATAAAGTTCTGTTTATGTTGGAAAGATGAAGACTGTATGTGATGTTAAAGATTTCCAGTGCATCTTGCATGACATAAATCAATAGATGAAAAGGGGTGGAGGAAAAAGAGGTTGAAAACAGAAATTATGATCTGATCTAGTAAACAGAAAAAAAAAAAAAAGCTTTGAGATGTAGTGTTAAAACACAGAACTTACATTTCTAGAACAAAACTTTGGGAAAAAACATGACATCCCTTTATTTGTCAGTCTGTAATGTAATTGACACAGTATTGTGGAGGAGCAATAAATTTGACTTAAAAGTACATAGACATTGCAACTGCCTGGTGCTGCAGGTCTGAGTGAAACTCCTCTGCTTTGTAGCCCAGCAGTAATATTAGAATTTTAAACAACTGAAATTATTCAATTTAGTTTACTGTTTCTTTTGTTTGTTCGTTTTTTCTTTGCAGGCCTTGGAGCAGACAGGGCTTGGAAGGGGGAAGTTATTCAACTTTCTGTCCTGAAAATTGGTTCCTCTTCTGTGCTCTCTCTTTTTCAGTATTTAACACTTTGGATTTAGCATCGCAGTTCTGCTTGCTTAAAATAATATTAATAATATTAATACCCTCTCACAAAGAGATTTAAAGTTTAAAACCTCCACTAATGGGGCATGCCAGGAAAAACTCTTGGGAAAATGAATAATTCTGGATTAATTGCAGGGTTTGGTTAGCAGTGGTAAATAATAGATGAACCATGCATTGAGTGGTGAGAATGAAGTGCTGGCATCATTCAGTAAGCACCCGCTTTGCAGCACATTAAATAAGGCACAAGTTCTGCTGGGGTAAAAGGGCACATAAAGACCATCAAAATGTGCTTGCCAGGATGCCAGGGAAGGCTGCAAAACAAGCTAAATTGCTGACACTCAATGATTTTACTTTCAGCTTCACATAAGAAATGTTTTATTACAGAAATATCAATCCTAGAAGATCCACACAGATGTTTTTACATTACAGTATGCTGTGTGTTTTTTTTTTTAAGGTTTTGCTGAGTTTTCCTTTATTTTTGTCAGGAATTACACTTGGGCAGGGGGTGATTATAGTCAGGCCTTATTATAGTTGGCTACACTTTTTTCCTTGCTGTCCTTTTGGTCGTTTTGTTAGTGTTGTATGATCTGGGGTAGTTGTATTTAATGTATGTCCATTTTATCATCAATATATATCAATGTGGTTCATATATTCTAAATGACTGACAGAGAAGAGCATTTGAGGAAAAAGGATCGAGATGGAGTATTCTAATGTATGCATTGCCCCAAGGTGGAGAAACCCATGGTTCAGTCTCCATTTTCTAGAGAATAAGGGCAGGTTTTGGCTTTGTCTTTAACTTTCCAGGTTACTTCTGAGAATTTTTATTCATTGTTAGAATAAGTTTCTTGAGTTGATGAAAGGGGACGGGGGAAACATCTGTTCTCTTTCTGAAATGCTTGTACTTCACTGTACACGTTACATGACCTATTTAAAAGCCCTGGGCTTTTGGAGTTTTCTGTAAGGGTTTCTGTTCTGAACCGTGCGGGTCACTTTAGAGAGCGTCTCCTCGGTGTTTTCAGAAGTGACTAATGGCTTTGAAACTTTACTGTGTTATTTACTTTAACTGCTGTGGAATAAAGGGTGTTCAGCATACGTAGGAATGTAAATGTCCTGCCTACAGAAATTGCTCTTCAGTCCTGGATTTGGAACAGTAGTTGGATTGTGTAGGTTTTTTCGTGATAACATGGGTAATATTAAGTGAAAAGTTACTTTACTGTGTAACAGTGTTAATTGATATAGAAACATTACATAAATATAACCGAACTTGTATCTGTTCTTATTTTGCTGTTATGTATATTAATGCTTATTCTGAGTTCAAAGTGTTAAAATACAAAAACTTGTCATTGATTAAAGTATAGAATAAAAGATTTTTGAGAAGACAGTAAACAGCCTGTTATATCTTGTAGTATGCCCTGCTTACAGCCGTGTTTTAACCTTTCCTGCAGAGCACACCTGCAACGTCGATACCACCAGTGCAAGTGCAGGGCCAGCAGATCAGTTTGCAGCCGCCTTCGTACCCTGCAGCAAGTCAGCACGCCGAGCAGATGAAAAAACCTGGACAGAACTTCATGTGTCTGTGGCAGTCTTGTAAAAAGTAAGTGGCTCCTTCATTTAACTACTGCCTACCCATAGGAAGCAGATGCTTTAAATATAGAAAGCTTTGATGCAAGTTCTAGCCTTCTGTTTCCATTAGCTACCTTATACTTTGTCAACAGGGAAAACGAAAAGGGGAAAAGGTTGAGAAAGCTAAAGTGGTGGTGGGGGGGGGGGGAACAGCAAAATACATAGCTGCTCTTAATTACCCTCAGAGCATGAAATGCATATTTCTGGGCTTTCTTTTAATAGATTTGTTGTTTTTTTTTTTTTTTTTTTAATAAGA
Organism: Tinamus guttatus; assembly: GCF_059628265.1. Lineage (NCBI taxonomy): Eukaryota > Metazoa > Chordata > Aves > Tinamiformes > Tinamidae > Tinamus > Tinamus guttatus. The sequence goes on along the minus strand of NW_028288902.1, from coordinate 2,372,965 downwards.
AGTATGTTCAATGTAGTGAAGTAAAAAAAAAAAAACACACACACTTTCTCTAGCTCTGAAGCTGGTTCTTTATATTGCAAATACAAAACTATTTACTCCAGTTGCAAATCAAGCCTTGCAAATCAAACCACTTTATTTTTTTCTAATTTTTAATGCCTGGCTGGTATTTCCAGTTTTGCAAGAGAAGGGCATACACTTCAATGTCCTGGTCAAAGTCTTATTTAGAATATGACTAATTTTAGTAATTAGGGTACTATTTATTATGCCATAGGATTCCGTTGTCATGAAAGGAAGTAAGTGCTTGAACTAAGAAACTTATCCTTAATACTAGACAGCAAATTATTAGCTTGTTTTTGTTGTTGTTTATGATGATACTGTTAAAAAGGGGGAAATGGGTGAGCTAAATAGGCTTTTCTGGATGTATACTCATAAAATATTGTGAATAGCCCTGTATTACCCTTACATGTGTATTAATACTGATTTTTAAAACGCCATGGATTTGTGAATTTGCTTAACTTTCAGTGCACTGATGAAACCAAGATAGTTGTCAAATAGCCCCTGTGGTGTAAAAAGGGAGAAATCACACAGTGCGTGAGGTAGTCGTGAAAAAGGGTGAGACACTTCCTTGTAGCTGGGGCTAAAATACAAAGGGGACATCAAGACCAACCGATCCAGCAGGAAGCTGGTGCACAGGCATCCAGAAAGTGGAGATGGAACAATTAAAAAAAAAAAAAAAAAAAAAAAAAAACTTTGGCACTGGTGGTGAAAAGGAGAGGTAGTTGAATAGAGCTGAGGTGGATGCTGAAGGCTACCTGAGAGCTGCACCAGCATTCGTGCTGATACGGGAGAGGGTCTGCTGGGTTGGAAGGGAGAAGCCAGGGCTCATCTTTACAGCAGCCTTGCCAGGTTACAGCAGCTTTAAAAGCACCAAGTTTCTTTTATGCCTTAAGTTACGTGGGATGCATTGTGCAAAGCTGAGGCAGGTGCTGATCAGGGAGCAGCTGATACTGTCCATGAGATGCAGGTACCAAAACGTAATGGAGGAGAGAAGGCGTTACAGTCCTAAATGCCCTGTGTTATCAGTGCAAGTCTCATATAATTTATTTGTTCCAGCAAGTTTTCCTGATATGGAAATTAAGAGCTGCAGGACGCATATTTCCCAAGTATTTTTCTAGTTTTTCTTTCAAAGATGGCTTGTTACTCTTTTTGCTTTAGTTTTACCTGTTTTTTTTTTTTTTTTTTTTTTTTTTACACATTTTTGTTCATAATTAAGTTCCTTTATTTTTGAAAGCCCTCAGAAATTTTGTACTGATGCCATCTAATCCTTTTGACACACAACTCTTGTTCATACAGCTTCTGGTTTCAAATATTTGTTTCTGTATCCTAGCACCTCCACCCACAGCCTCAAAGCCATTTAGATATACATTACTCCTGCATTCTCTGTGGTGAAGACAGAACCAGAGTGTTAATTTAGCATCTTCATCTTATTTTTTTTAATCTTCATTTGCTTGCCTTCAATAACCTGATAAAAATAGGAGCATCAACCTCCTGTAGGCTTCCTGCTTCTAATAGACATAAAAAACACCCTCACCTACTATTGAGATGTATAATGAAAACATTTATCTTAGCTGCTTTTACCGCCTTGTTTCCATAGGACAAAAGAAGAAGGGGTCATTAACCTACTTTTTGAACTTTCCACCCAGTAGTTGGTGTCACAAATGTTTGGTTAGCAGTTTTTTTTCTAGCTGTTGAGAGGCAGGTTCTTAGCAGTGGAATGATGGAACAGAGCAGTGTTTCTTTTGTGGTGTTTGCTGGCATTTGATGAATCAAAGAGATAAAACAGAAGATGAATTTTGGCACAGATGTTTGCAGCGGTTTCTTTGGGCAGCGGTTTCTTCTTCATTAGCATCAAACTTTCCTTGCAGGGTGTATTGCAGAAGGCTGTAAAGACCCCCAGTAACATTTTACTGACAATCAGAATAAATATTAAGTTTTCCTTTCCTGCTCGCTGACTTGGCTCCTGTGGTAGGCAGAACTCTAAAGGAGTTCTTCAGCATTTAATCAGCAAACATTATACCAAGGTCAGCTGTTACTTGTCAGCAGCTGAACAGAGTAACAGGGAAATCAAGTGGGAGGCAAAGAGTTGAGACAAAATTCAGCTGACCATGTCCTCAGACTTCAGACATGAAGTTCTGTTCTGCTGCTTTAAGCCTTATGAAAAAATAGATATTTCTTTTCTGAATATTTTTAAAGCTCTGCAGACTGATCCTGGACATGCTGATTATTCAGGTACAGCAGTGAGTGTATTATACCGTGAATGACTTAACATGACTGCAGTAGCTTTATATTTCTTTAAAGAAAGCATGTTGAATCAAATGGGTTTCACTTATGCCACAAAATTTGTTTAATCCATGTCAGGGGTTATTCTGAGCTAGAGTTAAGTTTACATACTCCGCTTTATTGTGGGAAGGGCTTTTTCCATCCTCTGAAGCATCAGTTGTCACTGTTGAGCAAATACAGGTCTAAAACACTGTATTTGCACTTCCTAGTCTGGGCTCACTGGACCAAGAGCACGAGGCAGGTGTTCCTGCAAGAGCTGACTGGTGTATGGAAAAGATTAAGGCAGCATTTATTGCCTCTAATGAAAATAGCAGCTGGACTGTAGGCAGTTATTGCAATAGATTCAGCTTTTGACTAGGACATTGCCATAGGACCAACTTAAAAGTGTCTCTGGATGAAATTAACTGTGAGGTCCAGGCGCTATAACCTAACAGCATCCAGCCACTTCGACCTGCATATTGCCCTGCAAGTATGTGTGTATAATGAACTGCATTGAAACGAGTATGGGACATGGTGACGGGACAAAGCACCCCCCAGGCTGGCGTTGCATTGCTGGGAGTTCTGACTCGAACCAGCCCGTAACAGCCGTGGCCTCAGGTCCCCTCCCGCCCTGCTCAGCCGAACACCCTCGTGCAAACGCTCTTCTCGCCAGGGTTAGTCCCAGCGAGCAGGGGAGCCGGTGGGTGCGGGGGCTGCCCCCTCGCCGGGGCGCCAGGGCCTCGGGACGCCCCCTCCCCACGCGGCAGCCGCTGCCACGAAGGGCTCCTGGGCCCAAGGCTCCGGCACGCCGGGAGCTGGCCGGGCACTCCGGGCGGCTGCCTTGGTGCTGCTGAGGGAAAGGCTCTAATTTGGAACACTCAGGGAGTGTTTTAAGGTATGTCTGCGCTGAAAAGATTTTTTTTCTTTTTGAGTTGCTTACTGTTTTTCACATAATAGATTTTAAAATCTGGAGGTCCCTGTTGCCATCTGGTAAAAAATAAAATAGCTTATGTTTTGTCTTCCTGGCAATTTAAAGAGAGAGATGTAAGAACTGTTGACTTAACAGCTTTCTGCAGGTGACATTCACAGTGAATTGTAATTTCCTCCACTTTGAAGTGGACTCACTGTAAGGTATGTCCTACCTGTGCTTTCACCAAGTAGACTGTGGAGAAAACACACAGGAAATGTATCAAGTACAACATTTTTTTAGCTGTTGAAAGTTTAGTGCTATATTTTCGCTTGGGTGGAAGAGATTTTTGTCTGTTGAAAATGGCGTATGCTATTCCTTTGGTAAAGTTTAAAATTAAAAAGAAAGGTCCATAATATTTAAACCGTGTTCAGCAAAATAATATTGACATTTATTGGTAACTAATTGGTAATATATACACACACATTCTGTCTTCTAATTGTTTATGCCTTTTCATTAAAGCATGTTTCTTTTCAGAAAACAAATTTTAGCTGATAAGAGCTTATGATAATTGTCCTTTACCACTAACTGGAAGAAAAAATTACAACTCTTTTTTCCTTTCCTCTTATTTTTTTTTTTTTTTTGCGTGCAGGTGGTTTCAAACACCATCACAAGTTTTCTATCATGCAGCAACTGAACATGGAGGAAAAGATGTCTACCCAGGGCAGTGCTTATGGGAGGGGTGTGAACCTTTCCAGCGGCAGAGGTTTTCATTCATTACCCACTTACAGGTGCAGATTTTATTTCTCATTTTATTGTAGAAAATGGTAGGAAATTCATAGTAAATCTTCAGACATTGTTCTCATGGTTTTCCTTTTTTTTTTTCCTCTCCAACCAGGATAAGCACTGTTCCAGAGATGCTTTGCTTGCAGGCTTAAAGCAAGATGAACTTGGGCAAGCAGGAAACCAGAAACCTCCCAATAAGTAAGAGACCTGAAGCCTCATCAGCAATGGGAGGGTGGCGGGAAACAGACCCTTGGAAGAACTTTGTCTGTTTATAATGTGGCTTGTCAGGTGCGACTCTACATAAGTGTAGCAGTCAAATTTGGTGTCACTTAAAGTGATGCAAAATGGGCAAGAGAAGAATTACGTTGTGGTGTGGCAGATACGGTTGCAGTTATGAAAAGTACAGGCCATTCTTGAAGGTGTATTGGTCAGTACTCTGTGACAAACAGTGTTCTCCACATACCCTCTTGATTCTCCCAGACAGCATTTTTGTAACTTCTGTTGCAACAGGAAAGTGCTGGTAATTACACTGAGAGTTATTTGCTGTTCACAGTGCAGCTGCTTTAGTGCTCCTCAACTACAGCTGACTCGGTCTTGTAGCTTGCTGTGTTACTTCCAGATCTGTGCTCTAAATTTGGATTGATCCAGGGATTCTTATAATAAATGTCCCTTTAAACAAACAAACAAGATAGGGGGGAAAAAACCCTCATAAGGCTTTTTTTTTTTTTCCTTTCATTTTTGTGCTGTTACCTGGAATCAATCAGACTTGTCTTTCCTCTTTCACAAAAGGATTTCAACCTTCTGGGGTTAATTTTGGCCAGTGCAACCCCATTGTTTCAGGTTTGTGGATTTTCTGGAGCTCTCTTGGAGTTGCTCAGGGCTCAGTGTGTGACTGTGCTGAGGCAGGGCTTTGTTGGTAGCTACGCGGAGTCTCTTTGTTGCAAACCAAGGATTTGATTACAAGATCCCAGGAAGATTTTTGCAGCTAGTTCAATTGCTGGCAAAAGCTGGCAAAGCAGCTGGCAGCAGCAGAGAAAGGTAGCTGAGTGTGAAAGCTGAGAAATTTAGTTATGTTTATTAAAAAATAGAAAGACACCTGAATCTTCTTAACCCTGATGCGCAGTGCCTTGTTTCTTTACATGCATTCAGACCTCTGAAAACCACAGAATGAAGAATAATGATAATGTGGTCTTAACACCTCTTATCTTAACACCTGATAAGTGAGAAGCAAAAGGTTTATATAAATCTCCTTCCATGATATGATCTTAACTGCCCTTTCAGAAATATTCCATCACACAGACAACACATCCAATATCTCTGAATCCCTGCAGGATTATTTAGGGTTGATGCACATAGGCATAATATAAACAAACAAAATTCTTTCATAGATCTTCTACGGCAGGATTTCTTAATTAGGTCAGATTTAGAAGGCAGGAATTTATGCATACCCAGTTCTCTCTTAAATACTGAGACTGCAGTATTGTAAAATACTAAGGATATGATTTCAGAAGATGAGTAGAAATAAGACCTTCTTACTGCTCAAAGGAAGAGGTTCTTCCCTCCCTGCCATCGTTTTCCTTCTGATAGCTTTAGATTCTCATAGCTGCTTCCAGAGAATTGGCTTTAGTTTTTGTCTGATTGTAAAAAATATATTAAAAAAAAACCAGTAAAATCAAGGAAAAAGTAGTTCTGCCACAGATGGCCTTATCTGTCGGATGGCCTTATCTTGTAGTCAGTTGAACACCCATGCAGGGGATGTTGGAAAGAAAGGAGGAGACCTTTCTGTGTCAGCACCCACTGCTGATGCTGCATGTGATGAAACTCATATGGAGCAGAACAAATTAGAGAATTATTTCTTTGCTTTTAAGGTGGTATGACATTACCTGAATACAACATCCTGGAAGGTCAGGGAGCACTAGCAATTTAAGCTCCTTGCTTTCTCTGTTTGAATGGCCATGGATTCACGTAGTTGGTTTTTTTTCCTGTCTTTCTGCCTGTCTTTCTCCTTGTTGCCACTGAAGCAAAGGTGATAGCGGGAACTATATTAAATATCCTTCAGGGTGTGCGGGAGGAAATAATGTTTATTACAAGCCAAATGGCATAGTTTGACATTAAGTTGATAATATAATTAAAGGTATTGAAGAACTCCAGAAGTTTGAGTTGCACGCTTGCAGAGGCACCAGTCAGCCCAGTTCAGATCCTAGGAACTTTTTATCACTTTTTTTTTTTTTCTTAACAAAATCATAGAGAAGACAGCTTTTTTTAAGGTATCTATCTGCTAAGCTTGTCAGACTTGTACATTTCTCAATATTTCTAGAATTAATAGTATTTCAGCTTTCTAAGTTATGTTATGTTTGATATCTAAGAGAAACATTCAGAGCAGTCTCCATAGATGAATCTGTCCTTCTTAATATGAAGAAAACAAAAATGTTCCAATTAATCCAGTGATCATTTTAAAGAAGTTCTATCTGTTGCTAGTTCATTTCCTGTCTTGTATTACACAAGTCCGTTTGCTTATTTGTAACCAGAATTTCTTCTTGTTAGAATTTCAAGTTATGAAGAAGTCTTTCCGAATACAGACTTCAGGTTTTAATTCTAGAATATCTGTTTGCCCTAAAAGACTAAATAACTTTGGTGCAAACTAACTTTAAGCTTAATAAATAGCATATTAATGCCAGCTTTGCGCTCTCTTTGCGAGTAGGCACTACTAAATATTTCTAATACACTAAAATGTTCTAACCATATTCTACTGGAGTATTAAAGGACTTCATAATAATATTGTTTAATATACTGAAGCTCAGTGATATTTTTCACCAATGCTTCAACAGTCTTTTCCTTTGAGATGATTTTACGACATTTTGACATTTAACAGAAAACAGAAAAAAAGATTTTTTTAAGGAAGGTGGCATATTTACACATTCTAAACTGAAATTCAGGCTTTACATGAAATAAAACTTTGACTTCAGTGTTAGTACTGAAAGTAAAGGGATTGTTTCTGCTATGTTTGCTGTCTGTAGCAGCTTCCTAAAATTGCTTCATTTATTAATCCCGTTTTGAAAGCTACTGTAACAGGCAATTGGTTTTACAAATGTTTGATCTGATTTAACAATCACATGTTTTATGTCCGAGGTCATAACTTAAATCTTGTTTCTTAAAAGTGGTCCCCAGTAACCAAAAATAATGTTTATTTTGTATTGTCCTGATGTGTAATGGCCCCAATGAGCTGTGCCAGGTTTTAAACTGCCGTGTTTTTAAGGGCATTCTCTGGCCAAATCTCAGATGGCATTTGCATAGTGGCATTCAGTGTTCCCATTAAACCCTGGCTGATAAGACCTTCCTTTAAACAAGTACTCTTCAGGAACAGTGGCTGTGACATTAGTAGATGATGTTACCTTCCCATCACAAATACCATGGGTAATGAGCAGTACTTCCTGAAGAGAAGTGTTTTTTCATGTAAAATATCTCCCCTGGCTCTTCCAAAGTCTTCCCACCAAGGCTGCTCTCTGTGCAAACACGCACATCAGCACCAAGTACTAAGGATTCTGTCTCTGCCAGAATAGGTTAAGAACTTGTCGAAATATATATTTTTTTCAGTGTATTGATCCCCTAGAAAGTGGTGCAGAGCTTGTATTTATCAGTTGTCTCTCGCCGCCGTAGGCAGCCGCCTGCAGGGGGTCCTGCCTCTGCTCCCAGGGCACAGAAGGCCATTGTGAACCACCCCAGCGCGGCCCTCATGGCCCTGCGGAGGGGATCCAGGAACCTCGTCTTCAGAGACTTCACAGTGAGTAGCCTGCCTGGGCTGGGACGTGCAGCCCTCCCCTTCTGTTATGGGGCTTCTCATCTCTTTTTTTTTTTTTTTTTTCCTTCCTCTTTTTTTTGTAGGATGAAAAAGAGGGACCAATAACTAAACACATCCGATTAACAGCTGCCTTAATATTAAAAAACATCGGTAA